>NC_056744.1:37601496-37912178 GCF_019279795.1 Protopterus annectens | reverse complement strand
GATGCCTATGATGAATCTCTTAGGGTAGCTAGAATGTTTATTAACAGGGGTTATGATGCCACTGAAGTTAAAAATAGTCACATGAAGGTATTTAAAAAGAATTTCAATATAAAAACACCTGATAGTGGATACAATAATAATAGATATAATAAAAATGCATCAAATGAAGAGAAGATGTTTTTTGTTACAAAACATACTAACTTTTCTGGCATTATGAATGAACTGATAAAACAGTATTGGAATTTTATTAAAAAAGAGATTGTCTCTTTAAAGAATACTGAGTTGATTATATCATATAAAAAAGCTAAAAGTATTCAGAATTTTTTAGTTCATAGTATCTTTAAACAACCTAAGATAAATATATCTAATAACATCAAAGATGTAGGAACATTCCCTTGTGGTAGTTGTTCCGTGTGTAAATATATAGTGACTGAAGTAGTCAAAATTAATGGAAAGAATTTTTCTGTTAGAGCAAAATATTCTTGTTTAAGTAAGGGAATAATTTATGTTATTTTCTGTACATGTAACAAATATTATATTGGTGAAACAAAGAGAATGTTAGCGGACAGAATAAAAGAACATGTCAGAGATGTGAAAAACAAAAAATTAAGTAGTCCCATTGCAGAACATTTTAATTCTGTTCATGGTGGTAAGATCAGTTGTATGAAAGTAACGGTATTGGAACATGTACCTCTTCATTATAATAATATGGACTATCAGAAGAATATATTGAGACAGAAGGAGTCCATTCTTATTATGAAATATGGCACTTTATTTCCCCATGGCTTAAACAAGGAATGTAACTGGCAAAGCCTGATTTAGGGCTATATCTTTAAACATCTATTATGTCATGTTTTAATTGAATGATAGTTTAATTTAATTGACTGTTTTAAAGTTGTATATATTGTGGCTTTTTAGAAGCTTTAGGGTTTTACTCTGTAAAGGCTGTGGCCGAGGCGCTAGAGAAATAGGACTGTTATCATTGGAATTGTATCGAATAAATCATCCAGATTTTGAAAGTAGAGCTGGGACTCACTATTTGTTCTTGTTGTTTCTATAGCATGACATCAGTTTGACTATTTGATGAAAATAAAGTTAAAAAAAAGACTGTTACAGACATTAACCTTCACTGACTTTAATGGTACAGTGGTAAGCACTTCAACTGCTGGACTATAAAGAATTACCTTTTGGCTAGAAAATCCTTCAGCAACTAGAATACATCCCTTCTCTATAAAATCTTACACAATCGTACACCACTTCTAGAGCCCTTCGTTCCAGTAACAAACTCCTCTTAGATACCAGCAAAGCTAACAACTCAAACCAAAGAACAAAAATGAAACTTGTAAAAAATGTCCACGGAGGCAAGGGCTCACCCAAAAGATGCTTTATTCCAACAAAAAATTCACAACCTTCACCACAGCTGACCTAGGTTTCGTCTGTATGACTTCATCAGTGACTGTCACGTGTAATAAGGCATGGAGAAGTGTTATTCAGCATGTATTGCGTTAGCTATGAGCAGCTGAGGCATGTGTACTGGCGTTGTCAGAAAAGTGACGTTTGCAAATTAACTGCGTGGCACTGACTGAGGTGCTATTGATGCTGTGTGTAAAGTGGCCTTCTACCCGCTGAATCAGTAGAGATATAGATCGTCAATTGTTAATGTATATTGTTAAGGCTGCCTTTTTCACCACACTCTGATGAAGTCATACAGATGAAACCTAGGTCAGCTGTGGTGAAGGTTGTGAATTTTTTGTTGGAATAAAGCTAACAACTCAGCTGGGGAATCTGTCTTCTCAAACATCATTCCTAAAATATGGAATAAGCTGCCAACCCCAATTACCTCAAACAACTCCACAGTACAATTTAAAAAGCTCCTAACTACTCACTGAGCAAACACCTGGTTCCTTTCTTGCAACTCTTCTGGATAACCCTAACCTCAGTATATTTAACCACATTCTTGCTCTCTGGGTGCTACTCATTACTTCAGTCTTCACACTCAAGTATACAGCAAGTTTCTCTTCCTCACTATGTAAATGTATATATTCGTATAACACGTTATGCTATTGCTATTTTTGACTTCAGCGGTGGTGCAGCGGTAGCATTGTTGCCTCACAGCAAGAGGTTCTCCCCACGGTTGGGTGGGCTTTCGAAAGACATGCGTAAATGGGCGTGCCTTCGTTGAAGGTTGAACGTCGAGCTGACACCTCGGCATTCGCGAAAATCTACTGCCAATCATTAGCGGACCAGAGTTCCGCTGTGGTGACCCCTAACCGGGAAAAGCTGAAAGACAACAATGTTATGCTATTGTAACCTCTAAGAATGTATTAACACTGTACTATTCCTGACTGTGATTATTACTAGAATTCTACTGTTGACTGTGAATATTACTAGCATTTCCTTGTGTTATTGTCAATTTTACAAACTGTGTACTTTTCATATTGCTGGAGCTTTTCTCCCCAAGCCTGCGCTGAAAATGGACCTGTGTCCAGTTGGACTTTCCCTGTAACAAATGTAAATAAATAAATAAACAAATGGATAGATAAATACCCTGTATACCCTATTTTTTGTTTATGTATGCATTGGTACAACCATCCTACAAGGAAATACTGTTATAATTTAGAGACTGCTGGTACAGTTATGGACATTGATGCAAGTGCATACCAATTAGTAAGGCTCCACAGGACGTGAATGATTATTTGTAGACAGTCTTTGATACATTCAACAGCAAGCTGTGGAGATGCAGTGTGACGCTTACCGGTATCCCTGACATCATTCGCTGCAAATTTCCTACAGTCCTATTTTCCTATCCTTGGAGTTTAGAGTCACTGGTAATGTGCAATTACCACATACATATCCAATGATATAACTGCAAAGAGCTGATAAGAAGGCAATAAGGCCAACACTGGTCTGAAGTCACATTTCATATGAATACACATTACACAGCAAGGGAAGAGCTGACTGGGAAAACAAGTACTTTCACTGCAGATCTGGACTAGCAGTAAGTCTGAAAGGAGTTGTTTGTGAGGCAGTGCATCTCCCAGTCCTTTACGAATCTTCTACCACTAACTTTAAGAATTGAAAGTAAAAAAAAAAAAAAAAAAACACACAGGAAAGCCTTTGTGAGAGGGCAGGGTCACTAGTATTCAGACTTTCCTCAAAATGCAGCTCAAGCACCAAACAAGCAGATGAAGGGGTTATAAAGCCAAAGTTGTAAATGGTGCTGGGGGGAGCCACTGGCCCAAAAGATTAGAAAGGCTTGTGAGGTAGTACTGATGCAAAACCTCTGCAAGTCAACAATCGAAGTAGTACATAAGAAATAAGTTATGTACTCACCATAACGTTCCATCTGAGTAGGTAAACTTCATTTGTCAGCAACCTATGGGTTATTGGATCCATATCGGATCCGAGCCGGCAGCTTCCAACAGCTAAGATCCAAGCTCCTCCCCCTTACCCATAATCCCCTGCTATCCCTTCCTGACCTCAGAATGAGTTTGCTTATCCATAGACCATGTGATACCAAGAACCACCTCCATACTCTAACCTAGAGGCAATCCGCCATGAAAGGAAGAGTCCTTTGAAAATCCATATAGGTTAGGGGGACAGAGGGAGGGACGGTTGCTGACAAATGAAGTTTACCTACTCAGATGGAATGTTATGGTGAGTACATAACTTCTTAATCTGAAGTAGTTAACTTCATTTGTCCATCAACCTATGGGACAGAGTCCCCAGCTACCTGATTCTTGGGAGGTCCTCATGGAAGGATGTTCCGGAGCACTGCAGAGCCAAAGGATGCTCTCCCTCTGGAAACAATATCCAATTTGCAATGGTTTATAGATGTATGAGATAAAGCCCAAGTGGCTGCTGAACAAATGTCATCCGACGACACCCTAGATCGAAAAGCAGCAGAGGTAGAAATCGACAGAGTAGAATGGGCATGGACTCCTTGAGGTGCAGGCTGGCCAGAACTCTCATATGCCAAAAGAATACATTGGGAAATCCATCTGGACAATGTGACTTTTGTTACAGGTTTTCCCAAAGAGGATTTAGCAAAAGATACAAAAAGCTGGTCTGATTTCCTGTGATCAGCTGTCCTGTGCAAATAGAATCTTAGTTGCCTATGTACGTCTAGAGAGTGCAACTTGTATTCACCTTTGTTCTGATAATTTGGAAAGAAGACTGGTAAATTAATAGATTGGTTGATATTAGACTCTGAAGCAATTTTGGGCAGAAAAGAGGGGTTGGTCCTGAGTGAGACTCTATCTTTGTGAAAAATCAAATTACGGTGGCTTGGCACAAAGGGCTTGAAGCTCGGAGACCCTTCTGGCCGAAGTTATGGCAACAAGAAAAAATGCCTTCCAAGATAAGTATTTCAGATCCACCGAAGTTGCAGGCTCAAAGGGAGGAGCTGTTAGAGACTGGAGTACAAGAGTTAAATCCCAAGGAGGGACTGCATCTTTAACCGGAGGTCTTAGTAGGAAAGTGCCTTTTAGGAAGGTCTTACATAGTTTGGACGAAATCAAAGAGCCGAGATCACTGCCAACATGATAATGAGAGATTGCAGCCAACTGGACTTTGACCGTATAAGAGCTAGCACCTTGGTCGAATAATCCTGACAGAAAATCTAGTACTGCTGGCAAAGGAGCTGTAAAGGGATCTAAGTTCTGATGCTCTGCCCAAATAGAAAAAACGCTTCCATTTGCTATTATAAATTCTTCTAGTAGATGGCTTGTGAGCGGCTACTAGAATAGCCTTGACAGAGAATGAGATACCGGGAGTCCTAGCTATCACTGGAACTGGATCAACCAAGCTGTGAGCTTGAGGTTGTCCAGACTCAGGATTGACAGGCCTGATGGATGAGAGATCAGATCCGGGATGGGATCTAGAATCCATGGGGGATTCACTAGATGAGACCATAGATATGGGAACCAAGCTTGAAGAGGCCAGAATGGGGCAATGAGGATTTTTCTGCTCCCCAACCGTCTGGCTTTCTGTAAAAACTTTAGCATCAGGGGCAGAGGAGGGTAAGCATAAAGTAGACCGGGTGGCCAAACATGCACCAGAGCGTCTCTGGGGGATTCCCCGGGTGGGGGAATTAGAGCAAAGTAGTCGCTGCACTTTGCGTTCGAAGGAGAGGCGAAAAGATCGCAACAAGGTTGACCCCATTTGGAGAAGATCTGCTTCGCTACTCTGGGATTCAGAGACCACTCGTACAGTGAGAGGATGGTCCCGGAATGTGTGTCGCTATGAGAAAGCGGTTGGTGGACATCGCCCATTCCCACACTCTCATGGCCTCCCGACAAAGTGGATAGGACCTGGTTCCCCCTTGTTTGTTGATATACCAGACGACCGACATGTCTGTCTGGATCGCAATTGTCCTCAAGGGAAGAAGGCTCTGAAGTGCTTGCAACGCCAAAAGGACCGCTCTCATCTCTAGGACATTGATATGCAATGAGGTCTCCGAATGGTTCCACGTGCCTTGGACGGTCCTGCCCAAGCAGTGCCCCCCCCACCCGAGGCGAGAGGCATCCGTGGTCACCGTGGCTAGAGGAGGGGACACAGAGAAGGGGCGCCCCTTCTGGAGGTCCAGGGACTGGAGCCACCATAAGAGGGCTTTCCTGCACACCCTGCTGAGAGGAATGGGGAAGCTCAGGGGATGTCGCAGGAAGGACCACTGGACTTGCAAAGTCCATTGAAGAATTCTCATGTTTAAGCACGCCATGGGTAGTAGGTTGATGGTTGCTGCCATCGAGCTACAGCCCTCAGGACCAATTCTGCAGGGGGAGCTGGGGATTGCAGAAGGGCCAGTACATGAAGTTTCAGAGTTCGTAGCTGGTCTGGAGTCAAGAAGGCTAAAAGCTGGTTTGTGTTCAATCTGGCTCCGATGAAATCTATGATTTGAGTTGGGAGAAGGAAAGATTTCCCGATGTTGATCGTGATCCCCAGCTGGGGAGCTAAATGGAGAAAGTAATTCCTGGCGGTGCATAGTAGATGCCTGCTGGGGGCTGTCAGGAGCCAGTCGTCCAGGTACGGAAAGACCTGAATTCCCTGGAGTCTCAGGTGGGCCGCTACAACAGTTAACACTTTAGTGAACACCCTGGGGGCTGTGGTGACACCAAAGGGAAGGACCCTGAATTGGTAATGGCTGGCTCCCAGCCGAAAGCAGAGAAACCTCCTGGATTGTCTGCCCATCAAAATGTGGTAGTACGCATCCTTGAGGTCTATGGAGCACATCCAGTCGTTCTCCTGCAGAAGGGGGACAATGGATTGAAGGGTGACCATCCAGAACTTTTCTTTGGCTACTGACAGGTTTAGAAAGGACAGGTCGAGGATTGGTCTTAGGTCCCCAGTCTTTTTTGGCACCAAGAAGAACCTGGAGTAAAATCCTGATCCAAACTGGTCTGGGGGGACATGCTGGATTGCTCTTTTTTCTAGAAGCCGGAGTTATTTCCTCGGCTGTCGCATCCCTTTAATTGGGTGGGACATCGGGGAGGCTTTGGGAACTGAGAGGGGGGTTGAGAAAGGGGATCTTGTAGCCGCTGGATATGATCTGAAGCACCCAGCGATCTGTTGTAATGGACTCCCAAGCTGCCAGGTGCCTCGAGAAATGCCCCCCCCGACTGCCTCCAGAGTGGTGCAGTTGGGTAACCCTTCAGGGTTGCTGCGTGGGCCGATCAGAGAAAGGTTCTCTGGACCCAAAGTTCTTCGGGCCCCCTCTGCCTCTAGGGCGACGTCCACCCTGTCCTCCTCTGCCTCTGAAGGACGAGGGGTCCGGAGCGAAACGGGACTGTTGAGACTTCCGCAACCACATCTTCTTCTGTCCCTTTTGGTTCCTGGAGAAGGACCTCTGGGAGCAGAGAAGCGGACTCCGATGGCAGACGTCTTCCTGTCTTTCTCGCTATGGACCAGTGTGTCGCGTACGGTCTTGCCAAAAAGGGCAGAACCATCAAATGGGGCATTTGCGAATGACGCCTTACAGGGTTCCGCAAAATCACAATGATGGAGCCATGCCTGTCGCCGTAGGATGACGCCCGCTCTGCTAGCTCTAGCGGCTCCTTCCATGGCATGGGATAGTAACCGCATAGATGTATTGGAGATAGATTTGAGAGTGGCCATTCGGGTAGAGTACACTTTCTTGTCCTCCGCTGACATGGACTCTGGGGGCGACCCAGCATATTCTTTGATAAGATCCCGCTGGAGCCGTATCATGTGTGCCATATAATTCAGCAACCTCACAGAAAAGGTGGCTGAAGCGAACACTTGCTTCCCCAGACGGTCAATCATCCGAGACTCCTTGTCTGGAGGATGGACGGTCCATCGTCCGAGACTCCTTGTCTGGAGGATGGACCGAGGAACTCTCCTGGGCCAGTTCCCTTTTGGTGGTGGCCGCCACCAACACGGCATCTACTGGGGCTCCCTTGCTCCAACATGACTTATCCGAAGGGGGGCTGAGAATTTTGTCCGGCCTCTTTGGAATGGGCTCCACAGTGTCCGGTTCCTTCCATGCCCTGGTAGTAATCACGTCTACCAGGGGATCGGCGGGAGGGGACATCCAAGAGGTACTCGGGCCTGCTTCAAACGCATCCAGAAACACAGACTCATCAAAGGAAGATTTTGGGGCAGACCACCCCCCTCTGATCCGAAGCATCTCCATGATGTCTCCGAAGGAGACGTCCTCAGGGGGGTGACCTTGGGGAACCTTCCCCTTCCTCCAAGTCTATGTCCTCTGTCAAGGACTCAGGGAAGTCCAAGTGCCTCCTCTTGCACTTGCGTTTGTGAGGGACCTCCTCGGGGGGCTGTCCAAAGAGGCCTCACCAACTACATCCTGTTCCAGCAAGGGAACTGTCTGGGACATCTGTGCAGGCTGTCCCTGGGGCTGGGTGATGGAAGGCGGACCCATCTGAGAGGGAGTGCAGGGTGGAGCAGTAGCTAAAGCCGGGGGCCTGGAACCCCTCGACAAAACCCTCTCCATAACATTGAATGCCGAAGGAGAACTGCTCTCCCTAGGATCCGAGAGCAGACCCTCCCTCAGATCCGACATGCGGATCGGAGCCGGCACCGACGCGGTCGGATCCGAAGGGCCAGTATGTTCCGACAGAGACAGAGCTGAAGCCATACTGACACCTCCGGATGTGAAGCTCAGCTCTCTGCTCCGAGAGCTCGGATCCAAAGAAAAGGGACCCGACAGACTTGATGCCATCGGCGCCGAAGTACCCAATACTATCGGCGCCGACAGTCCCCCCGGCTCTGACGCTACCCGGCTCCGGAGGCTCCGAACCCCGGTAGTGGGTCGGAGAAGGAGCGATCGGGGCGAAAAAGGGGGTCGAGCTCCCCCTCGTAAGGGGGGGAGGCAGGAGCACTCCCATCTGCAGCTGGGCCTGGAGGAACCTACGCATCATCCGGTCCAAGTCTGCATCGGACAAACTCCGGGTAGACCTTGATGAGGCCACAGAGGCGGGCCGGGAGTGCTGCCTTGATGACCTCGAAGGCAACCGGGTCTCCTCCTCCTCCGGCCCCAGTGAAAAGCGGGGTGAACGGAGCCGGGAAGGAGAAGACTCGGAGGCCCTGGGAGGAGAAACCTGTTTGGCTGGCGGGGCCGATGCAGAAGCTTCGGCCCGCCACTTGTGCTTTCCCGGCGTTTCTCCTTTCTAGCTTCCCTCTCCTCCTGGCCCAAGGTGGGAGGTTGAGTCCCAGCCAGGGGAAGGGGAATAGCAGCTGGCGCTGCCACAGCCGCGGCAGGTGCCACTGAGGGACCGGAGGATGAAGCTGGGTCCAGGGGCAGAAGTCCCGCCAGAATCAGCTTCAATCTCCGGTCCTTGAGGGCCCTGGGGTTGAACTCTGCGCAAATAGTGCAGCCGGTGGAAAGATGTTCAACCCCAAGGCATAAAACGCACCGAGTGTGGCCATCCGCTGGGGACAGCTTATGGCCACACTCGGTACACTTTGAAAAGAATGTTTTGGGTGCCTCCGCCATACCTACAAAAAAACAACACACCCGCTAGGCCCCAAAACCACACACCCTAACGCGCACACGAGGGGGAGGGAATAACACTAAAAAAAAAAGATAACTAAACACCAGGTAAGAAAACGTTAATGCTACAGGGGAACTATGCTAATCACACACACACAAAAAAATCTGTTTAAACCAAGAAAAAGGAGATTTGTTTCTCACAAATTCGACAACCACCACGCCTGGAAGCTCAATCAAGCTGCTGAGAGAACAGCGGCAAATTAGATCTGAGGTCAGGAAGGGATAGCAGGGGATTATGGATAAGGGGGAGGAGCTTGGAGCTTGGATCTTAGCTGTTGGAAGCTGCTGGCTCGGATCCGATATGGATCCGATAACCCACAGTTTGATGGACAAATGAAGTTAACTACTTCAGATTAACTGTTAATGCAAAACACAAATTAAGAAATGATGCTGGCTCACTTACGCAGCACTACTACAATAATTTATTTTCTAAAACAGCATGTTACTCTAAATGTGCACAGAAACCAAAATCCTTAAACTGGCCACTTGAATTTATTTTTCCAGCTACACATTTAAATTGTAAGCTAGTACCAGTTGCACAGTGGTTTCTGCAGTACTGCATAAGGACAGACTACAGGAAGAAAGTAAGTCAGGGTGTGTAAGAGTACATCTTAAAGGCATGAACAATGAAACTCTACAACAAATAAAAGTCCTGCCACATTTTATAATCAAACAATGTTTTAATACAATAATATGTTCCATTCCAGGTCTGAAACCACCAAGTACAATGTTGTATACAAGCAGGTGCCCAAGTCACTGAAGGATACCAAGTGTGAAAACGAAAAAAATCTACTGCCAAGGTTTTTCTTGCTGAATTCTGTTACCAAAGACAGTATTTAACAAAATGCTTCAGGTCACCTGATGAAAGTCGCAATTAATTTTGAAGACTTGTGATGAAGCACATAATATGATGGCTGATGATTTATGGAAGTCTCATTATCACCAGTGTATCATAGGTACCTGGAGAAGCAATTTACATCATATCAACAAGCTTGAAGCGTCCTTCCTGTTTTACAGGGTGCACATTGATGAAGGTTTTATACAATACTGCTCCTACTGGTAATTTGCAAATCACTTTTTGGGCTTCCTCACTGTGAGGTGGCGGAACATGGACCTCTTTGGTGTATCTGACAAATCCATCTTCATAGGCAAACAATGTATATCTATGGCCCAAACCCACCTAGGAAACAAAAAAAATGAACAGATGAAAGAGGGGGGAAAAAAAGGAAAAAGATATGACATTTCTTTAGTGAAAGAAGCATACATAAGTTGTAATGAATCAGTCAGACCATAATAAAGTACAGTTGTGAAAATAAACTTACCATAACCATAGATGCTCAAATAATCACTGCTGTATTAGTCTTAGCTCCATGATTTATATCCTGCCAAGGATATAACAGTCAACTTCCACAGCTTGAGTTGAGCTGAGCTGACTAGACAGGCTTGGGCACCAAGCTCTTTAGAGCTTTCCTGCCATCACAGACAGGGAAGATGAGCCCTGAAAAGACAATGATAGAGACAAAAAAAGTCCACACCCTGACACAACACACACACAAAAAGACTTGTTACTGCGGCAGTTATCATTCAAAAATCTACAGTTATGGTAAGTTTACTTACACAACTGTACTATGTTTATAGTATTTATCACTGCTGCAGCAGCCTTAGCCATCAGGTAGATTACCCTAGTCTACTACATTTGAGAGACGGAAGGGGAAGATTGCAGGAGACCTGACAAAATGGCCCTAGCAATGTCTGATTTAGATCTAGAGAAGGATTCAAACTTGTAATGTCTTATAAATGTACATGTAGAAGACCAAGTTGCTACTTCTAGAATTCAACACTTTCCAAAAAGCCATAGATTTAGCAATGCTTCTGGTAGTGTGGGCCTTGACCCTGCCTAGAAGAGTTTTGTTGTGGGGAGTATAACAAGACTATAGCCAGAGATCATTTGAGAAAAAGTCTGTTTTGACTCAGGGTGCCACTTTTTCTTATCTTCACAAGAAATGAACAACTGATAGGAAGATCTAAGAGAGTTAAAAATGTTGAAACACATGTGCAGACAGTTCATGTCCTTGTCTTTACATTTTGTGTATGTGGTTTTTTAAACAGAGTTTTTCTGACTTCAGAAATTAACTAAGGGCAAAACATAACCATAGTAATTAATTGATTGCTGAGTGCTGAATTAATTTTGAGTGGTAGGATTGGTTGTTGTAGTAATGAATTAAAGTATTTAAGCGCTGCTGCTGTTTGAATGAACTGTCTGATGAAGCAATGGTTACTATCGCGAAAGCGCTCACCATTTTGTATTAAAAAAGATTTTACTTTGTCGTGGTTCAGCTTCTTTATTCCAGCTACCTTCCTACTGGGCACCTGTGTTTCAACATTTTCAACTTCTGGGCTGGTTTGGATTTATTTGTTTGCTGCTTGTGTATCTAATGATGGCAGAAGGTACTGTGAACATTGCAGAGAATGCAGTGTAAATGTAGAAAGGAGACTTCTGAATTTGCTGACAAATCAAGATAATCCACTGCTACAAACAGGTACTCTTAATATGAACTCTGAGACTGTTAATACCAACATCAATGAAGCTGAGATACGCAATTTGAAAAGAAATGTGGAGAATGATTTGTATAGGTTTAAGTGGCTCCAGAGCCAACGGTTCCATTTTGAAGCCTGCTTAAACCTAAACGTTATACCAAGGGGACACAGAGTACTTAATATTTCCACATATGGAAACACATACCCCACTTTGTTAGCCCAGTGGTAACAAATTAATCTTAACACCAGTAAAGCATATATACAATTGTTGCTGGACTTTTTCAAGCCGGTGGAACAAGAGCTTAATGAAAACATATGTCAGCAGCAACATGAACTGTCTTGTGCTTTATGGGGAAGCAGCTACTGAAGTTTTCATGCATGAACTAATTGATAAGATACCTCGCTATGAAACCAGACTGCTTGAGCAAAAGAAAAAGAAACTGTAGGGATTTAACAGATTTCACTAACCAGCATGTCTTTACTTGGCCGAAACCTGCACAGTCTGCAGAACAGTCCACTAGCAACTGCAATTTGCGATTTATGAGAGAAACCAATGGGCAGTCAGAGGCACCACCAACAGCCTACCAGCAGAGGAGAGGGCGAGTCAGCATGAGAAACCGAGGGCAGAGCATCGGGTACAGTCTGAAGAGACGACCAATGCACTCGGGGAGGAAGAGGAAACAACAAATCAACAGCCAGGAGGGAGTGTCCTTTCACCAAATGAGGTACATTCTGTTTACTCTACACCGATGGAAGTGCCATCGTCTGCGGCAACCAATGATAAGGCAACAACTGCCTCTACAAATACAGCCATGGTAAGAAGGAAGATTAGTATGTAAGGAGGACAACAACAGATATTTCCTGTTCCACCCCTACTGTTTCGAGCAGGGAGGAGAAAATCTGTGGAACAGGACATTTACAGGGGCCAGAAATGGAAAGAGGCACCAGGTCAGTTACAAACTCACAATTCGAAGAAAATGTGGGGGTATGGGAAGGAGAGTTAATATGGAATATTTCCAAATATGAACTGTCTGCAGCTGAGACTTCTTTATTAAACAGAGGTTTAAATTTTATACCTTTGACTAAAATGGACATTAGTGAATTTCTGTTATGTCTACGTATGTTTACTAGAAATGTAACATTCAAACAACAATTTGGAAATGGCAATGAGGCGAGGGATGTTCAGTTTATGAAAAACAGTCTGTATGTACCAATACTGCCGCTTAATATAGAAACCTTCTTAAAAGCTTGTGAAAATGTCATTTATAGCACAGGAAACAATAGTTTTTTAGAAGAAGGAAAGTATAATTTGACAAAGAGTGAGCACAAAGCATTGTGTGACTTGCAGACTAATGATAGCACAGTTATAAGACCTGATGACAAAGGGGGACCAGTGGTGATATTGAATGCTGACTTTTACAATACAGCTATGCAAGAAATGTTATTGGATCCAAATGTATATTCTGAAGTACCAACAACAATTGTGTTTGAAATGAGTGAACAGATTGCTAGTACCTTACATGAATGCATGTGTATGGAACTATTAAGTAAAGATCTTTTTAATTATTTCACTATTGAAAATCCACTCACACCTGAAATCCATGGCCTCCCCAAGATACATAAAGACCCATATAACCCGAAATTTAGACCTATAGTAGCAGGGGCAGGATGGCTAACAGAACTCATCGCTCTATACCTGGATAATGACTTGAAGACAGTACTCAATGAATATGTATACGTCTTGAAAGACACAGAACAGTTTTTAGTGGACCTTTATGGGGCAGTGAAGCAAATGGGAACAGCAGATACAGGGATGCTAGCCACACTAGATGTAGTATCTTTATTCACAAGTATACCCAATGACCAGGGGATAAGCATGGTAAAATCAGTGTTGACAAGGCAGAGAAAGTTCTCTAGTACTAAGACAGACTTTCTCTGTATGTTACTAGAATTGGTACTAGAGCACAACATATTTGTGTTCAATGGCATATGCTATAAGCAGTTGTCAGGGGTTGCCATGGGCACAAGTTGTGCCAACACATATGCAAACCTGGTTATGGTTAACTGGGAATATGAACATCTATTAGGTAATCCCCAAATAGCCTTTTATAGGTGTTTCATAGATGATATTTTTATTTTTTGGAAAGGTGATGGTGAACAACTTAAATCCCTGTATGCATACCTAAATACTTTCTAAAGTTTACGATGAACTGTTCCGAGATGAGTTTAGACTTCCTGGATGTTACCAAATACAGAGAAAATGACCAATGGTCTACAAAATTACAAAGGAAACAATATTACAGACCATCTTTTCTACACAAAAACAGTATGGATAATCCTAGGATTTTTCCTAACATAATCAGAGGTCAGGCAATGAGAACATCTCGCCTATGTTGTCAAGAGGAAGTGTAAAGAAATTAGTTAATTAAGCTAAGAACAGGTTTCACTAATAGGGGGTATAGTAAACATGAAATTGATAAGGTGTACCATAATGCACACAAAGAAAGAAAAGGTAAAGCTAAGCCCTACTATTCTGATAGAGTAGTTAGTGACACGGTAGGTATTAGGAATAGTGTTATTACCATACATTCTGATGGTTGTACCATATACAAGGGATGTGAAAAGGTTTGAAACCATCATACGACAAAATTGGCATATGTTGTTAGTAGATGAGGATATTACCAACATAGTGGGTGGACAACCACATTTTGCATTTAGAAATAAGAAAAATCTGAAACAGCAGCTTTGCTATCCAAGGACACCTGTTCTGATGGATAACGCAGTGAATGGTACCCATAGATGTGGAAAATGTACACAGTGCATTTATATAGATGAATCAAGGTTTTTTTAAGCACCGTGAAACAGGGCGTCTATGAGAGCTAAGGAATTCTGCTGATTGCAATACTAAGAATGTAGTGTATGTAGCTCACTGCATAACATGTTTCCATTTCTATGTTGGCAAAACTAACCGTCACCTTAGGGAATGGATAAGGGATCACCTTTACTGCACTAGAAAAGGGCAACTGTACAGTGCTTTGGCTAAGCATACATTGGATAAGGGGGATGACCATATATTTTTGTTTCAGGTTTTACACATCCAGAATGTCAGCAAAAGGATGGGGGACATAGTCAATACTACTGAAAATATGGAAGTAAAATGGATTTTGCGTTTAGGAGCACATAGAGGTTTGGGTCTGAACGACAGCGTTCCACTGAAGCCAGTGCTAAAATCTAGAAGGTTAAAATAAACTAAAAAATAATACTACTATTTTAACAAGAGAATACCACATTAACACATGCAGGGCTTTGGGTCAATATGACAGTATTTCTTGAGGTGTTTTTAGCATAGACATCATTAAAGACAAGCATTTGTTGAGATGTACATATTAAAGTATATGTATTTACTAGGTGGACAACATGTGCATTTATTAGGCAGAATATACATACTTATTAAGTTGTTGAGTGTGTACTGCTTATACTTTTATATATATTTTTTATACATTTTTATGTTTATATCTATGCACATAAGTAGTTACTGAATGGGGAACATGAGTATATGTATTTATTTATTGACTTATGTATTTTATTTATATTTATCATGTCCTTGACTTTACATTTTGTGTATGTGGTTTTTAAACAGAGTTTTTCTGACTTCAGCAATTAACTAAGGGCAAAACGTAACCATAGTAATTAATTGATTGCTGAATTAATTTTGAGTGGTAGGATTGGTTGTTTTAGTAATGAATTAAAGTATTTAAGTGCTGCTGCTGTTTGAATGAACTGTCTGATGAAGCAATGGTTACCACTGCGAAAGCGCTCACCATTTTGTATTAAAAAGAAGATTTTACTTTTGTCATGGTTCAGCTTCTTTATTCCAGCTACCTTCCTACTGGACACCTGTGTTTCAACATTTTCAACTTCTGGGATGGTTTGGGCTGGTTTGGAATTATTTGTTTGCTGTTTGTATATCTAAGAGAGTTAGTTCTGTCAAGATAGTACCAGAGTTGTCTGTGAATATCCAAGGTATGGAGTACCCTGTCTTCCTCATTTTTAGGTTCATGAAAGAAAACAGGGAAATGGATATAGTTTGGCTTAAAATAAACTCAGATACCACTGTAGGCATAAAAGGAGGAGTAGCTCTCACAGAAACTCTGGCTCTGTGGAACATGAGATAGGGTTGACTCAGCACAAGAGCTTGCAACTAAGGTACTCTTCTTGCAGTAGTCAGAGCAATCAATAAAATAATTTTCATGTTAACAAGCTCAAGTCAGACAGATTAGCTTGTCCAAATGGAGCACATGTTAGCTTCTCTAACAAAACTAAGATCCCAAGAAGGGCCATTAGTTTTCTTGGAGGACTCCTAAACAAAACCCCTTTCAAAAGCATTTTGACATCAGAACACACTGAAAGAGGAAGACCCATGGGAAGACATGCTGAAATATCCAATAAACGAATCCTGATGTAAGAGAAAGAAATAAAAGTTACATACTCACCATAACTATGCATCTGTGTTGTCCATTTTGATTCTTCCTCAGCTGATGGCTCTCGGATCTGATCTGATCTGACTCTGCCACATTCACCTAGACTCTTGGATCACACTATCAAGCTCCTCCCTTTACCCAAAATGCCTCAAAACCCTGTAATATCGCAGATTAAGTTTGCTTCCCCGGAAGCAGAAGGACTAACCATAGCCAATATAAGAGGAAAGTCAAAGGAAAAGAGAGGGGCTCAAACAGGAACAGTGGTTCCAATATTACTATCAGGTTACTCCCAAATGAAAGGTCAGAAGGAGGGGGGAGGAAGAATGAAAATGGACAGCACAGACGCATAGTTATGTCGAGTACATATCTGATTTTGTCATTTTCATTCATTCCTCAAATCATGGAAAAGTCCCCAGATACAAGAACATTGTGTGGCCCTCATGGAAAGATGGGGTCTGAAATGCAGAGATAAGGGGTCCAAATGGAGAGATGATAAAATCAGCAAAAGGAAAGAAGTATTGCTGGAACTGAATTCATCCTCAAGTCTTGGTAAGTACCTTCACAAGGTAGACCCTGTTTTTCACAAAATCTCACCAAGACTACACTGATATATAGACTGTATTTTATATTGCATATATCATGGACAGAAGTAGGCTAGAAAATAAAAAAAGATAGCTGGGTTCATAAGTCCCAGGATAAAAAAAGTGCCCAATCTTGATAGGCGCACTGGTAACAGGACAGGAAAAAATGACAGTGTAGAATCCTCAAAACACGGAAATATTCCTACAATGGGGCTAGGCCAGGCCCAGGGGGAGGATGCCCCCCCCCGTTGCAGAAGGAAGTAGAAGTCCACAAAAACTGAAAGGCCAAAAAAGAGCCACACAGACAAGAGTGGACTATTGAAATTATGTATTGTTACTATTATCCAAGAATCACAGAAATTCCAGACAAAATATACACAAAGATTGAGAGATAAATTAGAAGAAAGAAAATTACTTATAGGTTCATACTAGGCTATCTGCCCTAGGACATTTATAAGCCTAGCCAGAGTTGTGTGGCTTTCACCACCCCTTAGGTTGAAGAATACTATACCCATTAGTTTGCCGTGCCTCTGTCCAGCAGTGATACAGAGATGATCCCCGGGGTAAATCTACGATCTCCCATCCACTGGTCAAGATTCCTCTTGAACAGAGCCAGCGAGGTGCTCTGTCTCACATGGACCGGGATTCTGTTCCACAGCATAGGGAGTCTCTGGGTGATGAATCTGTCCCTCCAGCACGTCCTATTTATATCCGTGTTGAGGTTTAAGTCTCTTGCTCTTGTGGCTCTGGTGGATTTGGATTTTTTGAGGTGGAGCATGTCCATTAATTCCGGGTTGGACATGGCCTTGTATGTCAGGCACAGGTCACCTCTGAGCAGACGGTATGTGACTGAATAGAGCTGAAGTTTCTTCAGTCGGGCAGCATATGGCATATTTTTGAGCCCCTTTATCCTTTTGGTGAGGAACTTTTGGAGTCTTTCCAATTGCTGCAGGTGTCGGGTAAGATACATTCCGAATGGGGCATTGTACTCAATCATTGGTCTGATAAGTGAAGAGTACAGGGGAACAATGACCTCCCTTGATCTGGATGTGAATCCCTTCATAATCAGATGGGCAATGTAGAAGGTCCTCCTAACCACTTTGGCAATGTGAGTGTCAAAAGAAAGGTTACTGTCAACTTGGGTCCCCAGGTCCCTGATAACCTCTTCTGTGCTTAATGGATTGCCACCTATGTGGTAACTTGGGGTTACCTTGTTTTTACCAAAGGGTATGACTATATATTTTTTGGCGTTTAGCTTAAGGCCATGGCTCTGGCACCAGTTATCCGTTTCTATGAGACCTCTCTGAAGGATATCTGTGTCTGATGGATTTTCAACTATGGCGCCCAGTTTGCAGACATCTGCAAACTTTGTCAGCCACAATCCTCCTATGTTTGCCTGCACTTCTGAAAAGTAGATGCCGAACAAGTGGGGGCCCAGGACTGAGCCCTGTGGGACACCGCTTGTGACCGGCTTGGAGTCTGACATGGCACCAGCAACTCTAACCCTGTGGGTTCTGTCCTTGAGCCAGTTTGCAACCCATCTTGTGACATATGGGTTTACATTTAAGCTGGTGAGCTTTTCTATGATACCCGAGTGGGGTATTGTGTCGAAAGCTTTTGCAAGGTCAATGTAGGCTGTGTGAACTGCCTTACCCTCATCAATGGCCTTGGTGACTGTTTCAAAAAAGTCGACCAAGTTCACCACAAGAAAAACTGTCAGAAGCTTCAAATAAAAATTTGTGTTCATTAATACAACAGATCCATAAAAACCACTATTTAGGCTAAGAAACCTTGTGTCTTTGGATAAAAAGAAGCAATTGAGAAAGTGTGAAAATTTAAAAAACAAAACTTAGAGACCTTTGAAGGGTATAAAAAGAAATATGGACATGGGAAAGAAAGAGAGATCTCATATGGTGCAATGTTTTTGCAAAAGTGAAAGCCAAATAAATCAACACAAAAAAGGCAGCCCCAAAGATATTCAAAGAGAAATATAGCCAAAGACATCCAAATATGGAAAATTTCACAATAAAAAAATAAGATCACAAAGAGGGAATGGAGAACAAGATTAGTCAAGTAGAAGTTATAAAAACAGAAGCTGAAGTATGGCATATTTGCAAAGTGATTTAGTGTAGAAAGTCTAACACAGGTCATATCACAGCATGATGGAACAACTAGTCCCCAAAGTAAGGAGAAACAACAGAAGCAAGAGACATCTGAAGAAATATAGACACGGGAAAGTAAAACAGATTTAACTCATTTACTCCAATGGAGCTCAGGAAGTTTGTACTGTAACTTCCAATGGGCGGAGCTTAAGTCTTTTGACAGAATTATGTCCTCACATTTCAAACAAGTGTTCATATCTTTGGAACCATAGGGGTTATGAAAGAAGTATAAATGGCAAACCTTTCAGCACAAGCTATTTGATAGTGTGTAGTATTTTTTAGGTTCTAGGTCTGAAACTGAATTTTATAAGAAAGTAAACACAGTAACTATCATGTTTTTAATATTTTGTAAACAACTTACAGTAGCTCAGCAACCATTCAAGTTACACACACACTGTCAGCAACATTTATTCATCTAGCTGACAGCTTTAATATGAGGCTAAGAAGTTCTGTCTGTGTTACTTGGTTGTTGAAATATTTAGAAAAATTTTGAATACATGTATAATACATATATGTATAATGTGTATATATATATATATATATATATATATATATATATATATATATATATATATATATATATATATATATATATATATATATATACACACATACACACATATAAATTAATAGCATAAAACAACAGTTAGTATCTCTTTACCTGCACTAGACAGGAGTCTAATATTAATGCAGCTGAGTTTGCCATAGTGTAAGCTTTAAGATGGAATCTTTTAAAACTTTGTACATTGCACGGTTTTGGAATTATTGATGCAAATATGAACAAAAGTATTTGACACCTAGAAGAGTCAATAGGAGTTAACTGCAGATGCACCTGGAGGTGTCACTCAAATCATGTTTTTGTTTGTCTTTTCGGCTTTTCCCGGTTATGGAGTCGCCACAGCGGAACTCTGGTCTGCTAATGATTGGCAGTACATTTTTTTATGGTGCCGAGTTGCCAGCCTGACGGCCAATTGTAATGAGATAATATGGTGCAATATTTATGGAAAGAGAAAGCAAAACTGATCAATGCAAAAAGAGCAGCACCAAAGACATTTGAAGAGAAATACAGGCAAAGACATCAGGCTATGGAAAATTTCACAATACAAAAACTAAGAAAATAAAGAGGAAAAGCAGAAAAGAGGATTAGCAATGGAGAAGTTAAAGAAAGAGAACCTGGGGTTATGGATTATCTGCAAACTGAAGGATTTAGTGCAGAAAATTTAACTCGGATAACAGAACAGGACAGAGCAATGGACACCCAAATTAAGAAGAAACCAATGCTGCAGGAAGCGTCTAATCAGTTGACATATGAAGATACTTTGGAGCCTCCCATAAGAAACCAGTACAAAACTGTGGCAAATCTGACACAGTCAATATCATGGAGTGATAGGCTAGCGAGTTCCCATATGAAAGAGCAATGGATAACACAGGGTGAAACTGAAGAGTGTGTGGCACAGGAAGAAGCTCTGGAACTTTCTATAGAATGCCCGCAGGAAATGGTAAACGAAGAATATGCCCTCAGTTTAGAAGGAAATGATCTAAGAGAAGGGTAACTTGATTTAATAGAGATAGACAGACATATTAAGATCAATGAAAGAACTAGAATGCAGAAGGTCAATAAAACCCAAAAAGTTACAAATTTGATAAAAGAAACCAACACAGAAATTAAGACTGTCCATAGAGATTTATGCAATATAACAGAAGTAAATAGGATACATTACTGTGCTCTCAAATTAATAACAGATGAAGTCCTACCACAAGAACACAGGGTAGTAAGAGAAAGGATGGGGGAAATCGAATGACATCATGGAAGTATAGAATAGAGAAAATTATAAAGCAATTCAGATAAGAAATGTCACTGAGTACAGAAGTGGGAACAGATCAACAAAAATACTCAGAAAGATAGACATGATAAAAGCAATGTGCAGTATTATAATGGATCAGGATTTATCATGCACTTCCGCAAATAATAAACTAAAAATATCAGCACAGGCATAAACACATATAAATATAAAGGAAAAGTACAAAATAAGCAATTTATTAATGACCAAAAAAGTTTTACAGAGAACTGGGAAATAAGGCAAGAGGAATTGAAAGACCATCAAAAAAAGAAGAAATGGATCCATTTTGGAGCAATATTTATGAAGATCCTGTGGAACTTAAAGATGCTAAATGGATAGAAAAAGTAAAAGAAAGAATAAGGAGTTCAAATGTACAGGATATGAAATGGGATAAAGTAATGGCCAGCGAGATTGAAAACAAAGTTAAGAGAAACCTCTAATTGGAAAACCCCAGACCCAGATGCAGTACCTAACGTCTGACTAAAAGTATTAACATCTTTGCACGAATATTAAGCCACGAGGAAGAACTATTTAAATGCGCACCCTAGAAAGACACCAGCCTGGCTAACACCAGAAAAACAATGCTCCTACTTAAGAGTGAACCTGCAAGCTACGCTAAAAACTACAGACCAATAACTTGCCTTCTGACTATTATAAACTATACAGTGGAATTGAAGCCAACAGAGTTTATAGCCATTTAGAAGAAAACTCAACTATGGAAATAGAATAAAGGGGTAATAAAAGAAAGCCATATGGAACCAAGGATCATTTGTTGTTAAATAAAGTCACAGTGGACAACTGTAAAAAGGGATAGAATCTAAGCATGACATGGACAGACTACAAAAAAAAGCAACTGACAGTATCCCACATTCATGCATAAAAGAGTGCTTAAAAATGTATAAAATGGTTCCTATCACATCATCGAACATTTAGATTGTCGAACCCCTAAATGTCAACACCTAAATTTTGAACGCCGAAAACCGCGAATGGCCAATTATGCAGATTTTTTTCCCAGGGAAAAAATTTGTTCAGCCGTCATCGGGGATTTGCCCTTTTCCCCGATGTAGAACAATCTCGGAGTTGGTATATTCAGTTAGGGGGGTATGGGTGGCACAGCCCCCCACGTTTTTGGCCAAGCAAATTTATTCACAGTGAAAACATTTGCGTAATTGGCTGTTCGACATTTAGGTGTCGACGTTTAGGCGTTCAACAATCTAAATGTTCGCCGCTGTAATATAGACGCATATAAAATACACCCTACACTGAAACTACATCACAGAGACCACGAAACAGTGGAAAACCACTTTGTAGTTAAGCCATGATAAAACACAAATTATTATTCCAGGGATAAAAATCCAAAGGAGGATATTCCAGGGTGACACTCTTGTCACCACTGCTCTTTTGCCTTGCCCATAACCCATTAAGCTGTCTGCTTAACAGATTAGGTCATGGTTATAATTTGGGTCCCAGAAAGCAGCAAAGTGTAAAGACTTCTCATCTTCTCTTTGTTGATGATTTCATCTTCTCTTTGTTGATGATTTCAAAAACTGTATATTTCATCACACGAGGAACTGAAAGCACAACTGCAAATAATTATTTTGTCTTGATAAATGAGGACGAGTAACCTTTAAAGCAGGAAAGCTACAGCACCAAGAAAACATCAGTTTGGGACAAGAATGTGATATAAAAGAACTTGCGCAAGAGGAAGTGTATAAATATTTGGGAACTGATGAAGAATCAACAAAAACATGAACAAATGCGAATAACACTCAGTAAAAATATTTTAGAAGACAAATTAATTCTGAAAACAGTGCTGACGTCTAGTAACAAAGTTCAAGCTATAAACCAATATGTTTTTCCTGTCCTTACAGTTTTGGAGTGTCCGACTGGCCCCAAAAGGTGTTGGATAGATAAGACAGGAAAACAAGAAGGATGCTTCATGCTGATGAAATGATTTATAAAAATCAGTGCATACCAAGATTATATATTCCCTGTTCCAAAGGGGGTATGGGCATCCTTGAAATTGATTACACATATAGAGCTGCAATCATGGGACTGTATACATACCTGCTGACCTCAAAAGACCCAAACATACTGAAAGTTTTGAAACATGAGGAGAATAAATCTAAGATGACTTCCCTGTTTAGTCTAGCAGAAGCATATCAGCATCAAGTGGGAATGGAAATCAAACCAAAGTAGATAAAAATCAGGCAGCAACCGAATGTGCCAAAAAAACAAAACAAAAGAAAGACTATAAGGTGAAGGATCAGATGAGAAGGCAAGAAATGTGGAAAATGCATAAATATAGTTACAAGTATAGAAAACTCCTGGAAGAACATCATGTTGATCAGGATCGAACACAGGAATGGTTAAGGAGAGACAAATTCAAACCAAAAGATGAAAGGCTAATATTGGTAGCCCAAGATAGTGGACTATGTACATATTGGTTTACAAAGTCAACTGAACATGTGGAAGAAACAGACAAATATAGGTTTTGTAAAACAGAACTGGAAACAGTTGCACACCTTGTTGCTGGTTGGGACATACAGTTGCACACCTTGTTGCTGGTTGGGACATACTAATGACAGGAGGACTGGCAAGCCTGTTGCACTGGGGATTATGCAAACATTATAATACTGAAGTAGCTGAAAAACAATGATGAAGTCTATCATCAAATGGGATCACCCACCACCAAATGTTCAAAAGACAGATGCGAGAAAACCAGATACAGTGGTCCATGAAAAGACAAAAGTAGCATTGATCAGTGAAATCTTGCGTACAGAGAGGCACAAATCATAAAATATCAGTATTTACAGGCAGAAATGAGAGTAATGTGGAAAAAAGACACTCAGTTCCAATAATAGTAGGAGCAACACGTCTTATAGAAAAGAATCTACAATCTTACTTGGATATTTTACCAATACATGCAACTCCATACGAATTGGAGGAGTCATTACTGGGCACATTGTGGGTGCTGTTGAAAGCAATTCTGGCTGTCAAAGATTGAAACAATATTAATTTCATGAATTTTAATAATACTTTGACATAGGAATGGGGTCCATTCCCATCATGGTATAAGAAACCCAAAAGATTTGGTGAAACAAAAAAAAAAAAAGAAAAAAGGATAACATCAAAGACTGAAACAATAATAATTTTATGAACTTTAATCATACTTTGACATAGGAATGGGGTCCATTCTCCCTTGTGGTATTAGAAACCCAAAAGACTTGGAGAATTTAAAAAATGATATTCCGGAGAACCACAGAACCAAAGGCAGCCCTTTTCTTAGGGATCAAATCCAACTTGTAATGAGCAATAAAGGTATGAGCATTGGACCAAGTGGCTGCAGCACAAATGTCATCGACAGAAATTCTGGACCAAAAAGCAGAGGAAGTAGCCATGGATCTAGTGGAGTAAGCTTTTAGAGGTCTAGGCAAAGAAATACCTCTCTGACTGTAAACAAACTATATGCAATCTGTTAACCACTTTGCTAAGGTAACTTTGGAAACCTACTGGAGGCAAATGAGATGAGCAATCAATCTGTTTTTCTAAATTCCTCTAAAATCCTTTGTCATATGGTGATAAAAATGGAACTGTCTATGCATG
This sequence comes from Protopterus annectens, assembly GCF_019279795.1. Taxonomy (NCBI): domain Eukaryota; kingdom Metazoa; phylum Chordata; order Ceratodontiformes; family Protopteridae; genus Protopterus; species Protopterus annectens. Next base: position 37,887,941 of record NC_056744.1, on the reverse strand, counting down.
TCTACAGATGAAGCATACATTCACTTTTATTAGAAAAATTGAGGAAGAAAACAGGTAAGTTGATGGCCTGATTGATGTTCGCTTCAGAGGCTACTTTTGGCAGAAAGGAAGAATTAGTACATAATGTAACTATCTTTGTGGAAACATAAATAAGGGAATTTTCAGGAAAGTGCTTGGAGTTCAGAAACTCATCTTGCTGAAGTAATGGCCACTAGAAAAGCAATTTTCCAAAAAAGAAACTAGAAATCAGACGTAGCAGATGGCTTGGAAGGGGTCCGAGTTAAATCCTGTAGTAGCAGCACAAGATCCCAGGGTAGAGTAGGGTCTTTAACTGGAGTTCAAAGCAAAAAAGTACCTTTACGGAAAGCTTTGAACAGTTTGGATGAAGCTAGAGGAGAAGCATTATCTTCAGTATGATAATTTAAGATGGTTGCTAACTGGACTTTGAAGGTGGAAGAACTAGCCCCTTTTTGAAAAACTGAAGCAAGGAAATCTAGGACAGCAGGAATAGGTGCAGTAAAAAGATCCAATTTTCTCCAATGAGCCTAATAAGAAAATCTTTTCCATTTAATCAATTTTCCTAGTGGAGGCTTTCTGAGATGATAGCAACATCTGGTGGAATGGGAAGGAAAGCCTAGGCTGTCCAGTCAACTTGAGGTTTGCCATGTCCATATGGGTCATCCTTGAGGGATGAAAGATCAGATCTAAAGTGGGATCCAATATCCAAGACAGACATAGAAGATGAGACCACAGGAAGGGAAACCACACCTGACTATGCCAAAAAGGGGCAATGAAAATAGTCTTATTCTTCAAATGAAGCGTTTTTTTGTAGAAATCTGGGGATTAAAGGAATTGGGGGATAAGCATAAAGGAGACTGGAGGGCAAATTGTGGACTAGAGCATCTCTCAGTTGCTTTCCACAGGGAAGGGGATCAGGTTAAACAACCCGATGAACTTGTTGTGGGGAGGGATGAACAGATCACACCGAGACTGACACCATCGATGGAAAATCCTGTCTGTCACCAACTGGTTGCAAGATCACTCAGGCATCAGAACTGATCTGCTGAGTTTGTCTGCTGGCATGCTGGATTTCCCTGGAATTTACACTGACAAAAGAAAGCATCTAGAAGACATTGCTTACTGCCACTCACTGATTGTGTCTCGACAAAGGTGATTGGACTGGGTTCCCTCCAGTATGTTGATGTACCAAACGATAGCAATTGTTCTTGGAAGGAGAGAATCTTGAAAAGCCTGCAATGCCAGAAGGACCACCTTCATCTCCAAAACACTGATATCCAAATTGCTCTCTTCTGGGAACCATGTGCCTTGTACTCTCCACCCTAAGAAATGCCCCCCCCCCCAAATGGGAGGCATCAGTGGTCACTGTGGCTACCAGAGGTGGAAAGACAAAGGGGCATCTCTGACCAAGTTTGTTGGACTGTACCCACCAAATAAGGAAACTTTTGCAAACCCAACCAAGTTTTAGCAGCAAGTATAGAAGATGTTGAAGAACTGACCACTGAACAGCTAGAGTCCATTGAAGAACATGCACAGAGAATAAGAAGTTATGTACTCACCATAACGTTCCATCTGAGTAGGTAGCTTCATTTGTCTGCAACCTGTGGGTCTTGAATCAGATATCGGATCCGAGCCGGCAACTTGTTTCATAGCTAATGGATCCGAGCTCCTAGCTCCTCCCCTCACCCATAATGCCCTGCCAACCCCCCATGATCTCAGATCAAGTTTGCCCCTCAATATGTACCCAAAAAGGGTATTCTAACTCACATAAATCCACTGAAGGCCAGGGGGAAGGAGGGGGGGATGGTTACAGACAAATGAAGCTACCTACTCAGATGGAACGTTATGGTGAATACATAACTTCTTAATCTGAAGTAGGGACTTCATGTGTCAACAACCTGTGGGACAGAGTCCCCAGCTACCTGAATCTTGGGTGGCCATCATGAAAGGATATTGCGGAGCACCGGAGAGCCAAAGGATGCTCTCCCTCTAGAAATCTCATCCAGTTTGTAGTGGTTAATAAAGGTATGAGATGAGGCCCAAGTGGCTGCCGAACAAATATCATCCAATGGAACTCTAGATTTGGAGGCCGCAGAAGTAGAGATGGAACGAGTGGAATGTGCGCAAACTCCTTCAGGTGCGGGTCTCCCAGAAGCTTGGTACGCTAACAGGATACATTGGGAAATCCAGCGTGACAGAGAGATTTTTGATACTGCTTTCCCCAAATTAAATTTGGCAAAGGAAATGAGCAGCTGGTCGGATTGCCTGTGACCAGCTGTTCTATGAGTATAAAAACGTAGCTGCCTATGAAAATCTAATGAGTGCAGCTTGTACTCTCCTTTATTCTGATATTTAGGAAAGAAGACCGGTAAATTTATGGATTGATTTATATTGGTTTCTGATGCCATTTTGGGAAGGAAGGAGGCATTGGTCCTGAGGTAGACTCTGTCTGGGTGAAAGATCAAATAAGGAGGTTTCACAGAAAGAGCTTGAAGCTCCGAAACTCTTTTCACTGAAGTAATGGCTACAAGGAATGCTGTTTTCCAGGACAAGAATTTGAGATCTACTGAAGCAGCAGGTTCAAAAGGTGGAGCAGTCAAGGCTTGAAGAACTAGTGAAAGATCTCACGCTGCTTCGCAAGGGACGGCTTGCACCTGTCACCCCTAGGCTTCCGGATATTGGCAAAGGCTCTTGCCACCCCCATAGTGCCTTTTTTAGGCAAGGCTCAAATTCTAAACCTACCACCCTAGAACACAAAAAAGTAAAAAAACTAAGGGTAATGCTGCTCAATGCCAGAAGTCTCAATCTCAAGATGCACGCACTCGAGGCCCTTCTCAGTATGGAGAACATCGATGTCTGTGCTGTGACAGAAACCTGGTTCAAGGCTCCTGAGAGCACCCCAGCACTAGCAGGTTTCACCTCATATCATGCATTCCGGCCCCAAAATCCGGACAACACCAAGAAAGGAGGGGTGTCCATATTCATAAAGGACACCCACACCTCAAGGTTGGTGGCAACGCACGATGCATCGGAGACCATCCAGGTGCAATTAACCATAGGCAAGACTGCTCTGCAATTTGTAGCATGTTACAGGCCACCCTCTCAAACTCAGGAACCTCACATGGCCTTCCTGAAAACAATGGAGGGATAAATGTATCTCCAAACACCATCATACTAGGTGACTTCAACTACCCTAATATAGACTGGGAACACTACTCAAGCCCAAACACTCTAGCCCAAAGGTTCCTGGAGTTCATAAACTCAAATGCCATGGAACAACTAGTCACCATCCCCACAAGAGGAGAAAACATACTTGATCTCATCATCACGAACATGGGATCACAATGTTCAACACCGGAAGTATACCCCTCACTGGTGAGATCAGATCATAAACTAATCTCGCTGGAGGTCCTCATCCCGCCCCACCTGAAACAAAAAGACCACAGTGAAAAACTTCTCAAAAGCTGACTTCACACTTCTAAAAACTAGTGTGGTCTCCTTTAAGGCCCCTGAGCCAGTGGTAAACATTACTCAAACCGCTGAATCACTTACAAATGCCTTCTACCAGCACCTACAGGACTGCATGGATCAGGCAATCCCAAACAAAACCAAGACTCTTTGTACCAAAGGCAAGCGTCCAGTCTGGTGGACCCCAGCCATAAACAAGCTCTACAACAAAAGGAGGAAGCTACTACAAGATAGAGCAAAATCCTTGAAAGGTAAGACACCTTTGATCATTATAAGTAAAAAACTAAGAGCTCTCATAAAATCATCCAAGGCAAATTTTGAGACAAAAATCGCCAAGGATTCAAAAGACAATCATAAGGCCTTCTTTAGCTATGTTAGAAACCTAGGAGGAAACTCCCAGATATGCTCAGAATTAGTTCAAAATGATGTGAAGATTACTGAACCTACACACATTGCCAACATACTGGCTGACAGGTTCAGTGCAAACTTCTCCCCCCCCCCCAAAAGGAGAGATATCTATACCAGAGGATTGTAGCCCCCCAAACATCTCCAACGCCCAGGTGAGAACTGCTCTCTCCAAAGCAAAAACACAGCATCCATGGGACCGGATGGTGTCCCCAGCTGTGTGCTCCATGAACTCAATGAGGAATTAAACCCGCAGTTAGGACAGCTGTTTAATCTTAGCCTCACCTCAGGATACATTACCCAAGGAGTGGCGCCGCGGCGACTGTGGTCCCACTTCACAAGGGCGGTGCCTCCACCGACCCTGGAAATTACCATCCCATTAGCTTGACAAGCCTTATCTGCAAAGCCATGGAGAGGATCATAATGGAACTCATAAATAAAGACATAGGGAACTTGCAGACTTTGGATCCAACCCAGTTTGGCTTTGCCAAAGGCAGATCATGCCTTTTAAACTTGGTTGACTTTTTCGAGACAGTCACCATGGCCATTGATGAGGGAAAGGCAGTCCATACAGCCTACCTTGACCTGGCAAAGGCCTTCGACACAATACCCCACTCAGGTATCATCAAAAACTCATCAGCTTGAATGTAAACCCATACATCACAAGATGGGTTGCAAACTGGCTAAGTGACAGAACCCACAGGGTCAGAGTTGCTGGAGCCATGGCAGACTCAAAGCCTGTCACAAGTGGTGTCCCACAGGGCTCAGTCCTGGGTCCACTCTTGTTCGGCATCTACTTTTCTGAAGTACAAGCAAACACAGGAGGGTTATGGCTGACAAAGTTTGCAGATGACTGCAAACTGGGCGCCATAGTCGAAAACACATCTGACACAGATATCCTTCAGAAGGGCCTCACAGAAACGGATAACTGGTGCCAGAGCCATGGCCTAAAGTTAAATGCCAAGAAATGCATAGTCATACCCTTGGGGAAAAACAAGGTTACCCCTAGCTACCATATAGGTGGCAATCCACTGAGCACAGAAGAAGTCATCAGGGATCTGGGGACCCAGGTTGACAGTAGCCTTTCGTTTGACACTCATGTTGCTAAAGTAGTTAGGAAAACCTTCTACATTGCCCACCTGATCATGAAGGGATTCAGATCTAGATCAAGGGAGGTCATCGCCCCCCTGTACTCATCACTCATTAGACCTATGATTGAGTACAATGCCCCATTCGGAATGTATCTGACCAGACACCTGCAGCAGCTGGAAAGGCCCCAAAAGTTCTTCACCAAAAGGATAAAGGGTCTCAAAAATATGTCTTATGCTGCCCAACTGAAAGAACTCCAGCTCTATTCAGTCTCATACCGCTTGCTCAGAGGTGACCTGTGCCTGACATATAAGGCCATGTCAAACCCTGATTTGATGAATATGCTTCACCTCAAAAAATCTAGATCCCTCAGAACCACAAGGGCGGAGACTTAAACCTTGACACGGTTATTAATAGAACATGCTGGAGGGACAGATTCATCACCCAGAGACTCCCTATGCTGTGGAACAAAATCCCGGTACATGTGAGGCAGAGCACCCCGCTGGCCTTGTTCAAGAGGAATCTTGACCAATGGATGGGGGATCGCAGATATACCCCAGGGATTACTTCAGTGTCACTGCTTGACAGAGGCACAGCAAAATAATAGGCATAGTTTTATTCAAACTAAAGGGGTGGCGAAAGACAAATAACTATGGGCTAGGCTTATAAATGCCCTTGGGCAGATAGCCTAGTATGAACCTATGAACCTATGGTACGGCTTCTTTTATAGGGGGTCTAAGCAAAAAGGTGCCCTTGAGAAAGGTTTTACACAATTTGGCTGACATCAAAGGCCCTGTGTCATATCCCACATGATAATGGGAGATGGCAGCCAATTGCACTTTGACAGTTGAGCAACTAGCGCCTTCCTGAAAAAGTTCGGTTAGGAAGTCTAATATGGATGGAAGAGGAGCCGTAAAGGGATCTAGATTATGATGCTCCGCCCAGATGGAGAAACGTTTCCATTTACTGAGGTACACTTTCCCGGTGGAGGGCTTATGCGCTGCCACAAGGATGGCTTTGACTGGTGAAGAGATACCGGGAGTCCTAACTAGGAGTGGAACTGGACCAACCAAGCCGTCAGCTTCAGATTGTCCAGATTTGGGGTCGGTAAGTCCGACGGATGGGAGATTAGATCCGGACTGGGATCCAGAATCCAAGGGGGATTCACTAGGTGAGACCACAGGTAAGGGAACCAAATTTGCCGAGGCCAGAATGGGGCAATGAGGATCATCCTGCTCCCCAATCGCGAGGCTTTCTCTGTAAGAGCTGCAGCATCAGGGGTAGAGGAGGATAGGCATAAAGTAGACCGGGTGGCCAAGCATGCACCAGAGCGTCTCTTGGGGTTTCCCCCGGAGGGGGAATCGGAGCGAAGAAATTGCCGCATTTCGTGTTTGAGGGAGAGGCAAAAAGATCGCGGCACGGTTGCCCCCATATTGCAAATATCTGCTTCGCTACTTGTGGGTTGAGAGACCACTCGTACGGGGTAAGAAGGGTGCGGCTGAGTTTGTCCGCTAGGATGTTGGCCCGCAGCGGAATGTACGTTGCAATCAGAAAGCGGTTGGTGGAAATCACCCATTCCCACACTCTCATGGCTTCGCGGCATAGAGGGTAAGACCTGGTTCCCCCCTGTTTGTTGATGTACCAGACAACCGACATGTTGTCCGACTGAATTGCAATCGTTCCTACGGGGAAGAGATTCTGAAGTGCTTGCAACGCGTACAGCACCGCTCTCATCTCCAGAACGTTGATATGCAGGGAGGTCTTTGTATCGTTCCACGTGCCTTGGACAGTCCTGCCTGAATAATGCCCCCCCACCCGAGGCGGGAGGCGTCTGTGGTCACCGTGGTGAGAGGGGGAGAGGTGCAGAAGGGTCAGCCCATATGGAGGTCCGGAGCATGGAGCAGCCATAGTAGAGCCCTCCTGCAAGCCTTGCTGATAGCAATGGGGTGATGGAGAGGAAAAGACAGAAAGGACCATTGTACTAGAAGGGTCCACTGCAGTACCCGCATGTTCAGACGGGCGCATGGAAGGAGCGTTATCGCTGCCGCCATGGAGCCCAGCGCCCTCAGGACCAATTCCGCCGGTGGGGTCTTTGACTGGAGGATGGCCCGCACATGGAGTTGCAAATTCCGCAGTCGTTCCGACGTCAGGAAGGCTCGTAGATCTCTGGTGTCTATTCTGGCTCCTATGAACTCTATGACTTGTGTCGGGGCCAGAAAGGATTTGTCGGCATTGATGGTGATGCCTAACTGTGGGGCTAGGCGAAGAAAGAAATCTCTGGCTGAGCAAAGTAGATGCCTTGTTGGGGCGGTCAGGAGCCAGTCGTCCAGGTACGGAAAGACCTGTATTCCCTGGAGTCTCAGGTGGGCCGCAATCACTGCTAATACCTTGATGAACACCCTGGGGGCTGTGGTGAGGCCAAAGGGAAGGACCCTGAACTGGTAGTGACTGTCTCCCAGCCGGAAGCGGAGGAACCTCCTGGATCGTCTGTCCATTAGAATGTGGTAGTACGCATCCTTGAGGTCTATAGAGCACATCCAATCGTTCTCCCTTAGAAGGGGAAGAATAGATTGAAGAGTGACCATTCGGAATTTTTCCTTGGTTACCAACAGGTTCAAATGGGACAGATCTAGAATCGGTCTCAAGTCCCCCATCTTTTTTGGCACCAAAAAGAACCTGGAGTAAAACCCTAATCCGAGCTGGTCTTGGGGGACGGGCTGGATGGCTCTTTCTTAGCAGCTGCTGAATCTCTGCAGCTGCAGCCTCCCTCTGATCGGGTGGTACATTGGGGAGGTTCTTGAATTTGGGGACATGAAGTAATGGGATTTTGTATCCTTTGGATATAATTCAAAGCACCCAGCAGTCTGTCGTGATGGACTCCCATGCCGCTAGGTGCTCCGAGAAGCGCCCCCAGACTGCCTCCAGAGTGGAGCAGTCTGGCAACCCTTCAGGGCTGCTGCGTGGGCCGGTCAGAGAAAGGTTCTCTGGACCCAAAGTTCCTCGGAGCCCCTCTGCCCCTGGGGCGGCATCCTCCCTGTCCTCCTCTGCCACGGAAGGACTGGTTCTCTGGAGCGGATTGGGAATGTTGCGATTTCCGGAACCACATCTTCTTCTGACCCTTTTGGTTCTTCGAAAAGGACCGCTGGGGAGCAGAGAAGCAGACTCCGATGGCAGACAACGTCTTCCCATCCTTCTCGCTTTGGACAAGTGTCTCGCGAACCGTTTTGCCAAACCGGGCTGAACCATCGAAAGGGGCATTCGCAAAGGACGCTTTAAAGGGCTCCACAAAGTCACAATGATGGAGCCAGGCCTGACGTCTCATGACTAGGCCCGCTCCGCTAGCTCTAGCGGCTCCCTCAGTGGCGTGGGACAATAGCCGCATAGAGGTATTAGAAATGGATCTAAGAGTGGCCATTCGGGTGGAGTACAACTGTTTGTCCTCCGCCGACATGGACTCAGGGGGGAGGCAGCGTATTATTTGATAAGATCCCGCTGCATCCTGATGACATGTGCCATATAGTTCAGAGACCTTACCGAAAAGGTCGCTGAACTAAAAACTCGCTTCCCTAAGTGGTCCATCGAGCGGGACTCCTTGCTTGGTTGTTGGACTGAGGGGCTCTCCTGAGCTAGTTCCCTCTTCGTGGCTGCCGCCGTCAACATGGCATCTACGGGGGGACCTTTGCTCCAGTGTGACCGGTCTGCGGGGGGGGCTTAATATCCTGTCCGGGCATTTGGATATTGGCTCCACGGTGTCCGGGTCCTTCCACGCCCTGGTGGTAAGAAGGTCGACCAAGGGGTCAGCTGGAGGGGACACCCAAGAGGTAGACGGGCCTGCTTCGAATGCCTCCAGAAACACGGACTCATCGGAGTAAGCCTTGTGGGCAGACCACCCACCTCGGATCCTCAGCATCTCTATGATGTCTCCAAAGGAGACATCCTCAGGGGGTGATCTTGGGAGCCTTCCCCTTCATCCAAGTCCGTGTCCTCAGTTAAGGACTCAGGGGAGTCCACGTGCCTCCTCTTGCACTTGTGCTTGCGGGGCACTTCCTCAGGGGGGCTGTCCGAGGAGGTCTCGCCAGCAACATCCTGTTCCAATGGAACAACCTGGGACATCGAAGCAGGCTGTCCCTGAGGCCGGGTGATGGAAGCCTGGCCCAGCAGAGAGGGAGTGCAGGGTGGAGCCGAGACAAGGGCCAGGGGTCCGGATGCTCTCGACAAAGCCCTCTCCACCACATCGAAGGCCGAGGGGGAACCGCTCTCCCTGGGCTCCGAGAGCCGGTTCCCATTCGGATCCGATGAAGGGATCGGAACCGGTGCTGAGACCATCAGGTCCGAAGGACCAGTGCGCTCCGACCTGGACGGAGCCGAAGGCACACTGAATCCCTCGGATTCGAAGCTCGGACCACGGCTCCGAGAGGTCGGATCTGAAGTACCAAGTACTGTCGGCGCCGACCCACCCCTGGCTCCGACGCTGCTCGGCTCCGAACGTTCCGAACCTGGGTAGCAGGTCGGAGAAGGAGCAACTGGAGCAAAAAAGGGTGTCGAGCTCCCCCCCAAAGGGGGGGGGGGGAGGCAAGAGCACTCCCATCTGCAGCTGGGCCTGGATGAATCTTCGCATCATCCGGTCCAAGTCTACATCTGACATGCTGAAAGTTGATCTCGACGAGGCCACCGAGGCAGGCCTGGAATGCCGCCTCGATGGAGATCGGGCCTCCTCCTCTTCGGGCCCTGGGGAGAAGCAAGGAGATTGGAGCAGAGGAGGAGGAGACCTAGAAGCAGTGGAGGGAGAAGCCTGCTTAGCTGGCGGGGCCGAAGTGGAGGCCTCGGCCCGCCATTTGTGGTGCTTCTCCCTCCGTTTCTCCCTCCTAGCCTCCCTGTCCTCCGGCACTTTAGCGGGAGTTTGAGTCCCGGCCGAAGGAAGGGGGGCAGGAGTGGCAATGACCACAGCCTGTGGTAGTGCCACGGGAGCAGCGGAGGCCGGAGCCGAGTCCGGGGGCAAAAGTCCCGCCAGGATCAGCTTCGACCTCCGCTCTTTCAGTGCCCTGAGGTTGAACACTGCACAAATGGTACAGCCTGAGGTGAGGTGTTCAACCCCAAGGCACCGAACGCACCGAGTGTGGCCATCAGCCGGGGAGAGCTTATGGCCACACTCGGTACATTTAGAAAAAATGGCTTTTGGGGCCTCAGCCATACTTTAAAGAAAAAGGAGTGCTACACAAACACACAGGCCCCAAAAACACAAACAAACACACACACACACTCACTAACGACCAGCGAAGGGAGGGAAAACTATGTGAAAAAAAATAAATATTACAGGGAACCTAACTCTTACACACTTTTTTAATTTTAAAGTTGAGAAAAGTTGACTAAGAAAAACAGACTTAACTGACTATTTCGCTAGAGCTCAAAGGAATCCAGCCATCCACAAGTGCGGCAAACTAGATCGGAGGTCATGGAGGGTTGGCAGGGCATTATGGGTGAGGGGAGGAGCTAGGAGCTCGGATCCATTAGCTATGAAATAAGTTCCCGGCTAGGATCCGATATCGGATCTAAGACCCACAGGTTGCTGACAAATGAAGTCCCTACTTCAGATTTAAAGGTTATAGCTGTTGCCATTGACCCTAAATACTGAAGGACCAGTCTTGCTGGGGAAGAAGGATGTGAAAGACTGTCTCACCTGTAATCGTATGAACTGTACTCTGTTTGATGGAAGAAAGGCCAATTGACTGGTGGTGTCCAGGTGAGCTGCTATATATTCCAGAATTTGAACAGGCTGTAGATGGAACTTGGCGTAATTGACTGATTCCTAAAGACTGACATAACTGGAGTAAGTAGTTCCTGGTCTTCTTGAGGAGATGCTTGGCTGGGGCAGTAAGGAGCCACTCATCTAGGTAAGGAAACACTCTAAATCCAAGTAGACTCGGGTGACCTGCTACCACTTCCATACACCTGGCGAACACTCTGGGGGCTGTGTTGAGACCAAAGGGCAAGGCTTTGAATTGACTGGCTTCCAGCTGAAAGTTCAGATATCTCCAGGATCATCTGCTCATTTTGATGTGACAGTAAACATCCTGGAGATCAATACAGCACATCCAATCATCCTTTGGTAGAAAATGTTGTAAGGACTGAACCATCTCCATTCAGAACTTGGAGGTCTTTACAAACTGACTGAGATTGTTGAGACCCAGAATGAGCCTCAGGTCCCCGGTTTTCTTTGGCACTAAAAAGAAAGAACCTTGAGTAAGTTCTGAATCCTCTCTGGTCTTGTGAGACCTCTTGGATGACTCTTTCTAGCAGCTTCTGAATTTCTAGGACTGCTAACTCCTGCTGACTGGGTGAAACGTCGAGGACCCTTTTTTGATTGGTTGATGTGATTTGCAGAAAGAGAATGAAAAACTTCTGGATATTATTTTTCACACACAAGTGTTGTTTGTGATTAATACCCAGACATCTGGGTGCACAGACAAGCGCACCCAGACTGCCTCCAGAGAAGAGCAGTCAGACAACCCTTCAGGAGTGCTGGAAGGGTTTACCTGAGAAGGAATCTCAAAACCCTTGGTTCTGCAGACCTCCTCTGATGTGAGGGTAGCATCTTCCATTGCAGCTTTCCTCCCCCTTCCTCAGGAGGAAGTTTCCCCTAGAGTCCAAAAGGACCTTGTGACTTTCAGAATCGCATCTTTTTACCTCCACACAGATTCCTGAAAAATTATCTCTGCGAGGTAGAAAAACATATTCCTATGGCAGACAAGGTCTTCTCATCTTGTTCACTATGGGAGAGTGTTTTTTTCACTGTTGGGACAATCAAAGAAGATCCATCAATGGGAGTACTGATGAATGAAGATTTCAAAGGCTCAGAAATATCGCATAATCACATCCAGACATGTCTCAATGGCTATGCCTGAACTCACCACTTGTGAGGTACCTTCAACTGTGTGAAAAATTAACTTCATGGATGCACAGAAAATAGACTGAATGATTGCCAGTTCCAAAGATCGCGGTTTGTGCTCCTCTGCAAACATGGACCCAGGAAGAGATTTGGAGAGTTCTTAATCAAGTCTCTGCAATCTAGTGAAGCTTGCACAAATATGATAAGTTTTGAGGTGGGCTGCTCCTAAATGGTACACGCATGCCCTGTTGGCATCAGAACTCTGTATCGTATGCCCACAGGAAGTACACTTTTTAAAACCCGTAAGATTTTCAGCCATGTTCACAGAAAAAAAAAAGTTTTTTTTTTTTTTTGGGTAAAGTACAGAAATTACAGAAAAGAACAAATAGCAGCAAAGGTATACACAAAATACCCCATGAGGGAGTAGGAAGAAAGAGAAAGAAAGAAAGGCTGAGCAAGTAGGAAGACAGAGAAAGAAAGGCAAATAATACCAACAATGGTAAACAGCACCCTAGAACAACACATAAGAAAGGGAAAACATTTCAACATCTAACACAGGAAACCCAGAAGCAAAAAGGGGAGGAAGGCTGAAAGGTACAAAGACAGAAAAATGATACGGAATTTCTAATTTTACTCAAATAAGCTATGAAAGCACCTTATAAGCTTGACAGAGTGCAACCCACGTCTGAAGTGAAGAAGCGACAAATGAGATCTGAGGCACTATGGGTAAAGGGATGAGCTTGACAGTCTAGGTGAATGCAGCCAAAATGGATCCAAGGTTGGATTAAACACCCATCAGTTGAGGAATGAATGAAAATGACAACATTGGACAGAACATTACTAACTCACACAAATACTGAAAAAACAGAGAAACACTAGCTATGAAGGAGTGCTGGTCGTGTTCTTAGCACAAACTAGAAAAGCTTTTCCATTTGCTAATATATGAATTTTTTTTGTTGTTGTTAGTAGCAGGCTTTCTTGCCTCAATTAGCATCTGCTGCACATCCTCAGTAAACAGCTGCCAAAACAGAATTAATACATCCAGGCAATCAGTAGTTTTTCAAACTCCCCTGATCTTGTGCGAGCAAATCCATTCTGTCATGAAGCTTGTAATAATTGTCCCTGGCCATTTACAAAAGGAGAACCCCTGCTGCCTGGACCAGAAGGCAGTCACCATAATGATCTTGGGGGATTCCTTCTATATCTTCAGAAGTAACCCAGATATCAGTGGAAAAGCATACAGGAACATTCTTTTCCAAGGAAATGAAAAGGATATTGTCTTTCAGGCCTTACTGCATACAGACCTGGAGCAGTAACTTGCAAGTTGATTGTTCAGAGAGGAGGCAAATAGTTCCACTTGAATAACTTCTCACAAATGGATCAAATGATGGAAGACTCCCTGATCTAATTTCCATTAGAGTCCTGCTCAGCTAGTCTGCCACACAATTTTGCTCTGATGAAATTCAGGATGCCTATAGAGTGAGAATGTGCTATAAAGCAAGATCCCAAGCTAAAATGGCTAGTCTGCAAAGGGGGGTACGACTTGGCTCCCTTTTGCTTGTTGATGCACTACATGACTATGGTACTGTCTATAACAACTTGAAGAGATCAAGGGGACAAAGATGATAGAGTGCCTTGATCAGGGCAAGCATCTTTTATATTTATGTGCTTGTGTCTGTCCTTGGTGTCCCACGCACTTTACACTTTTTCCTCCTGAATCTGTTCCCAAGCAAAGTCTGGAGCATCTGTGGTGACTGTCTGCTTTGGAGCCGGGAGGGAGAAGGGAGAACCTTGATTTTGGGAAATTTGTTGTCACTACCAAGGGATTTCTTTTAGGGGAAATCTCAGCACTAGAAATTGAAAAGATGAAGGATACTAGTGCTAGAACAAGAGATCTTCAGATACTACTGTATCTTTCTCATGTGGAGTCATGTCAGGGGGTATTCATGAGATTCACTGTTCTCTTGGAATCCTAGCTTGTGAAAGAGGTCTCACCCAAGTGAGAGGTTCGTAACACTTGGACAGAGACTATGCAAGGATAAGCAAGTCATATAAATATGGAAAAACGTGAATACCTGTAGCCTGAAATGAACTACAGTGGTTTACAGCCACAGGATATAACAATTTTCCTAGTTCTCTGAATTTCTATGCGTGCAATTATCATATGCATATTATGTCCACTTTTTGGTCGTTGCTAGTCTTACGTTTACACAAGAGGACACCTGTAAAGGAAAACAAATCTTCCAAACTCTAGTATGGCCTAAACATGTATTTTATCTGTTAATGTAATGCACTTCACTAGCTTAGGTGTAACACAAGCACAAAAACCAGATTCAATTATTCTGTAGTCTTAGTACACAGGCCAATTCCTCCATCAATAAGACACCACTAAGAGTTGACCCAAAAGTTGTGGATCTGGGAGCACATGTAGACAGGAATGTGGCCAAGTTAGTAAGAGAATTACCATATTAACCAATTTATACGTGAGGGCATGGCATCCAGGTCCAAGGAAGTCATGATGCCACTTCATCTGGCCCTTGTCACACCCATTGCTGTGTGGTTCCCACTTTGGCATGTACCTAACACAACATATGCAACAGTTGGAATGCCCACAAAGGTTCCTTAACAGGAGACAGCAATACCAAAACTGACATACCCCACCCCACAAAACCTCTAGAAACTTCCTAACATATTCCTTCATAATAAATTACCCATGATACAAAGAGACACAATTGAGCTGAACTGCACAATAAGGCTTATAAAGGCATTGGTGGTCATTAGCCTAGTATATAACTATGAAATGCAGCCAGATACTTTGTGAACACTCTTGGTGCAATGGACAGTCCAAAGGGTAAGGCAGAGAAATGAAAATGTGATCCAGACACAAAAATATCTTAAGAAACGCCTGAAGGCTGGATGAATAGGGATGAGATAAGCATCTAATGCTACCAGGGAACTTGAATTAGATAACTGCTACTGTTTTGAATGAGGAAGAAGAGGTAATGGGTTGTAAGGTGACATTCTGAACTTTGGCACCAACACAAACAGGTTTAGGAAAGAAAGATACAGACCTGGTCTCCAAGCATTTTCTTTCTTTGGCACTAAAAACATCCATGAATAAAATTCTTTCCCAACCTGAGAAGGAGGAACTGGTTCAGTCACTTTCTGGAACAGCATGTGTTGAAGGACAGAAGGAAATAACAGTCTTGTCAAGTGAAGGAGGGAATTGACCCCCCCCCCCGCCTCAAAAAAAAGGAGGGTTTCCTCTCATTGCTATCTGTACTCTTGAGGAATGATCTTAAGAACCAATTTGCCTGAAATTACTCGTTGTTAACAGAAAAGTAGAGATTCAGACTTTCTGGAGGGGAAAGTGACTGCAGGGCGGAGAATGTGTAAATTATTATACATGGATCTACTTCTAAACCTCAAACCTCATACAACTGAACTTCATTTTTGCAATACTTGAAGGGTGAATTTTTCCCATGGTAAGTAAACACTTGCTCAACATGCCTTTTTCTCCACTATAGTGCAATCCCAGAGTTGGCATATATAGTTGGGGGGGGGTTATGGAAGTAGCCCCCACCCCCACCTAGGTGGGTTTTTACTTACTTTGGTGTGTATTTTGCGTAAGTTTGGGCAACTGTTTACTTACCCTGGGAACAATTCACCATTCGGGTATTTCAGCTTTCATGATTTTCATTTCAGGAAAATGTAGTTTGGTTAAATGAGGTTTGAGGATTAGAAGTAGATCCATATACATAGATAAACACACACACAAACAAATACATACCAATACCACAAAAGCACCTCTTTTTAGATACTCATAAATACTTATAGCTACTACTTTGGACTATTATCCCTCTCCTCAATACACATTTTTTGTCTCCTCCCTCATCTGCACACTACACACTTCTTCACTCCCCCATACCAACAAACTCACACCATACAGCTTTCTGCACACAACTTAACCACTTTCCACCACTTAACTACCTACATCCCATCCTGCAAACATTTTCCCACTCCTCCCTACATCTCTTTCTCTCTATTTCTCATAACACTCCTTCCATTAATACAGCACGCAGCAAATTATCTTACCAAACCTCCACCTTCTTCTACCTACCATCTAAACTCTCACCATCTCAACTCAGAATGACGGTCAGTAAGTCAACTGCTACTGTTTTGCACACTTTCAACACTAACTCACTCCACCAACTATCATAATATTCCACAATAATCCTACATTATATCCCAACTCCATCACAAACGCACACACACACTGCATCACAAAACCTCCCCATTTTCTCCCTCTCCATATCTCTCCTTCTCTGAACCAATACACAAATCTGTTCACTTATAGATAAATTAAAGTTAAGAATAACACTTTTTCAGCAGTACTGAAACTCTGATATAAATACAAATGGCTCCATAGCTTTACTCACTCAACCTGCATCCTGAAACAGTGGGGATATTCACCCTAACCCAGGCCCTCACATCAACCACCCATCATGGCTAACCCATTACTTTCCAGTGTTCTCAACACAATTTTTCCATCAGGTAATGAATCTAACCTCATTCTTTTCAACATTAACCTCAAAAGTATCTGCAGCAAAATTCATAATATCCATGCATGTCTAGATTTTCACTCTCCAAACATTTTAATCGCCACTGAAACCTAGCTAAAAACAAGAAATAACTGACAATGAAATTATTCCCCCAGGTTTTAACATACTCAGAATGGACAGAAAACTTAAAAGAGCAGGTGGTTTTGCTATTATTTATAAAAACAACTTAGAAATAACTCTAGCTCATCTAAACATCCCCAGATTTAATAATGCTGAACTTCAGATTGTATACCTCAGAAATCAACCAAAAGGAATCTACATGCATCTCAGCAGTATACACCTCACCAGGCAACAACATTACCACAGACAAAAATATCCTGCACTGGCTATCGGATACCACCTCACAGGAAACCTTTATCTTAGGTGATCAACATATATACTGACAATCCATAAACAGTAACAGCCCCAAGGACTCAATCCACCTAGTTGGCTTCACCCAACTAATAAGCTCCACCACCACCAGAATCAAAGAAAGCACTAACAGGCAGTTCACGTTGAACTGGATATTGACAAACCAACCCCAAAATATAAAATCTTCTGGTTGCTTACCAGATATTGTAAGTGACCACCTCCCAACCTATGCAATCAGACAAAGTACAGTTGTGTACATTTACCATAAATGTAGATGCTCGAGTGTATTCACTGTTGCAGTCATCACTTGTGGGTTATCCCTGCTGGATAGCCCTCGGCCGGCCTGAATACCAGAGTAAGGGATGTTCCGTGAGTGTGGTTGATGTCAGGCTGTCAGAGCTATAAAGGGAGGCAGCCGATGCCAATACATCAGTTTTTCTTGCCACCAAAGGGTTGGAGCCTCAGATAAGATATACACATTAGGCAAGAAAGGGGGTACGCGGGAGGGAAACAGGACTGCAACAGTGAATACACTCTAACATCTACATTTATGGCAAATGTACATAACTGTACTATGTTCTTCGTGTTTTACTGCTGCAGTCATCACTTGTGGGAAGAATCCCAAAGCTGAGGAAGTGGGTGGAGGAAAGATGTACAAATTAAGGGGATGCTAGCATGTCTTGCAGGACTGCAGATGCAAATCCTGCCCTTGTTTTGGAGAATGTAGCTAGCTGGTAGTGCTTAGTGAAAGTGTGTATAGATGCCCAAGTAGCAGCTTCCAGAATGTCCTTGGTAGGAACCCCCCTCAGAAAGGCTGTGGGGGTAGACATTGCTCTTGTGGAATGGGATATGATGACTCTGGAAGGAAACATTCCATGGAAGTTGTAGCAGAAATGTATGCAATGAGAGATCCATTTGGAAATGGTTTGTTTAGTAATGGGTTTCCCCTTTGCCCCAGGGGCGAACAAAATCAGGAGTTGGTCAGTTTTCCTGATTTTGGTCTTGTCAAGGTAAAATCTCAGCTGTCTGTGCACATCCAAGGTGTGCAGAATTCTCTCCCCTCTATTTGTAGGTTTAATACAGAAAAGTAGGTAGGTGTATGGCCTGGTTAAAGGTTACCTCAGAGACCACCTTGGGCATAAAGGAGGGGTTAGTTCTTAGAGAGAGACCCTGTCTGCATGAAGATAATGAAGGATTCAGTGGCCATAAGAGCCTGGAGCTCAGCTATCCTCCTAGCAGAAGTGATGGCTAGCAAAACAGCAGTTTTCCAAGAGAGGAATTTGAGATCTGCTGAGGAAGCTGGCTTGAAAGGGGGGAGAGTCAGCTTTTCCAGGACAAAGTTTAGATTCCAAGCTGGTGCAGGTGGCCTTCTAGGTGGTCTGATGTGAGCCACACCTCTGAGAAACTGCTTCAAGAGATGTTGAGAAAATAAAGGCTGATCCGCCTGGACGTAGGGTGAGATAGTCAAAGCATGACTCTTGATAGAGGAGTAAGATAAACCCTTATGGAGGAGCTCTGCCAGGTAGTCCAGAACCAGTGGTAAAGAGGTGGTAGTGCTGGAAGCTCCCCTGGTGTAGCACCAGCAGGTGAATTTCTTCCACTTAGAGGAATAAGATTTCGTGGTGCTGGATCTACGAGCCTCCTTAATAATGTCCAACACCTGATTGCTGAGAACTGAAGAGCTATCTGCCTTTGAGGACTCAGCCATGCTGTTAGCTTGAATGTGGCCAGGCCTGGATGCAGGAGCTTCCCTCCTTGTTGTGTGAGAAGGTCTGTAGCGGAAGGCAGAGGAAAGGGAGGATGCAAGCTCATGCTGAGTACCAGTGCTGCCTTGGCTAGTCTGGGGCAATCAGGATCACCCTTGGTCCTTCCTCTCCGATATTGAGTAGTACCCTGGGTATCAGAGGAAGTGGGGGAAAGGCATACACAAACAGGCTGCCCCAGTGGAAGGAGAAGGCGTCCACCCTCCAGGCTTTTGGGTGAAACTGTCTTGAGCTTGAATTTGATCAGTTGACGGTTCTGCTAGCTTGCGAAAAGGTCTATGTCTGGTTCCCCCCAGATGTGACTGATCTATAAGAAGGTCTCCCTGTCCAAATGCCACTCGTGGGGATCCATGATCTGTCTGCTTAAGTGATCTGCCAGGGTGTTTTGCTTCCCTGGAAGGTATTGAGCTATGAGATGCAGTCCCAGATTGGAGGCTGACTGCCAGATTTCCATGGCAAGGCGACACAGGGGGTAAGAATGAGTGCCCCCGGTTTGCTTATGTACCATGTGACAGTAGTGTTGTTTGACCTGATTAACAGTAACCCAGGTGACAGATGCTTTTGAAAGATCAGGATAGCTCTTGTGCACCGCTAGTACCTCTTTCAGATTGATGTGGAGACCTAAGACTTCCTGTTCCCAAAAGGCCTGGGTTTGCAGAGTTCCTGCGTGGGCTCCCCAGGCAATGTCCGAGGTGTCTGGAAGTCAAGGTTTAGCTGTGTGCACGAAGGGCAAAGGGAAGGTCCGTGTTTAGGAAGCAAGCCTGGGCCCACCAGAGGAGCTCCTTCCTTAAGCAATGAATTAATGCGAGTTGGTTCTCCAGAGGCTGGGAGTATTTGGCACCAGAGGTTCCTTAGGTACCACTGCAGTTTCCTCATATGCAGTTTGGCAAGGAATTCCGGAAAGATGCAGGAAGCCATGTATCCTAGGGCTTGCAATATTTTCCTGGCTGTGAGGTGGGTCTTGTGTGCCAGCTGTTGGAAGTAGGACTGAAGAAAGGTCTGCTTCTGGGGGGGTGAGAAAGGTCATTTGTGTGGATGTGTCTAGTAGGATGCCCAGGAAGGCAATCCTTTGTGTGAGTAGTGGCTAGGATTTCTCCAGGTTGACTGTGAATCCCAGTGAGGTTAGTAGGGTCTTTACAAAAGAGAGATCCTGTAGGAGCTTTTCCATCCCACAAGTGATGACTGCATAGGAATATGCAGGTAGGCATCCTTCGGATCTAGGGTCACTAGCCAGGCTTGTGGCAGGAGCATGGGTAGTAGTTTTTGTAGAGTTAACATTTTGAATTTTGGAACCAGACAGTACCGATTCAGGGTGGAGAGGTCTAGGATAGGGTGCTATGTGCCCTCCTTTCTGGGGACCAGGAATAGCCTTGAGTAAAATCCCTTCCTAGTCTGTTCTTTGGGCACAGGTTCTATAGCGCCCTGGGCATAAAGCTTTTGGTACTGATGAATAGCTTCTGTGCCCTGCTCTGCAAGGATGTCTGGGCAACCTGACCTCCTTATTTTTTTTTAAATAGATTCTGTACCCTCTTGTAATAATTTTCAGGACCCATAAATCTGAGGTGATGGCATGCCAGTTTTCTGGGAAGAGGGAGAGTCTTCCTCCTAGCTTGTTTGGAGACCTGGGGAGCGGAGGGGGAGTCATTGCGAGTCCCTGGTGAAAGAAGTGGGCCTAGAACTCCCCTGTCTTGGAGCGGCAGTGGACCACTGCCTAGTTCTTTGTTGGCTGTGTGCCTGTGGCCTAGGGGTTCTGTCCCTGCATCCCTTTCTCTGCATTGGCTTTACTTGAGTGGGAAAGGACCAGTGTTTAGTAGGGAAGTTTCTGCTGAACCTGGGTAGTTGCACTTGCAAAAAGTCCTTGACAGTCTACATGGATTTGGCTTCGTCCTCTAATTTCTTGATGACCTCCTCTGCCTTGGGGCCAAACAACTGATCCTTATCCAGAGAAGCATCTAAAAGCTTACATTTTACTTGGTTAGGTAAAGGTTGCTCCCTTAACCAAGCATGCCTTCTGATAACTGATCTTGTTGCTGCAGCCCTAGTAGTGGCTACTAAGGCATCAAATCCACAAAGCAAGGAGTGCTTTGCTACCCGAGAGTTAGACTGTATGAGGTCTGTTAATTCTCTGGTAGTGCTGCTGTCAGGCATGGCAGATATTTTCTGTTTAATGAGTTCCAGCACACTCTGATAAAAATTTATCATATGAAATTGACAATTTAATGTCCTCACAGCTAAAGTGGCTGAGGTGTAAACCTTTTTACCCACCCTGTCTAAAGCTCTGCTTTCCTTATCAGCTGGGATGGGGGGTTTAGAAGAGCTAGCCCTAGCTCCCTTAGGGGCCTTCAGTAATTACTTCAGGGTCCGCAGTGGGGTTTTTAAAAAGGTATTTGTGTGAGTCTTGCATCCTGTAGTATCTATCTGATTTCCTGGATGTTGGAGGGAGAGAATCTGGAGAGAGGGCAGATTCTAAGAAAACATCCTCTACAACAGAGGATAGAAGGGATGGCCAGAGGCTTATGCTGAGGCAAATCAAGAAATTCCCTAAGTCTCTTTTTAGACTGAGGGTAGTCCTGGGAATCCCAATGAAAATGCTCTTTGAGGGTATTAAGGGTTGCCCCAAAGGAAAGGTTCTCAGGGTGGGGGAGAGGCAAACGGAATGGGATAATCAGCATCAGAGTCATCAAATGCTGCTAAGGGCTGATCTTCCATATCAGACTCCTCTAGAACAGAATCAACTGATTCTTGGTCAGTGAGGACCTCTGAGAAGGTGTCTCTTTTTCTTTTGGCTGGTGTAGAAGGGTGGGGTTGGTTACCCCTGATGAGAGTCATCAGGTCTTCTGCCATTCTGAGCAGTTGCTGAGACTCAGGGGCAGGTTGGCTAGTAGTAGGCCAGTGGCTGGGGCCCTGGGGAAGGGACCTTTTTGGGGACAGATTTGGGCTTAGGCCTAGCTGTGTTAGAAGCATTGTACAGAGTTAATTTGACTGGCGGCATTGTTGTCGGTCTAATTCTGACTTCGGATGTCGGTGGGGTCTCAGGAGAAGACGATGCCTGCAAAGCGGCTCCAGACCCAAATGCGCAAGGTAAAAGCGACATCCCAGCAGGAGGCTGATCCGGCGGCGTACCAGACTCCGAATGGGTCTCAGTTGAGGCCTGCAACAGTTCGTAGGCTGTCGTCAGGGGCTGTGAAGGTGCCTCACTGAGTTCAGCTGTAGCCCTGCTTTGAGTAAAAGTTGAATGCTGTCCGGGGTCGTCAGAGGGCCTAACGTTTAGAGGCCTATCCTTATTTTTGTCCTTTTTCTTCCTAGGTAAGTCAGAAAGTGCCTGAGAAACCGACACCATTTCATGTTGTTAGAAAGACTGACTACAAAGCCTCACTACAATCTCAGCACTTCTTCTAATAGTATGAGCATTAAAGAGGGCACAGAACCAAACACCCTGGAATGTCGTGGTCTGGGCCTAAACAAGTGACAGAGAGAATTGAAGTCTCGGTGTGGGATCTGCTTTCCACAACTGTGACAGTTATTAACTTTCTCTGGGGTACTTAGCTTTAGACGGTTGTCCTCACTCTGGCAACGGCTGACCGATGCGCTCGCAAAACTGCTTCTGCTTCAGCCTCCATGGCAAGAAGGACTGATGTAATGGTGTCAGCTGTCTCCCTTTATAGCCTTGATGACCTGACATCAACCACACTCACAGAATAGCCGACGCAGGAGGGAAACCTTTACTCTAGTATTCGGGCAGGCCGAGGGCTACCCAGCAGGGATAACCCACAAGTGATGACTGCAACAGTGAGACACGAAGAACTTGATTCACCCAAACAATCTATAAACAAGTATGCAATTTGACCATATTTGACAAAGACACATTTACTACAGCCCTCTCCCACTACAACTGGAATGTAATAAGAGTAATGCAGTTACTCACTTCAATTACACCTTCCTAAGAATTCTAAATGATTTAGCATCATTTAGGACAAGAATGATAAAAACGAACACAGCACCATGGGCTGACAAAAAGAGGGATTCTTTCAGCATGCAAACTCTGATGCCAGTCTATACATAATGCATTGCATTTTTTCACTCTGTATATAATGTAATGCATCTATTTCCTTTAAACCCTCAAGCCAACTGTGATATTCATTTTATATGTATGCATATATTGCATTTTGTCATGCACTCTGTATATAAGGTCATGTGTCTATTGTGTTTTTCCCAGGCTGCGACTGAAATGAGTCAAATGGGACCTATGCTATACTTCAGTTAAATTCAAAATGATATAAATAAAATAAATATTCAGAAGTACCTTCAAATATTATTTACAATACAAACACTTGGAAAAAAAAATCAAAGGGATTCACTGAAAAAGCTAAACTAATGTCCATTTACTGTAAAAGAGTGGAGAGACAAGACCACAGAACTTTTTTTCTCTCTGTAATGTACTATTAAAGTGACAAGTGACACAAAAATACACTGGGGAGTATTTAAAAAAATCAGGAGTTTGACCAAGTTAAATGGCAAAAGGGGGTTTAAAGTGTTCCAAAACCTGTGAAAATAAATAAAAAAAAAAAGTTGATAAAATGAGTAAATATAACTGATTATACACCGAGTCAGAACAGGAAAGGAAACTGCAATAAAATCAACCAAAAGTAAATGACCTGGAGTGTCTCATCACAAAGAAGTAGCTACATCTACAGTAGCACAATAGCAGACACTAGAAAACAAAATGGGATAACTGAACTAAGTCAAAAAATGGCTAAGATGTAAGCTGAAGTACTAAAAAAAATAAATAAATAAATAAATAAAATAAATAAAATCGGTGACTCATTATTAGATGAGTTGGGGGGGGGGTGCTTTCAACCCATTCTGATGAACTGCCAGTCCTTAAGAAAAATGAAAGGGAAGCAAGTATAAGAATAGCTGAACTGGAAAGAGAGAGAAGATATTAGAAGATAGAGCTAGATGAGAAAACATATGATTAATGAACATACCAGAAAGACTGGAGGGAAAAGATTGTTGCAGCTTTGTGGAAGAAAAATTAAGCAAGTGGACTGGGATGCCTTGGAAGGGTAAACCAACTTTTGGAGCCCACAGAGTGTACTCTGCACCCAAAACAGGTCAGTGATGTCAAAGACCAACCATGGTAAACCTGCAAATGTATACATTAAAACAGCAGCTGTTAACAGAACTTTGGGGGGAAAAAAGCAAACAGTAGAATCCCAAACTTTAATAAAAAGTAATTGAGCTTAATCTAAAATTGAAACTACATTTACCTGACCATATTCAGAATATTCTTTACTCATGGAATAAAATCCTTCCTGGACCCAATGGAGGTGGAGTTGGAAATGGACATATTCAGGCAGGTGCAACCATCAGGAGAAGCAACCAAAAGAGAAGCAATCACGATAAAAGTAAAACTGGACACATCGCAAAAAAATTGCTGAACATGGAGAACAGTTTAAGGGGCCATCTTTCAAAAGGAAAATGTTGGATAAGCAAAAGGATTCCAAACTGTATACAAGGAAAATCACAGAGAACATGACCAAAGTGAATGCCCAAGAACTGTTGTTGGAAGACAGTGACCAGCAAGAACTGTAAAAGAATCAATGGACTAGAACCAATATAAAAAAATAATAATAATAAGGTAAAAGCAGCTAACAATATATGAACAAGGTTGGAGACTGTCAGCAAAGAGGGTTAGCAAACTTAGGTTTGCTGGGATGAAAAAATAATAAGACTGTGACACTAATGCTAAAGGGGAGGAAACTGCCTAAATTAATAAAAGGACGCAGTTAAAACCCTCAGTGTGTGTGTATGGAAGGGTTTAAAATTAACAACTGCACTTTTTGTGTCTGGAGTGTTATCTAAATAGGAAAAAAGGTTTGCAGCCAAGATGCTGATGACAAATGACAGAACATTAGAGGAGTAAGATGTTATAATGATAGATGTCGGCAGCAGTTTAAACAGTACATGGGACCAAAAACTGGAGGGGATAGGTTACTTCATACAGTGCATGGTACCACTTGATTCATGAATTACAATCAACTCAGTAGCACAAGGAAAACAGAAATGCTTCTAAAGTTGAACAAATGTTAAATCAGGTGGTACAGTATGGAAACACAAGCAGACAGTGATATATGGCAATAGGGGGAAAACAAAATCACAAAAAATATCAATAAATGGCGAGAGGCAGTGGAATACCAGATCGCTTACAGGGTGGGGGACACAGTAAAAGGTATTATGAAAATATGGACAAGATTCTACACAATAAAATATTCAAGAAATTCAGGGATGGGAATAGAAAAGGAAGTTGGCAGAATGAAAGTAAAATAAGAAGCGGAGAGAACTAATGGGGGTAACACTGGAGACAAAGACTCTTAAAAGGCATGCCAGTCAGTGCATGTTACTGTTGTTAAGCTGCAAGGGACATTTTACATAAAGGATATAATAATGCTAGCAAAGACAGCAGAAGAAAAAGAAGACAAAAAGGAATGGGTAAAAGTCACAATGTAGAAGTAATAAGGGCGAGGGAAAAGAGGGACAGTAATGCAAGTCAAGACAAATGCTGCTTAAATTGATTACACAGAAAGTAAATGACCTTGTACAGGGAATGAAACTAAATGGTGTTAGAATACATACATCACAACTCCTCAGGAGACACGCTTAAACAAAAGCAAAAATCAAATAAAGAAAAGTAGGACAGGATATTCTGCTTAGGCACATGAAGGCAAAAAAAGAGGAGAGATAATGATTCAAAGAGGCAGTAAAGTAAATAAACTGGAAGATACGTCCTGTTAAGGGGAAACTGGGGGAAATCATACTATGTAACATCTACCTCCCACCAAGAACAGGGAAGGGTAAACTGAAAAAGAGCATGGGCAAAACCCTAGAATTCTGTCGCAACATACTATTTAGAAGTGCGGACTAGAACATAACTGATAGGCAAGACATAAGTACGGATGGACTAGAACATAATAACTGATAGGTAAGACATAAGTATGGACCAACAGTAAGATGTGTGATGCTTGAAGGGCAATTGCTTAAGCAATTTTGCAAGGTACATGACTGCAGTGATACAGGAAAAGGGAAACTAGGCTCCAAGGAATACACTTTAGTTTTCTGTGCAACAACAAAAAAAAAAAAAAATAATAAAGTTGGTTCAGATTAGAAACCATCTATATTTGCATATAACAACTCACTATAGAATACTATCTAACCACACCCTAGAGAGTTGTAAAATCACGGTATCCACCATAATTAAGCTGAAACGTCACTGGAAAGCAGATGGGAGCTAATGGAGGTCAAAGGAAAGGGAAATTATGTTTTCTGGAAAAAACGAGAGAATTAGAAAGGATATTAACCAATGGAAGAAACCTAATAAAAGTGTTATGAAATTAAAATAAGAATAAAAAGTTACCTCAAGGAAGAAGGGAAAGGGGTCGCATAACTTAACAGGTCGCAGACAAGATTTTGCAAGAATCAAAGAATTGCAAGAAAAAAGAGCAATTGAATGCAAAACAGAAAAAAAAGAATTTACAGCAAAAGTGGAATAAGCAATTTAATGAGGGAATGGAAAGAAAACAGCAGTAATTCAGTTAAAACATTTTGCCAATACCACAAGCTTCAAAAAAATGCTGATAGGGAAACTAAGGCAAAAAAAAGTAGGAAGGACTATTGCAAAAAATAAAAGATGTAAGAACTAGGACAATTAAAAAAAAAAGAACCAGAACAAATAAGACATCCAACGAGTTCTTTGAAAATCTGCATAAACAAGAGATGGAAACAAGCCAGATGGGAAAGGTAAGTGCAGAGCTAGAATTACAGCAACTCGCCTAGGAGGAAAGTCAGAGTTTGATGCAGCCAGTTAAAATATAGGAAATTAGTCAGCAACTAAAATTCTTGGCCAGAGGAAAAACACCAGAGAGTGATGGCCTATCCTTAGAAGTATGGAAAGTAACCCAAGAAAACATACCACTGCGGCTAGAGTTACTTAGTGCAATACTGACAAAAAAATAAATAAATAAATACTGGAGACTGGGAAGAAAACAATAACCATGATACATAAAGAGGAGAAAGATTAGTAAAACCAGGATCCTACAGGCCAGCTTCAGTTCTAAAGGACAACTAGAAGACATTTGTCTAAATTCTAGTAAACAGAATAGCCAAATTACTCCATAGATGAATACGCCTAGACCAATGCAGATTTGTAAAGGGAAGACAAACATTTGATAAACATAAAATAAAAGATATGATAAAGAAAAGGCAAGAAACTAAAAGCAAGCTTGTACTGCTAGTGCCAGATATAAAAAAAAAACTTTCAACAGGGTTCACTGAAATTATTTATGGATGGAGATAGAAAAATGTTTTTTCCTCAGTATCCGATTAGGTTAATTAAGGAAGTGTCTAAAACCTGTCAGCAAAAATAAAAACAAACAGTAGGCTTTCCCTAGAATTCAATATAGGAAGAGGCACAAAACAGGGCTACCCACTGTCTCCACTGCTATTTGCAATAGACTTAGAGCCATTCGCACAGACAAGTGGGGGATGAAAAGGGACAAGCTGAAGAAATGAAATTAGTAATTTTCACCAATGAAATACTGTTTTTATCTAAATCAAAACAAGACATACCAATACAGTCTTCTATGTCAAGAGACTTCAAAGAAATAGTGGGGTACAAAATTAATGACAACAAAATAAAAGATTTGGGTGTTAATTATGCCCCATCATTTATACTAATCCAAGAGTAGCCAAGTTTGCGGTATTTGGGGGTGTGGTTAACAAGAAAAGTTAGTGACTCCCCCAAAAAAGTCTTGGAAAGAGGTGTGGGAAAGAATAAGAGTCATGCTAAAAGAAGGTGCACACTAAGAGTAGATCTGGATCAAAGACTACAAATTGTGAAAATATTTACAGTCCCTCTTATCCTATATATAGATCAGGCATTTACATACAGTCTGGAGAAAAATAAATGGGCAACACTGAAAACAGGAATGTAAAAGTACATGCGGGGGAGGGGTGGGAGGAGTGGCAGGGAGCAGAATGGGAACATATGATGAAAACAACTGAGGAAGGGGGGTTAAAATGTCCCAAACCTGGAAAGAATACTACAATGATGCTCGATGCTCAATGCCAGGCATCGAGCTCTAGCAGCACAAGCTCCCTCTAAGCAGGATACTGAACACTGAAGTGCCAAAGCATTTAAAATGCCCTGACCACATTACTGGTGACAGCATCAAAGAAAGCAATAACTAGGAGGTGAAAGATGGAGAAGATGCCTACCACTGCAGAGGTAAAAGAGATAATGAATGACATCTGGAAACAGGAACAAGCCATTTTAAAGAAAAGCAAAGAGAAATTCTGCCAAAAACTGGAGTACACAGAACAAACAAAGGGACAGGAAAATACAGGAAAGAGTACACATAAAGGGGGGATTTATGGGGACCAGAACTCTAAAGAAGGCGAGGAGGAAGCTCTATAAATGAGGAAATGTGCATGGCAACCACAGAAAAATGACAGACACTGAACATGATGTTTTCCTTTTTGCATAAAAGAGAAAGACAAATACTGTTTTAAGTGTTTAAACAATATAACAAGTTATAACCTCAGGACACTGGAAAACAGAAAACTAAATACTAGTAAAGTAGAAATTAAAGCCAGCTACCCAAGAAAATGTTGTGTACATGATGCATATGCCTGAGATATGTACATATGTAAAAAAATGGTGTGACAAAATCAAGCAGTGCATTGTTAAAAAAATCAGGAGTAGAAAAAACAGCATCAGCACAGCAGTAACACATAAAACCATACAAACCATTTAAAAGTATCAAATATACAAAATTATTTATCCAACTGACAAAGTAACACAAGTGAAGTAATAAAATGTTAAAATAAACTGTTTTCTGTAATTAGAGACTCCCAGTAACACTGCAGAGCTTT
The DNA here is from genome assembly GCF_019279795.1 of Protopterus annectens. NCBI lineage: Eukaryota > Metazoa > Chordata > Ceratodontiformes > Protopteridae > Protopterus > Protopterus annectens. The sequence goes on along the minus strand of NC_056744.1, from coordinate 37,859,409 downwards.
GTATGACATGCTTGTTTCTTGTGTATACAGGTTGTCACATGCCATAGATGACAGCACTGTAAGATGATATATATGGTTTGAGAGCTCTTTAACAGTTGTTGAATGCCATTTTTTGATGGTTACTCTGACAGCTGTCGATAAAACTGTCAAATCTATTCCATTACAGAAAGTTCAAAAATGTTTCATAAATAGTATAGCTAGAATAAGTTTATCTCAGGAAGGTATTTGACATTTAGAGTCTGACATAACTCTAGAGGAAGTAAACATTGCAGTTAAAATAAAAAAAGAGGTTCCATATGCCTTTCCTATCAAGTTCTATTCATGAGGAGACCAAAAACTACATGCCTTATTAGCTCAGCTTTTCAATAGGATTAGACTAAATATAATTTCTAAATTCATTGAATATGGCAAAATACTTCTTTCAAAATATTAAACAACTCCGAAGCTCTAGAAAACTATAGGCTGATTTCATTGTACCTAGACAAAAAAAAAAATCCTGAAAAAAAACACCATATATATATATATCAGATATGCTCTTACCTATTTTGATTAAAAATGACAATCTGGACTTATACCGGCGGAATTCTGTGAGAATTCCATGGGCTTCAAGAACATCAAACCAGTCTATACTGAAGGAAATAAATTCAGGCAGTTCACCAGAAGACATGATAGTAAAATTAAAACTGAAATACTCTGGCCAAATAATGCAAAGACAGAATTCACTAGAGAAGGCATTCATGCTGTAAAAGAGCAAAGGCAGAAGAAGAATGTGGCCATAGAGGCTAAAGTGGAGGGACAGCATTAATGAATTAACAAATACAAATTTCCAAGTTAGCCTTCATACTGTGAATGCAGTTCTAAACAGTATCTGCTGCAGTTAATCTTCATGCAATGAACCAAAGTTTGAGCATCCCAAAACTACCAATCCAAGGCTCTTTCTTTTCCCCTCAAGTTGTCCCTAAATGCATGTCCTGTTCCACCCAAAAAAAAAAGTACCTATACATGTGTAGTCACATTAATGTGCAGGTTTCCCATCACAGAGGGTGTGGTAGCAAGCCCAAAGCAAAATGTGCAGAGAAACACATCTGGTTAAATCATTCTGAAGCTTAAGACCTTGCAATTTTGAAAAGAAATAGTATTTATTCTTTTCTGGCTTGTGTGCAAAGAGTCAAAAATAAAAAAAATGTACTCAACAGGCTATACCAAAGATACAGAGCATTAGCACCAGCAGTGAATCAAGCTCACAAATTGACTTAGAAAATGGTAGAACAAAAACAGAAGCAGGAAGCCTGTTAGCTTTTTCTTGGGGGAGGGAGGAAATTGCTTTAGCACTCACATCTAATACCCGAGTGGTGGTGCAGCGGTAATGTTGTTGCCTCACAGCAAGAGGTTCTCCCGTTCAATTCTCAGCTTGGGTTGGGAGTGCCTTCTGTGTGGAGTCTGCATGCCCTCCCCGCAGTCGAGTGGGCATTTGAAAGACATGCGTTGAATGGGCTTGCCTTCGTTGAAGGGTGGGCATCGGGCTGGCAACTCGACACCATAAAAAACAACTGCCAATCATTAGCGGACCAGAGTTCTGCTGTGGCGACCCCTAACCGGGAAAAGCCGAAAGACAAACAAACAACATCTAATACCCGGGAGAGGATGCATGTAGAATAGTGGTATGTCCATGTGGATGAAGTAGTGCAGAAGGGACCATGAAAAGTGACTTACGAAAGAGAATATTACCTCCTGCTATGCTGCCACTGTATGAATGGCTGAGGGAGCACTAGGATGGTGGGTCCCTCAAAGACTGATCACCAAAGACACCATAAAATCAAGAGGCAAGGGCATATCTGGCCATCCCCGCCATTTCTGTTAGGAATGCAAAGCTAAGTTCATTACGAAATAAAGAAGTTCTAAGTTATGTGAATGTCCTTACAGGGATGACAAGAGAAATCTTTAATAGGAAGAAATGAAGCAACAACTGAAAGCCAGAAAACATCAACTACAGGGGTTCTCTGACAATGTAACACACACACACACACACACACACACACACAACAGACAGACACACACACACACACAACAGACAGACACACACACACACACAACAGACAGACACACACACACAACAGACAGACACACACACACACACAACAGACACACAACAGACAGACACGCACAACAGACAGACACGCACAACAGACACGCACAACAGACAGACACACACACACACACAACAGACAGACACACACACACACCAGACAGACACACACACACACCAGACAGACACACACACACACAACAGACAGACACACACACACACACACACCAGACAGACACACACACACACACACAACAGACAGACACACACACACACACAACAGACAGACACACACACACACAGACAGACACAGACACAGACACACACACACACACACACACACACACACACACACACACACACACACACACACACACACACACACACACACACACACACACACACACACACACACACACACACACACACACACACACACACACACACCAGACAGACACACACACACACACACACACACACACACACCTGGCCAGGTCTTCAAGTAGCAAAGACCTAATGATGAACTTTCTCTTCAAGTTGTAAAAAGATCCATTTCTTTTAAACACGGATTCCAGTGCTCCTGGGCTCAAGTCCAAAACTAGAAGTTTTAATATCTGTCACAGTATGTAACATGCATTTGATTACATGTCACCGAGATTACCTGTGGTACAGGAGAAGCTCCAGACTTGACAAAACATGCAAAAAAATAAGTAGTTGCATGGCAATCTCCACAGCCCATGCACTCCAGTCTCTCAAAATCAAAAAAAAAAAGAGAGCAGTCTCCCTAACCAACGCACTGGTGGCAAGACTGTCATGGCATGGACTTTGAACTGATTACAGCACCAGTTCACATTAGAGACGGACTGACATTCACTTAATGTTGTGAAAGTTTTTCTTGCTCCAAAGCAGACAAAAGAGACAAACAAAAAAAAGGGACTCTAGTATTATTTTTATGTGGGAAGTGTCTAAGAGAAGGAAATCTGATAGACAGCTACACCAAACAGTTATTTCATGTACAGAAAAGGATTTCTGTATTATCTGATCAGTCTTATGCTACTTGGCAACAAAGCACTTTTCTCTGCTACAGTGCTTCTGGAAAAAGCAGAGTATAACACACCATTGTCTTAATGCTACTGAGGCAAGAGCAGCCCCTCTCTAGCTAACATGATGGTACTTTTACTTACAATTACCATAGCTTTTCGAGTGTGTGGCTACAGCATTGCTCTTTCACTAACACTGGCACCACAACTGTAAATTTTACTATTTTAATGTGTTTGCAGATTGTTAGAGCAGCAGATTCTAGAATACTTCCAGAATCCAACCCTTTTTAAAAAGACATAGATGAAACCAAAACCCTGGAAAAGTGGGTCTCGACTTTGCCTGGAATAGATTTGTTATGGTGAGTATAACAAAAGGCAACAGCCTTAGACAACCATTTGAAAATAGCCTGTTTTGACGCAGGTTGCCCCTTCTTACCTTCATAAGAAATGTGCAAGCGATCCAAAGATCTGTGGCAAGAAAAGCCCATCTCTAGTTAACATGATGGTACTTTTACTTATGATTATCATAGCTTTTCGTGTGTGTGGCTACAGCACTGCTCTTTCACCAACAGTGGCATCACGACTATAAATTCTACTATGCTAATTTCTTTGTATGGACTGATGGATTATAATTGCTGCTTTTGTTCTGCCATTTGATTTCACAGCTGTATATCCTAGTGAGACGTTCTATGCATCTTGTACATGGCATTTAATGCCGTACAACCATAATTACACCCGAAATTCATCTAGCTGACTGATGACTGACTTACAGAGACCCATTAAGTCAAGACTACAAAAATGAATGGAAAAATGGCAAACACTGGACTATAACTTTCTTAGCAGTGGCAACTGTGTAGTTAGTTTGGGGGGATTAAATAGTTTGCATTGCTAGGAAATGTCAAATCAAGTGTCTATATACACACACCTCCAGGTTGGTGGCACAGCACGAAGCATCAGAGACTATCCATGTGCAACTAACAGTGGGTAAAACTGCCTTCCAGCTTATAGCCTGCTACAGACCACCCTCCCAAACCCAGGAACCCCACTCGGCCTTCCTGAGAACACTGGAAAATATGAAGATCTCTCCAAACACCATTATATTGGGTGACTTCAACTACCCAACCATAGACTGGGAGCATTACTCTAGCTCCAACACCCTAGCCTAAAGGTTCCTAGAATTTATAAACTCAAATGCTATGGAACTTGTTACCACTCCCACAAGAGGGGAAAACATACTGGACCTGATCATCACCAACATGGGGACTCTATGCTCCAGACCAGAAGTGTATCCCTCACTGGTAAGATCAGACCATAAACTAATCTCACTGGATATTCACATCCCGACCCCACCCCATGCCCAGAAAACCACAGTGAAAAACTTCTCTAAAGCAAATTTCACACTCCTCAAAACCGAGGTGGAATCCTTCAAAGCATCCGGGCCTGTGGATAATACGGCCCAGACCACAAAATCCTTTATAAACGCATTCTATGAACACCGGAATGCATGGATCATGCAATCCCAAATAAAACCAAGACCCAATCCTCCAAAGGCAGACATCCTGTCTGGTTGACCCCAGCCACAAACAAACTATACAATAGAAGGAGGAAGCTACTACATGACAGAGCAAAATCCCAAAAAGGGAAGGTATCTCTGATCAGTATAAGCAAAAAACTACGGGCACTCATAAAATCGTCTAAGGCCAGCTTTGAGAGAAAAATTGCACAGGACACTAAGGATAATCACAAGGCTTTCTTTAGTTATGTTAGGAACCTGGGTGGGAATTCCCAGATATGTTCAGAATTAGTCCAAAATGACAAAAAATACACTGAACTCACAGACATTGCCAAGATCCTAGCTGACAGGTTCAGTGCAAACTTCTCCCCCCCCCCCACCAAAAGGGCTAATATCTATCCCAGCAGAGTGCTGCCCCCCTGACATCTCAGAGGTAAGAGCTGCCCTCTCCAAAGCAAGAAACACAGCATCAATGGGACCAGACAGTGTCCCGGGCTGCGTCCTACATGAACTCCAAGAAGAGCTAAACCCAAACCTAAAACTACTGTTCAATCTCAGCCTTACTACAGGATATGTACCCAAAGAGTGGCGTACAGCAACAGTGGTCCCTCTCCACAAAGGTGGTGCCTCAACGGATCCTGGAAACTATCGCCCCATAAGTCTCACTAGCTTGGTCTGCAAAGCTATGGAAAGGATCATCATGGACCTTATAAATAAAGATATTGGGGACCTACAGACACTGGATCCTACCCAGTTCGGCTTTGTTAAGGGCAGATCCTGCCTCTTAAACCTGGTCGATTTCTTTGAAACAGTCACCAAGGCCATTGACAAGGGGAAGGTGGTCCACACAGCCTACCTGGACCTCGCAAAAGCCTTCGATACAATACTCCACTCGGGCATTATAGATAAGCTCACCAGCTTAAATATAAACCCCTATGTCACTAGATGGGTTGCAAACTGGCTCAGGGACAGAACCCACATGGTTAGAATAGCTGGAGCCATGTCAGACTCCAAACCAGTTACAAGTGGCGTCCCACAAGGCTCAGTATTGGGACCTCTCTTGTTCGGTATATATTTCTCAGAGGTACAGGCCAACATGGAAGGACTGTGGCTGACCAAGTTCGCAGATGACTGCAAACTGGGCGCCATAATAGACTCTCCAGCTGACACAAGCATCCTCCAAAAGGGCCTCATAGAAACAGACAACTGGTGCCAGAGCCATGGCCTCAAGCTAAACACCAAAAAGTGTATAGTCATCCCCTTTGGCAAAAACAAAGTGCCCACAAATTACCACATAGGTGGTAATCCATTAAGTACAGAAGAAGTAATTAGGGACCTGGGGACCCAAGTTGATAGCAATCTCTCATTTGACAACCACGTGGCCAAAGTGGTTAGAAAAACATTTTATATAGCCCACCTAATCATGAAGGGATTCACATCTAGATCAGGGGAGGTCATCGTGCCTCTTTACTCATCCCTCATGAGGCCCATAATTGAGTACAATGCCCCTTTTGGGATGTACCTTACCAGACACCTGCAGCAACTGGAAAGACCCCAAAAGTACTCAAGAGGATCAAGGGGCTCAAACAGATGCCGTATGCTGCCGGTTAAAGAAACTCCAGCTCTACTCAGTGGCATACCGCCTTCTCAGAGGTGATCTGTGCCTGACGTATAAAGCCATGACCAACCCGGAATTAATGGACATGCTGCACCTCAGAAAATCCAAATCCCATCGAGCTAAGCGTTCGAGGGACTTAAACCTCAGCACTGAAATAAATAGGACATGCTGGAGGGACAGATTCATAACCCAGAGGCTCCCTTCACTCTGGAATAAAATCCCAGTCCAGGTTAGGCAGAGTCCCTCATTGACTCTCTTCAAGAGGAATCTTGATGAGTGGATGGGAGATCGTAGGTTTACCCCGGGTATCACTTCTGTGTCACTGTTAGACAGAGGCACAGTATACTAACATTGAAAAAGGGCATAGCAAAATTAATTTAAAATGGGTGGCGAAAGCCATACACACTCTGGCTAGGCTTATAAATGCCCTAGGGCAGATAGCCTAGTATGAACCTATGAACCAGCCTCAAGTGAATGGACATCACAGAATCAAGATATACACCTTACAACAACTTTACATTTCCAAGCAAACTGTCATCTACTGTAATATTTACTTATGAAGCTTTTCTTCCCCCAATGCATCCACTGAGAATGGGCTCCAGGCCATATGCACCACCTACCCAATAACATAACGGGGGAAAATGTTATCTATGGTTAAGGGTAGTTTAAAACTATAAAACATGTTTTATTCCTCTTTGGTGGCAATTCAGCTACACAAAGCATCTAGATGACATTAAGCAATTGAAAGAGCAGCCAAATAATCAGGGGAAGAAAGTACAGTTGTGCAAGTTCAACTTACTATTAACAGTAGAGGTTTGAATGATCACTGCTGCAGTAGCCTTAGCTATATGGGTTATACCATGCCAAGGATATAACATTCGTCCAGCTTCCAAAACTTCAGGGCACCTTCCACATGCCCAAACTGTCAAGCAGCTTGAGCTGAGCTGACTAAAAGACGTCTTGGCATGAATAATCCACAATGTATGGTCAGTGAAGTAAAAATGTTTAATTAGCACAAGCACAGAATATAAAATTCTCAGTACTCCAAACTCAGCACAAGCACAAAATATAAAACTCTCAGTACTCCAAACTCTAGTGTCTCGGCTTAGCAGCCTTCCAGGAGATAATACACACCAAAATGCAAGTTTCTTATATACTGTACGTAATTACATATACTCTATGTAATTACTTCAATTACTTGATTAAAAAACTATTACAGAAAGTACAGTTGTGTACACTTACCATAAATGTAGATGTTCGAGTGTATTCACTGTTGCAATCATTACATTTGGGTAATCGGCTGGCAGGTTTCCCTCAGTCGGTCTGATTAACAAAGTCTTGGGTCCTGCGTCGGTTGCTGTCCCTTCTTCCATGACGTCAGGTCATCAGGGGTATAAAACATGCAGCCGACACCATTACATCAGTTTTTCTTGCCCCAGATGTCAGGTGCCGCCCTAATGGGGAGCAAATGAACATAAAAATAAAAAAGTACATCTCCAACCAAAAGCAAATACACCAAAAAGGCTTTTAAGCATAGTAAAGGAAAGGTATAGCCAGAAAAAACTAGGGGGTTGGAGGGAAGGTAATCAGGACTGCAACAGTGAATACACTCGAACATCTACATTTATGGTAAGTGTACACAACTGTACTAGGTTCATCGTGTTTCACTGTTGCAGTCATTACATTTGGGTAGATTCCCAAAGCTATGGTTGGGAGAAGGAATTTATACAGCATTAGGGCCAGTTATAAGGCCCTGCAAGACAGCAGTGGCAAGGTCAGCTCTGGATTTAGAGAAAATTAGTAAATGATAATGCTTGGTGAAAGTATGTACAGAACTCCAGGTAGCAGCTTCTGGAATATCCCTGGTAGGAACACCTCTGAGAAAGGCTGCAGAAGTAGATGCAGCCCTGGTGGAGTGAGATCTGATCCCCTGGGTGATAGGTTCTCCATGGTGCTTATAAGCAGAAATTAATGCAATGGCTTATCCAATTAGAAATGGTTTGTTTTGAAATGTGAATACCCTGGGTGCAGTAGACAAGCCAAAGGGCAGTGCAGAGAACTGATCATGCAAGTAGCCTGCTTTGAAGCATAGGTATCTTCTGCAAGATTCTCTGATGGGGATGTGCAGAGGTATGCTTCTTTTAAATCTAGAGTTGCCAACCAGGCGTGTTTTGCCTAGCATAGGAAGTAACTGGTGAAGAGTCAGCATCTTGAATTTTGGAATCTCCAGAAAGGTGTTTACAGTAGACAGGTCCAGTACTGGATGCCATGATTTGTCTTTTCTGGGTACCTTGTCTCTTTTCCTCTTCTGGTACTAGTTGAACAGCCCCCATGCTTAAGAGGGAAAGTACTTGTTTTTGAGCCTCTGTGCACTGATTTGGGGGCAGGTCTGGCCACCCGTTTGGTGTTGGCAACGTGTGGAAATGAAATCTGTATCCCTGGGACACTATATTTAAAACCCATTTGTCCTGGGTTATGAGTTCCCAGTTCTTTGCATGAAGAGCAATCTTTACCCCCAAAGGGGCGGTTAAAAGATAAGTGCTTGGGAATTTTAAAAGGAAGTCATTGAGAATGTTTACTATAGGGGTGTCTTGTTATTTCCAGATTTGGAAGTGGAGGCCCCCCCACTGCTTAGTTCTGAGAGTCCCCTGGGACTGAAACCTGGGGTTTTTGTTGTATCTGGGTTTGGCTTGAGAGGAACTGGAAGGGGCTGGAAAGGACCAATTCTTAGAAGGCCAGTGCCTACTAAATCTTGGAGGTTGCACTTGTAAGAAATCTTTAACAGTTTGCATAGATTTAGCTTTATCTTCCATCTTTTTTTAGAACTTCATCAGCCTTATTGCTAAACAGGAGGTCCTGATTTAAAGGAGCATCCAACAATTTAGCTTTAACATGATCAGGCAAAGATTGCTCCTTAAGCCAAGCATGCCTTCTAAGCACAGACCCAGTAACAGCAGCTCTGCAGGAGGCCTCTAAAGAATCAAAACCACACTGCAAAGTACGTTTTCCAACTTGCTCAGCAGAATGTATTAAATCCTGTAAATCTTTATTTTCCACACAATCAGGAATCAACATTATTTTCTGTTTAAGCAGTCCAATAATATGCTGTTGATATTTTAACATATGAAATTGGCAGTTTAAAGCTCTAATTGCCAAGGTTGCAGAAGTATAATCCTTTTTACCCCATCTATCCAGCACCCTGGAGTCTATCAGAAGGGGTAGGATTTTTAGCAGTAGAAGCCTTAATGCCCTTGGGTCCCTGAGAAATGGTTTCTGGATCTGCAACAGGATTTTTGAAAAGGAACTTGTGGGACTCAGGAACCCTGTAGTACCTGTCAGGTTTACTAGGAGCCAGAGGCAGGGAATCAGGGGCAATACTGGATTCTGAAAACACATCAATAATGTCTAGTACATGAGGTATAGCCAAAGGCCTATGCTGTGGTAGAAGAAGGAAATCCCTAAGCCTCCTTTCTGAATCAGAAAACTCCTGGCTTTCCCAGTGGAAATGCTCCCTTAAAGTATGTAAAGTTTCCCCAAAAGAAAAATCCTCAGGAGGGGAAGCAGAGGAAATAGAATCCTCTGCATCAGAATCCTCATAAGTAGGTATGGACAAATCCAGGTCATTAGAAGAGTCAGAAGAAACAGAATCCTGATCAGAAGATTCATAATCAAGCTCAGCCCTAGGCCTCTTGACGGGGGGGGGGGGGGTTGACTACCCCTGATTAGAGTAATTAGATCTTCAGCCATTTTTATCATTTGATTTTTAGGCACAGGGGCCTGAACATGTGACCTGGGCGTCGGTGTTTTAGACATGGATCGAGATTTAGGCCTTAGTAATGAAGGCGGTGTCGATTTAATATGCAAGTCTGTAAGCCTGAATACACCCTCAGAAGCTGGTGCCTGCACAGCGGCTCCGGACCCATCCAAGGTAGAGACATCCGCGGGTTCCATAGGTGAAGCATCTCGCGGCATATGGACTATGAATGGGTCTCAGTAGAGGCCTGCGAATCAGAAGTAGCAGGTATCAGGGGCTGCGAAAGCACTTCACTGAGTAACGGTGAACTGGCGACTGGCTTAGGAGAAGCGTCGTCGGCAGTTTTGGACCTCAGCAGCCTGTCTCTGTCTTTATCTTTGCATTTTTTCAGAATCCCAGTAGTCAGATGGCTAACCGATGACATTTCTGGATAATTAAATCGAGAGCAGAAATATTTAGAGGCAAAAATGTACCGACGACGGATAGTGCGCTGATTAAATAAAGCACAAAACCAACAGCAAGGTACGTCGTGGTCAGGGCCTAGGCAAGGAGTACAGTACTAATGAAAATCTTTATGAGGTATTTGCTTTCCACAAGTAATGCAATTATTAACTTTTACTGACATTGTTAAGGAGCAAGAAAAAGTATTATACTTTAAGATAAAAACAGTTTTTTTATACAGCAATACATTTTTTAAAATAATTTAATTTTCTGCTGTTACATGCTCCAAAATGCAACCTTTTAATTCTGTATAATCTCCCCACGAAATTCATTAAAATGACAAGCCAGTGGGCTTTCTAATTTATTATTTTTAATATCGCTAACATGTTCCTGCAACCTCTTTCTAAAAGCTCTTTTAGTCTCACCTATATAAAATAGGTTGCAGGAACATCTAAGAGCATAAATTACTCCTATAGTATCACAAGAGTATCTGGCCATAGCTAACTACACTTGGGAGGTGGAAGGGGAGGAATCCATAAACCTTGGGAAAATGTTCCTACCAAACCTTGATTTGGACCTACAGAAAGAATCAAGCTTACAGTGCTTAAGTATCTACAGCAATGCTCTTTAACTAACACTGGCATCACAACTGTAAATTTTACTCTGTTAATGTCTTTGTATAGATTGTTAGATCAGCAGATTCTAGAATACTTCTAGAATCCAACCCTTTCCAAAAAGACACAGATGAAGCCAAAACCCTGGAAGAGTGGGTCTTGATCTAGCCTGGAATAAATTTGTTATGGTAAGCATAACAAAAGACAATAGCCTTAGACAACCATTTGGAAATAGTCTGTTTTGACACAGGTTGCCCCTTCTTACCTTCACAAGAAATGCACAATAGATCCAAAGATCTAAAAGATTTCGTTCATAAGTTCATGGGTAACTACTAGGTTAGCTGCATTTGCAAGACACGTTAAGCATAGTCAATTTCCCTTTTTTGCGCACAAAATAACCTTTCTGAGATGGTTATAAATTGGCCTTACCCATCCCATGGTCGATAATTATATATTACCCCTAATGAGAATAACTGGGATCAAACCATAAATAATTTGATTGGAGCCATGCTTTGGATAACACATTTAGGAGCTGTATCCATCCATTAGTAGTACAGGGGGCAGTTTGATGGTAAATTTCCTGTTTCCCATCCATAGATTTATGCTGTGCTTGAGAATGGTTAGGGGTGAACTGTGGATGGGGGAGTCTGTTCCATAACACCGGCATCCTCTGAAAAGTATACCTGTTCCTCCACATGGCTTTTTGATATTGCAGAACAGGTTTAGATGGATCTATGTTAAATCATCGAATGCTTAAAGATGCGAATGATGATTTATCGAACCCATGTAAGCGAAAGCTTACAATCTCAAATGCTTAGAACAGCGATCCCCCCCCCTACTTAAATATACCAACCCCGAGATCGCACTACAGTGACAAAAATGGCAAAGTAACGGTAGCGGTCAAGCGATTTCTTTCCCAGGGAAAGAATTCACTTATATGCTGTTTTGTGCTTTCAAGTTCGATCAAGATGCATTTGAAAGAATGTGTCTTCAATCAATTAATAGGAACCTGGTTTAGATTCCTAGCCAGAGCACTTCTGATGCCATCTGACATGCTGTTCTATAGTAAATCCATCAGTAAGGGGTTGCGGGATGCCTTGCATGCCAGACACAAATCACCTCTTAGCAGTCTGTAGGATAGATAGTACAGTGACAGGGCTTTGAGTTAGACCATGTATGACATGTTGTTTAGCTCTTGTAGCTTTTTAGTAAGGTATCTCTGTTGGTGTTCCAGTTGTTACATATGTCTGGACAGACGCATGCCAAAGGGGATATTATATTCAATGACTGGCCTAATGAGGGCTGAGTAAATGTTCCATTAAGATAGTATCAGAGCTGTCTGTGAACATCCAAGGTATGGAAAATCCTTTCTCCCTCATGTTTAGGTTTGTTAAAGATAACGGCAAGATGGATACTTTGGCTTAAGGTAAACTTGACTAACACTGAAGGCATAAAAGAAGGACTAATTCTGACTTCCAAGATGGCTGTACTACCAGCAGAAGGAGTTGATTCTGACAAAACTGTGGTAGAAGGACAAAGTATAAAAAGTGGGAGAGAATACAATGTTTGTGGAAAATTAACACTCACTGTACACCAGGCAGAACAGCAGTACATTTATTACACTAATCAGGGAATGTTGAGAACCAGTTGTGAGATTCAGGCTGCTGTACCCAGCTATTTTCACAATATTCTTACCTGGAGTGACAAAACCAGTTTTGGATATAGAGTATGCTAAGGAGGAAATACAAAAGTAAGTGAGTTATGAGACAGGAAAGTCTGTTCTTGTTCTTCCATTAATAAAGTTCACAGAGAGACAGTGCCAGTGAAACATTTTCCAACATTTCAACAAAAAATGCTAGAGAAAAAAAAGAGCACAAGAGTTGACTAAAACCACTTAGAGTACGTTGGAAATAAAGAGACTGGAATTGGGAGCTGGAGATCAACAGGAATAAAACTAGCAATGCGGGAATTGACAAATACAGGTTGAATTACAAAGCTTTAATTATATTTGTGAAACGTGACAGAACAAGAAATCCTGGAAATATTGGACTGTTTTGACCTTGTTAAACTTGCAGGGGACTCTAAAGCATATGCCCTACTTCATGCTATTACTGTTTGGAAGAACATTTATATGGGGGAGAGGAAGAAAAGAGTTAACTGTAAATAAAGCAAAATTTTGTTCAGAAAAGTATTGTTTTTATAATGCATGATACAATCTGCATGCTGTAAAGTTTTCTCAGGTATTTTCGAGTGTAATGGGGATACTAAAGTAAACAGGTGCCCCTGTTTTTTTTCCTTCCTTCTTTTCTTTCTCCTTGTTCAGTTTTAAGAAAGGTAGGCACTGCAACATAGAAAAGTCTGGTCAAAAGAACATGCTACAAGAAAAATGTATGTGATTTTTTCACTCTTGCATAGGGGAAATGACTGGATTAAGGCCTTTGGCTTGATCTAGTAAAAAGTTTTAAGAGAAAGCAAATACGAAAGAACACTGTCTAGCTAGCAAATAAAACGACAGCATGTAGAAGCAACTCTGTATCTGGTTCTCATGTCTCCATGGAGACAAATTGGATAAACACAAATTAAAAACAGAATACTTATTTATTTAATGACTAGGATATAATGTTTTCTAAAAGCATTCAAGTCTTTTCCTAATCTGGGAGAGTAATAAAGATAAGACAAAACCAAACAGCACTTAGTAGAAGCACCGGGTGGCACCACTTTACATGGATAACCTTTCTGTTTAGGTTAAGCCAAGTCTATGGGTGCGGCTGTCAGTCTGGGATAACTGTTCCAATTAGGCAGGTAAAACGTCAATAGTTGAAGATGTACATAGTTTTGTGTGTTAGTATTAAATTAAAAGGTTCTAGGCATGTGTTTGTTTTTTTGTTTGAGGGCTTTCAATAAAACAAAAGGTTTTGTAAGATGTGGCATAGTTGGTTCACATGGATATGACAAGAAACTGTATAAAAGATCAACCAGACAAACACTAGTCTATGCATGCAACACAAAAGCTGGAACTAGACACTTAAAAAAAGCTGTTGCACATAAAAGGTGGCAATAACTTTTTAACATTATGATGCTTTCCATATTATCTTTAAATGTAAAGGGTCTCACGGGTACATACAAAAATGAAACCATAGCGAATTAAGAGTATTTAAATTAAACTGCAAGAAGAGCTCCAACAGCGATAGAACAGGATAAAAGGATAACAACAGTAGACTTGTAGTACTAAGGGGCTACTAGCAAGGGAGGAAGACTACTCTAGCATGTATTTACATTCCACCTAAAACTGCTATAATAAAGCTTAAGACAATTCTGGGAGAAACAATACATTTTCAGCAAGGAATACATACTTATAGGTAGAGAATGGAATTTGATTTGCAGCAGTGAAGATATACCTGGGGGCCCAGAAGGCAAAGGAGGGCAGATTTTTGAAGAAATTTATGAAAATATTTGGAATAGAAGATGCAAATTCAGTAGTAGGAGTTCAGAGTAAATTTACTTATTATTCCCCAAGATACAAAAACTGATCTAGACTAGACAGAACATATAATTCACAGAACATGTGCATTTAATTAAAAGTTTTGATACACATCCAATGACTATTTCAGATAATGTGCCAATAATAACTAAAATAAAAATGCAGGATAATGAAATAAAAATGAGACACTGGTGCTTTCCCACTTATCTGCTGAAAAGAGGAGAATTTAAGGAATGGGTAGTGGAAATTATTCGGGAGTTATTAAAGAAGATAGAAATCTCTTGCTGGGGAGTGGGATAAAATTAAAGTTGAGTTTAAAAATAGGATGGAAATCAAAGAAAGAGACACGGTTAAGTAACAAAAATTACTAAGAGGTACTGACAAAGGTTAAAGTATTGCAGAATAGGGAGAATCTCACAGAACAGGAAGAGCAGCAACTGCAGAATTCTAAACATAAAATAAGGGATTACCTCGATAATATGCATGCGCTTAGAAAAATGCCATTGAGCAATTGCTCTTTTGATAATAACTCCAGAACACAAACTTTTAGGACAATGACTCAGGCAACAGACAGTAGAAAGGGTCGTCTCCAAGCTTACACCAAGGAAGATAACAAGAGATCCTGTGGAGGTACTAAAATATTTTGAAAAGTTTATGAATGTCTGTATAAAGCAGAGCAATATGGAAATGTGTATGGAAGAATTAAATATGCCAAGGTTAGAGGTAGATGAGGCTCAATTACTAATACGATAGGAGGCAGAGAGATAAAAATGGTGATGTACAACCAATTCATAGAAAAGTTCCCAAGAATAGATGGTATTCCTGTGGAAGTTTGGAAGCTAGGAGGGAAAAACTGAGAAAGTTCTGGAAGGTTTTGTTAAACAGCATGTTAAGAGAAGGGGAAGCACCAACATTCTGGAAGAAAGCAGTGATGGCTGTAATACCTAAAGCGGGTAAAGACCCATCAGATCCAGCTTCATACAGGCCCATTTCAATCCTCAACCATGATTATAAAGTACAGAAAAAGAGAGGGCGGTGAGTATAATAGGATCCAGGAAAAATGCAACAAAATGCTAAAAAACTTTAGTAATATCCACAAACAAATCCAGTGATCCAATCAATGCATATGGAAGTCACAGAGTCAAACCATCAATTCACATGCAAAGACTTTTATTACAAAATGAGCGCTTTTGTGGAGCAACAAACCTCACTTCATCAGACCTTACAAAGATATGCAACATAAAGTTAGTTTAATAAGTTTTTAATTTAGTCTTACTAATACAGCATAAATATACGCTACAAGCATGGCTTTCAGTGATTGTTAGTTTTTGTAGCCCTTTAAAAGTTTTTAAGATGTTAATTGGTTAATTAAGTTAATAGGTTGGTTAAGATGGGAGGAATTGTATAAAGGTTTGATTTTATGTCGCATATCTTTGTATGGTTTGATGAAGTAGGGTTTGTTGCTCCATGAAAGCGCTCACCTTGTAATAAAAGTCTTTGTATGTGAATTGATGGTTTGACTCAGTGGATTCCATACGCACTGGTTGGATCGCTGGATTTAAAAGAATGGCAAAGACAATGCCAAAATCGATCGATATGGATCAAAGTGGTTTTGTGGAGGGGAGGGAAATATTTGACAACATTAACAGAGCACTGATGATCCAGAGGGAAGCAGAATATAAGAAAATGCCAGCGTTGTTGGTAGGTCTTGATGCAGAGAAAGCATTTGACAGAGTAAGCTGGGAGTTTATGAGCAGGGCAATGGAAGCCTTTGCATACTCTGATAAAATTATAAGGCTGATTAGGAGAATATATGAGGGATCGGAGGCAAAAAATAAAGTTGGTGCGTTTCTCTCTGATAATTTCTGTTTATCAGAGGAACAAGTTAGGGGTGCCCTCTTTCTCCTTTGCTAGTTGCATTATATTTAGAACCATTGGCAAAGAAAATAAGGGACTTAGAAATTCAAGGATATAATTGGTGTGGCAGTCAAGATAAGTGGACTCAAAACTAGAAAAGAACATCTAATGTTGTGGAACATTTTGAGACAGTTTCAAATATTTTTGGAATACAAAATTAATGAAGCTAAAATGAAGCTAAAACAAAGGTAATAGCTTTAAATTATATACCCACACAATAATTGATTTAGCAATATCCATATTTATGGGGACATGATAAAATGAAGCACTAAGGAGTATGGGTTAAAAAGGGTTCTGATGTAGCAGCTAAGGATATGTGGGAAGAGACAAAAATGATAATACAAAAACTGAAAAACTGGATGCAGCAGTCACCCATCTGCGGCCAAGGCAAACTGATAGCCTTCTGTGGTGGCAAAGGCTGTTTGCTTAATTTTTTTCTTTTTTGTGGCTGAAAGAAGAACTAACCTTGGGACCAATTGTCTTGTTCAATGGTTAAGTCAATCATATTCTCACTTTCCTGGGGAAGACGAGCAGAAACTGCTGGTAAAACTAACAGTCCACAAAAGTTACTTTTTTTGACAGAAAAAAACAACACAGTAAAAGCATATTACACACTATGTCAGCTCCACAAAGGAAAAACGAACAATTTCTCCAAAAAATAAAAGTTTTAAATGGACAGAAAAATTTAAAAGTAAGTTACGATCTTGAGACAGTCAGTTTGGGTGTGTGGAAGATTTCCTGAAACTTTGGAAGCTGTCCGGGTGTTTTATCCTTGGCAGAATATAACCCATACAGCTAAGGCTACTGCAGCAGTAATCAATATGATGAACTCACAATGAAGGATAACTGGGGGAGGGGGGGGGGATATTCAACTGTCCTACGTCTTAGTTTTTCATTGTTGAGCTTTAATAAAAAGGCAAAGAAGAAGCTGCTGGACTTCATATTTTAGTGCAGAGCTGTAGAGAACTAATTTACACCAGAACTGTTAGTTAAACACTACTCTTGGCACTTTTACTACTATAGAATTTGCTAGCTAATTTATTTTTGGTACTGTACTATCTGAACACTTTAAGGACTTCAGTGATGTACTTCAGTCGGCAAGCAAGGCTCACAGACTCTGACTAGCCCTGAATGAAATCATAAATTGGTTTTAAGGCAGCCTCCTTTTCTGCAGGCTCTGCACCTAGTTTATCACTAAATTGTGGATGCTGCCACTGTACCAGTTCAGATCCATCACAATATCCTTTGCCCGCCCTAAAATCCAAGGATTTAAAAATCACAATCCCACAACTAGGGAGTGTATAGAATGTATAAATCCATTCCTGAGATACATGATTATATTAGCATAACACATCTACTAGGCTCTTCTTATTACTGACTCCAGTTACCCAGTAACAGAATTGTAATAAGTTGTACAGGTACAATTTGGCCCCAGTAAAGTCATATTTGTAAGGGAGTGAGCACCCCCCCAGACTGTTGAATTCTGCAATCTAGACTCAATAAATTAATGCTGGTTGGTAGGATTTTGTACATCAAGAATGAAAATTGTAATGCAAACTCCAGAGTTTTTTTTTTTTAATACTAGGAGAAACAATGTGGGGTACACTTTTCTGAACTTCAGCAGGGCAGAGAAAGAAAAAGAGGGAAGCATATGCATGCTTGTGTTTAAGCCACCTGTCCACAGTAAGAAAAAGACACTAGGTTATGAATATGCAAATCTAAAATGCCCCTTTTAAGTGCCAACACCACCATGAAGACAACCATTAGGCTTCAATGCAAGACATGATGTATGCAATGAGAGCATAGCCAATGAGTGTACTATTAGTATCTCCACCCCCCAACCCCCCCCGTAAATTAAATATATCAACTCCAAGATCGCACTACAGTGGGAAAAAGTTAATTTCCTAATCCCACTGTATCAAGCCCCCCTGCAGAAACGTAGTAAAAAGTGTGTTTGGTAGTTTGGTGTCGTTATATGTGGAGGGGATGTTATTTTCATGTGATTTGTAGTGTTAGATGTTATGAAATTCGATGTTATGGGTTTTAGATGTTCTGGTCTCAATGTAATGAAATTAGAAGTTATAGGTTTTAGATGTTTTGAAGGGGACCCAATTTTTAGTATAGTTCTGGCTCCTTCAGCTTAGAGATGCAAGATAGGACCTTGCTCCTAAGAGAGCTCTAGTGGGTGTATCTGCTTTTCCAGCCTCCTGTGCCCAATGTCATCTGAAAATGCATTTTCTTCCCTGATGTACCCATAAAACATGATCTATATTATACTGTTTTGCTTTCTTTTTGTTAAGCCTTCTTATGTACTTATATTTTATGCTACATGTTACTCATTTCAGCTCCAACTGTGGCTGAAAAAGGTATCTGGACCAGTTTCATAGCTGGTTAAACTGCAACAAGCAAGCCCCATTCAAGATCACCACAACTGTTCACTGTTACTGCACTGCAAAGGTCAAAATGTTTCACTGGGGACTAAAAGCAGACACTGCTCTTTTAGGAAGGATTCCAGCTGAGGCACAAATTACACATCAGTAAGAGTATTTTAAATTCTTGTAGGTAATGTCTTCCTAGTACTTCCCAGGCATTTTAAGGTGGTCTAAGTAGCTGCAGGATACTTGCCCTGACATTTTGTTTCAGAACAGCTCTCCATCTAAATTAATGCAACTACATTTAGCAAGACAATACTAATTATAACAGCTACAATTTTAACCACGTTTGTATCTTAGTTTAATTCTTATGCCTATCCAAGGCTGGTACTTATTCCTGTAATTCCATTTTTACCCCTCCCAAGAATACTAAGCATCACTTTAGCTAGTCCACAAATCCAGCATCATCTTCTCACATATACCCTAGTTATGGTAAATACACAATGTTTGTCCGTGCATGCATGTGCACACCTGCTTTCGTACTAGAAACATGGTCATTTCATGACAATCACAGGGATACCCCCATGTTCACAACTATGACTGGTCTTCTTACCTCCTCCTGGGGTTACTTGAGCAAACTTAAATTCAAACTTTGCTGCCCTCAGACTCTCAACACAGTACCTTTATAAAAGTGAGAATGCTGATTACTGATCCTTTACTTATTTTCCAGTAAACACCATTTTCTATATATACACAAAGGAGCCAGTTGATTTGCCTACAGCAATCATTCCAATTAGTATGAATACACATAATTGAAAGCGACTTTCAGATATAATCGTGGTTCCTTTTTTTCCCACTGTCGGATGACTGTGGAGCTACTATACAAGTTGAGAGGGTCTACCCCTATGTCAGGGATGCACAGGAGCTTGCCACCTTGCAAAACAATTTCTTTGCTTATCACCAAAACCATCTTTCAGCTAAGTGGGTTCTCAGTTATAGCAGCCAGACTGACCTCTATCAGTAAATCAACACGAATCCTATTCGCACATACATTGTGCTGAGAAAACAGCATTGTGTAATGAAACCCATATCAACTCATTACCTATCTTACTTATTTAGCACACAAACAGCCACAGTCATGGGCCCAAACCTCTGCAAAGAGATCCCCTATGTAGATTCAATCTTCAATCCCATATTCCTAGATAAGACAATTGCCTTGGAATGCTCTACCTGTCTTCTGTTGGTCTGCATTCTAAAACCAGAACCCAGTTCCAGATGTGGATCTCAGGCAGAAGTAAAACTAAAGAACTAACAGGCTACCTCTTTTGGAATGCCCATGACACCTATATTCTTGTTTCATCTCCGATACCATCCCTTTGTCTCCCATGAAAAAAAAATGAAAGGCTACTGCAAACAGCAGTCTAGTGTAACTGTGATGTAAAGCAATAATACATAGATATCATCTTATGGGCCGCGGTGGTGCAGCAGTTAGCATTGTTGCCTCACAGCAAGAGGTTCGGCCATTCGATTCTCGGTTGGAGTGCCTTCTGTGTGGAGTCTGCATGTCCTCCCTGTGGTCAAGTTGACATCTAAAGACATGCAGGCAGGTGCGGGTGTGAATGGGTGTGCCTTCTTTGAAGGTTGGGCGTCGGGCTGGCAACTCGGCACTGTAAAAATCCACTGCCAATAAATTAGCAGCCCGGAGATCCGCTGTGGCGACGCCTAACCTGGAAAAGACAAAATACATTAATTCACATAGCTATCATCTAACCTAGTAAAGTAACCCTGCTGTTAAGCCTTGTCTGTGTTGTACAGGATAAATCCCTGACTATGACCAGCTGACTAGAGTATCTTGGTTACTTAATGGCACAGGCAGGGATGACAGGTGTGTCTTTCCTTAGGGAAGGAGCATTCTGGGCATTTATTAATTACAACTCTGGCAGATGACCAGATGACAGAGCTCACAGAGAAGACACAGGGGGGGGGGGGCTCTCCCACAGAAATATAAGCATGAACAGGACAAAAGCAGAACACTTTTGAAGGAGGAGGGAAAAGTACAGTTTTGTACCTACCATAAATGTAGATGTCCGATAGACATGCAACTGCAGTCATAACATGAGGGTTGTCCTGCCTCAGGCAGCCCTCGGTCGGCCAGATTCCAAAGTCTGGGTCCGATGTCGGCTGATGTCACATTCCTCTCTGACGTCACAGCGGCTGGAGTACATAAGCATCAGCCGACGCCATTTTCTTCAGTGTTTCTTGCCCCAGATGCCAGGTGCCCTCCAAGGAAGGCTGTAATCAAATTGGAAGACAAAAACAGGATTCCAAACAAATAAATGAGCAATAAAACAAATACACCATAACAGATATCCCCAGCTAAGAGTAACAGGGATAGGAGTGGACCCTAGGCATAGAGGGGTATGGAGGGAGGGAAAATCCGACTGCAGTTGCATGTCTATCGGACATCTACATTTATGGTAGGTACAAAACTGTACTATGTCCTTCAAGAATGCAACTGCAGTCATAACATGTGGGTAGAATACCATAGCTTAGCTGGGGAGGAGGTATGCTCTAGGAAAGACATGGTGTGGCAATCAAACCCTGCAGGACTGCCGAAGCAAAGCCTGCTCTGGATCTGGAATAAAGAGGGAGATTGTAGTGTTTGGAGAATGTATGCACGGAGCTCCATGTAGCAGCTTCTAGAATGTCCTTGATAGGCACCCCTCTTAAAAATGCTGTAGAGGTGGCTGTAGCTCTGGTGGAATGTGGTCTGACATTGGCTGGAACAGTCTTTCCATGAAAGGAATAACAGAATGTGATGCAATGTCCAATCCATTTAGAAATAGTCTGTTTTGAAATTGCTTTTCCTTGGACTGCAGGGGCGTAAGCTACAAAAAGTTGTACTGGCCTTGGTTCTGTCCAGGTAGTATCGGAGTTGTCTGTGAATGTCCAAGGTATGCAAAAGTCTTTCCCCCTTATTCTCAGGATTGGGGAAGAAAGCAGGCAGATGAATGGCTTGATTTGGAGAAACCCTAGATACCACCTTTGGCATGAATGTAGGGTTGGTCCTTAATGAAACCCTGTCTCTGTGGAAAATAATAAAGGGTGGTATTGCCATTAGGGCCTGTAGCTCCGAAACCCTTCTTGCTGAGGTAATTGCCAACAGGAAGGCTGTCTTCCATGAGAGAAATTGCAAGTCAACTGAAGCTGCTGGCTCAAAAGGAGGTAGAGTCAATTTTTCTAAGACAAAATTGAGGTCCCAGGCTGGCACTGGGGCCTTTCTTGGTGGCTTAATGTTCTTGATTCCCCTGAGGAATTGTCTTAGTAAGGGGTGAGAGAAAACAGGAGGATCAGTGTTGTATCTAGCTGAAATAGCAGATGCATGTATCTTTATGGAAGAATATGAGAGGCCGTTCTTTAACATATCTGCCAAATATTCCAAGATAAGTGGGATGTTCAGCAATGATGCATCGTGTCCCTTGCTGGTATTCCAATCGCCGAATCTTTTCCACTTTGCTAAATAAACCTTTCTGGTGGATGGTCTTCGAGCCTCAGTTAGTATCCGCTGAAATTCCTTGGAGAGAGATAAGCTGAAGTTATTTATGGGATCTCCCAGGCTGTTAGCTGCAGTGTCTGAAGATTTGGATGCAATGTTTTGAAATTGTGTTGAGTCAAAAGTAGAGGCCACTGAGGGAGGGCCCACCTCCTGGTGTGACATATGCTCCGTAGTAGTGGGTACCAGTGTTGTCTTGGCCAATCCGGAGCTATTATGATTCCCTTGGGCTTCTCTGCTTTGATCTTTAGTAATACTGAGGTCATCAGTGGCAGAGGTGGGAATGCATAGATTGCTAGGGAGTTCCAGTTGAATGAGAGGGCATCTATTTTCCAAGCTTTTGGATGGTATGTCCTTGTGCAAAATTTTGGTAGAAGATGGTTGAGGTGAGAGACAAATAGGTCCACTTCTGGCTTGCCCCATGTCGAAGTGAGTTGTCTGAAGGCCTTCGGATATAACCTCCACTCGTGTGGATCTGTGAAATTCCTGCTTAGGCTGTCCGCCAACACATTGTCTTTTCCTGGAACAAACTGGGATTGTAACTGGATGTTTAGACTCAGTGATTTCTCCCAAAGCTGCATTGTCAGTCTGCAAAGGGGGTAAGAGTGGGTGCCCCCCTGCTTGTTTATGTACCACATCACAGTGGTGTTGTCTGTCGGTATCATTAAATGGCCTTGCTGGAGTTGGTGTTGAAAAGCCTCGATGGCATGCATTACTGCCAGCATTTCCTTTTGGTTTATATGCAGATGTGTTTCCTTTGGAGACCATTGTCCTTGTATACACCTGCCTTCCATGTGCGCCCCCCATCCAAGGTCTGAGGCGTCTGTAGTCATGGTCTGTGTTATCTGTGGTTTTTTGAATGACATACATGTGTTTTCCTGGCTCACCGAGGCCCACCATAGGAATTCCTTTTGTAGGCATGGAATGAGTGGTATGATTGTCTCCAAGTTGTTGCTGTGCTGAGACCAAATGCTTTTTAGGTACCACTGAAGCTTTCTCATGTGTAGTTTTGCTAATGGAACCAGTAGAATGCAGGATGCCATGTAACCCAGGGCCTGTAGGAATCTCCTTGCAGTCATCTGGGTGAGTTTTGCTAAACCTTTGAAGTAATGAATTAACTTCTCTTGCTTGTTTTCTGTCAGGTACGCCATCTGAGAGGCTGTGTCTAGTTTGGCTCCTAAGAAGATTATTTGCTGGGATGGCTGCAGTCTTGACTTTTGGAAGTTGACTGTGTATCCCAGAGCTTGAAGTAATCGTATGACATAATCCAGGTTTTTTGTCAACATCAATTTGTCGTCCGCTTGTATGAGGCAGTCGTCCAGGTACGGGTAAATTTGTATACCCTGGAGCCTGCAATGAGCAATTACTGAAGCCAGGCATTTTGTAAATACTCTGGGCACAGTAGATAAGCCAAATGGCAATGCTGAGAACTGATAATGCTCTGGCCCTGCAAGAAATCTGAGGTATCTTCTGCAGCTGTGTCTGATAGGGACATGCAGGTATGCCTCCTTGAGGTCCAGAGTAATCAGCCACGACTCCTTGCCCAGCATGGGAAGGAGTTGCTGTAGAGTCAGCATTTTGAACTTTGGTACTATGAGAAAGGTGCTTAATGCGGACAAGTCCAGTATTGGTCTCCATTGAGATTCTTTTCTTGGAACAAGGAACAGTCTTGAGTAAAACCCCTGTTCTTGTTCTTGTTGTGGAACTCTTTCTATTGCTTTCATTCGAGTCAGCAGAGTGATTTGCTTGATAGCCTCTGCCCTTTGATTTTGTGGTAGGTTTGGCATGCCTTGTTTTCTTGGTAAGGTATGAAAATGAAACCTGTACCCTCGGTCTATAATGTCCAAAATCCATTTGTCCTTTGTCAGTCTGTGCCAGTTTTCTGCAAACAGAGATAATTTCCCGCCCAAAGGAGCTTCTAGTTGTTCCCGGGTAGGCGGCAGTAGAGGAAAGTCATTGAGTTTGTGGTTGTTGGGCAGGTGAAACCCCTGCGTCACTTCTTTGGTTTCCTGGCTGCCATTGTCGTCCCCTGTAAGGGCCTCTGTATTGGCCTCTTCCTCGGCCACGTCTGTTCTTACCCCTTTGAAACTTTTCTGGATTAGGAAAGGACCAGTTTTTTGAAGGCCAATTCCTACTGAATCTGGGGGGTTGAACCTGGAGGAAATCTTTCACAGTCTAAACTGATTTTGCTTTTTCTTCGATGGTCTTTAACACATCCTTAGCATTTGCACCAAAAGCTTGTTCTTTTCCAAAGGTGCATCCAGAAGTTTTGCTTTTACATGATCTGGTAGAGGTTGATCTTTTAACCAAGCATGTCTACGAATGACTGCCCCTGTCATAGCTGCCCTACATGAAGCTTCCAGTGCATCATATCCACACTGCAGGAAGTGATTGCTTACTTGCTGAGTGTTATGTACAGCTTCCTGCAAAGTCTTCCTGTCTAAAGGATCAGGAGAAGCTAATGTTTTTTGTAAATCTTCTAAGAGATAATCCTGATATTGTAACATATGAAAAAGGCAATTTAAAGCTCTCATAGATAAGGTAGTGGATGTGTAAACCTTTTTGCCCCATCTCTAATGACCTTGCTTCCCTGTTGGAGGGCAAAGGATTTTTTGAGGTGGAGGCTGAAACTCCTTTAGGCCCCTGTGAAATAGTTTCCAAATCAGCAGAATGGGCCCTGAATAAATGGGAATGAGTTTCTTGGACACTGTAATACCTGTCTGGCTTGGCTGGAGCAGGAGGAAGAGAATCAGGGGTAGCACTAGAGTCAGAATACAAATCATCCAGAACATCAAGTACAGGAGGAATAGCTAAGGGCCTGTGCTGAGGCTTCTTAAGGAAAGTCCTAAGGTGTTTCCTAGAATCAGAATATTCCTGACCCTGCCACTTGAAATGTTCCCTCATGGTGTGCAGAACTTCCCCAAAAGAAATATCCTCAGGAGGGGAGGCCGAAGGGATGGAATCATCTGCATCCGAGTCCTCATAGGTCTGGAAGAGCTCTTCCTGGCTATCAGAGTGGACAGAGCCCTCAGAGTCTTCATCTGAAGGAGTAGGGTCATAGGGTTCAACCCGGGGCCTTTTATCAGGAGGAGGCTGGGATGCTCTCTCAGGATGGGCCTGAGAACCTCTAATCATGGAAATTAAATCAGCAGCCATGGACATAATTTGTGTCTCCGGAGTCGGCTGAGGTAAGGATTTAGGAGTAATATGCTTTGTTTTGCTGGCTGCCTTAGCCCTAGTGCAGGCCTTAATAGACATGGCCATAGGAGGCCTGGCAGCTCCACGTGCAGGAGTGACCTTGTCTACAGCAATGGTCTCGGGCATTTCCTCGGTTTCGGTATCCGGAGGAAAGTCTATAACTGGCGGAGTAATGTCTGGAATCGGAGTCGTCGGTAATGCGGTGTCTTCGGTTCGAAGCGGTGGAGAGACCGTCTCAGAGGGAACCAGAGCACTCGCGCTAGGTTTTGGCGTGGAGTCAGTGGTAGACGCGGGCCGAGGATGTCGGTCCCGGTCTTTTCACTTTTTGGGAGTTTGCGATGTCGGAAGATCCGACGGCATGGTGTAAGCAAATTTATCGCCGAAAAAATCTTCAGCGAACTCCGCCCGGCGCCTGAGAGTGCGCTTGTTGAAGCGAGCACAGGCTACACAGGCCGAGACGTCGTGGTCTGGGCCCAGGCAAGGGAGGCAGTAAGAGTGGAAATCCTTATGAGGTATTTGTTTACCACAAAAAAGACAATTGTTAACTTTTTCAGTAATTTCTGACATCGGCTGAGGCAAGAAAAGGTCCCCAACGGGGTACTTAGCTTTTTTGATGACTTCGGTATCGTAGAATACAGGAGCTGACCGACCGGCACTTGCGAACAGCTTCTGCTTCGGGCACCGCGCAGCAAGAAAGACTGAAGAAAATGGCGTCGGCTGATGCTTATGTACTCCAGCCGCTGTGACATCAGAGAGGAATGCGACATCAGCCGACGTCGGGCCCAGACTTTGGAATCCGGCTGACCGAGGGCTGCCTGAGGCAGGACAACCCTCATGTTATGACTGCAGTTGCATTCTTGAAGGACATCCTACTGCTGCTAGAGCTCTGAGACAAGCAATGTTACAGCACCAAAAATGAACACAGAGTACTGCACACACCCAGCCTGCACATCATACATTTTAGAGACAAAGCCCTAAATGTTTTTAACAATGACAGAGAACTGTGGTGGGGGCATGTATGTTTGCATGACAAAAAGGAGGCCAACCAAAAGCTGGAAGGACGATTATGTAATCAACATATAAAGATGTGTGAGTCTTGGTAGCTACTGTACCTTTTTCAGAGTCAGATCTTTAAATCCTGTTGTGAAGGGGCAAAATGAGTTCTAACAGAAGTGTGGAAGTAGCACAGGAGATGTTTGTTTGAATACTAAGAATGACAAATCACTTAAGAGGTTTCTGACAGCATACATTAACTATTTATGCACAGTGCAAAAACACATACAGGATAGCAAACTGAACGTCCGTTACATATTATCCAGTTCATGAACTGATATCCAAGTAACTATCAGACTGGTAGTTCTAAAGTAAACATAACTATAATACATAACTAATAGTTATTCATATCTAGTGAGAGAAAATGGGATTCACAGTAACAAAAAAGGGCCTTCATGGATATTAGTTGAACTGCCATAAAAAGTAAATAATGCAACAGTTAGACTGCAGTACAAAAAAGCAGCAGTTTTACAAGGAGACAAGCCTAGCCTGCACCCCTACTCACACTACTTTATATAAATCAATTCTGACACTGAGTAGTATTTGGGGTAAGGGGAAAAATTCATTACTCTCAAGTTCTGGAATCTCAATTGTAGTACAGCCATACTGTGCAACTACACTTATTTTGAATTAAGTGATGCGATTAACAAACTCAATTTTGCTGCACTTTATCAGACTCTATTCATCTGCTTTTACTGTATTTGTGTTTCCTCCTACTTTATTTTGCTTTTACCTCTTCTTAAAAGTACTCAATTTTATTTATTCTGCTGCACTTATTGCTGCTTGGTAGTAGCCTGATGAAATTGTATCTGTTATTCTAAGTCTTTTAGTTTAAGCACTTCGGCTTCAAACCAGCTGTTTTACATTAAGAAGGTTTGCGGTCTGCACTGTTGTGGCAGGACAGGTAGCTTACATCCTTCTAAGCTGGGAATTGCTGATTGAAAGCTCAGTATCTGCTATTCTAAAAGTGTATTAGTTCTGGTTTAAGCACTTGGGCTTCAGGCCAGTTATTCTACATTAAGAAGGTTTGTGGTCTGCACTCTTGTGGGAGGAGAGGCTGGATTCTGCCCTTCTGAGCTGGGAATTTCTGGTCACAGGCTTATTGTGCCTGCTTATTTGAACTGTTTCTTTCTGAAATTGGTGCGGCTTGTTGCTGTAGCATAGGACCAGATTCAGGTATAACTTGAGCACTGATCCAGGCCATCTTTTTTGGAGAAGGTTCCCCTGCACCCTAGTAGCGGGAGTGTGCAGTTAGAACTTGTCTGATTGAAGACTGCTGGAACAGGGCTCAGTTTTGAGTTTTTTTTTTTGGTTAACTGGGTAACTTGTTTAAATCAGATTGTTTTCTATTGTTTTATATATATATATGTATATATATATATATATATATATATATATACACACACATATATATATATATATATATATATATATAAAAAACATATATATATATATATATATATATATATATAAACATATATATATATATATATATATTCATTCATCTGCTTTTACTGTATTTGTGTTTCTTCCTACTTTATTACTAGGGGCATTGACTACACTCTGAACTGAGACATATAACAATAAGCATCTTTTTATGTGCATTTAAAATGTTTTTTTTTGACTATCTGCTTTATTTTCTGAAAAAAAAAAAATATATATATATATATATATATATATATATATATATATATATATATATATATATATATACATACTTGTTTCCCACCTTTCTAAGCTAGTATAGTCCAATTTTCAGGTTAGTGTTGAATTCAGGGCTGTGTTACAAATCTCTGTGTTTGCCCATATCTTACTTGGATAAAAGGAAGTTTCTCTGTTCACCTGCGAGAGGGGGAGCTTTGAGTAGCCTATCTGTCCCTGGAGGAGTGGTTTCAGCCCAGAAAGTAGTAGTTTATTGGCCATTTTGGGCTAATTTCTATCTCTTTCATTTCCCTGCTATAAAAACCGCATTTGCCCGGTTTTGCACGCCAGGCAGCACTGGTTAGCTAGGGTATAACTATTCCCGGCTCCATAAAGTCGCAATTTTTCCCTTGGAACTAGACAAACTTTTAACTTAAGCACTTAAGCCATTCATTTCTCAGCCCGGCACTTGCTCAAAACTCATAGCAAGCACTTATAAACTCTAGCACTACAGAAGGACAAGGCTCTCTATTTGACCTTACCAGCCATTCAGTAAAATAAACAGTTTACTGTACCTATCCAGACATGTCCAAAGGGCAGTTTCAGGTGTACTCTCTAGTCCAACTGATGAATCTGGGCATTTTGAGGCAATGTTACAACTGCCTCATGTACACAGACAACCCTTCTCCTCCTACCACCAAACAGCAATACATGCGAGAGATGCAATTATACAGCCAAACTGGAGGCTAAGCTCTCTCAACCCATGACTGTATCAGACAGTCAAGAGGAGAAGGGAAATACTGGCATCACACTACTAGCCTCACATAGACCCATTAAACCAGCACCGGCAAAAAACACACGTAAATACATGAAAACATACTCGGAGGCGCTAAATAAAAATCTGCAAAAGCAACAGAGCCCTCCAAAGCAGACATCCAACAACCACCAGCCCCCAACACAAACCATGAAACACATACTTCACAAAACCAGTGTGCCATGCAATCACAGCCCTCAAGGCAAAATAACATACCCAACATACTAGTAATAGGTGACTCTATAGTCAGGCACACCGATGTCCCACTCACTAGGCTGAATAAGGAGAAGGTTACTGTTAGCTGCCTGTCAGGTGCCAGGATCCGCCACATAACACAAGCACTCAGGTCACTCCAGAACAAGTACAAATACGGCTCTGTCATTGTCCATGTTAGTGTGAATGACCTGAGCCGTACCTCCCTGGACTACATGAAGAGAGACATGGAAGAGCTTGCTGATCACGTAGCCCAGGCCGGTATGACCCTGACCCTGAGTAGCATCCTGCCCTCACCAAGAATGATACCACGGTATAAAGAAATAATTATCAATTTCAACAACTGGCTAAGTTTCTGGTGTCATTCAAAGGGTGTCCAGTGCCTGAGATGACATGCTCGACAAGCCACGCTGCTTCGCTAGAGACGGCTTGCACCTGTCAACCTTAGGCTTTTGAATACTAGCCAAGGCTCCTGCCACCCCCATAGTGTCTTTTTTAGGCAAGGTTCAAAAGACAAACCCACCACCGTAAATAGCACAAGTAACAAAAATCTGAGGGTAATACTATTCAATGACAGAAGTCTAAATCTCAAAATGCACGCACTCGAGGCACTACTTAGTATGGAGAAAATAGATGCATGTTCAGTAATAGAAACCTGGTTTAAGGCTCCAGAGAGCACCTCAGCACTACCAGGCTACAACTCATACCATACATTTCGGCCACAGAGCCCGGACCGAAATACAAAAGTTGGGGGTGTGTCCATATTCATCAAGGATACCCACACCTCCAGGTTAGTGGCACAGCACGATGCTTCAGAGATTATCCATGTGCAACTAACAGGCAAAACTGCAATTCAAATTGTAGCTTGCTACAGATCATCCACCATGTCCCAGGACCCCCATTCCGCATTTCTGGAAACAGTGGGTAACATAAAGGTCCTACCAAACACCCTAATATTGGGTGATTTCAACTACCCAAACATTAACTGGGAGAGCTACTCAAGTATTAACTCCCTTGCCCAACATTTCCTAGAATTTATAAACAAATGCCCTGGAACAACTGGTCAACACTCCCACCAGAGGTGACAACATATTGGACCTGGTCATCACCAACATGGGCGATCGGTGTTCCACACTGGAGGTCAACCCCTCTCTGGTTAGATCTGACCATAAACAAATCACTTTGGATACCCATATTCCGCCCCCACCCCCGGCCAAGGAAACCACCATGAAAAACTCTTCAAAAGCAAACTTCACGTTACTTAATACGGAGGTGGAAAGTTTCAAAGCCCCCATGCTAAAGGATAATGCTGTCCAAGCTGCAAAATCCTTTACTAATGCATTCTACGGGCACCTACAAGAATGCATGGATCGTGCTATCCCAAGCAAAACCAAGACTCACTCCTCCAAGAAAAGGAAACCAGTCTGGTGGACCACTGCCATAAACATGCTATACAATAGGAGGAAACTAGTACAGAAAAGAGTAAAATCCCAAGAAGGGAAGACATCCCTGATCAGTATCAGCAGAAAACTACGATCCCTCATAAAATCGTCCAAGGCAAGCTTTGAAAGAAAACTTGCCAAGGACTCCAAAGATAACCACAAGGCATTCTTTAGCTATGTCAAGAATCTACGTGGCAATGCTCAGATCTGCTCGGAGTTGGTGCAGAATGGCACAAAATACACTGAACCAACCGATATTGCCAACATCCTGGCAGACAGGTTCAGTGCAAACTTCACCCCCCTCTCAGCCCCAAAAGGGCCCATAACCATACCAGAAGAATGCAGAGCCCCTGAAATCACAGACACTCAGGTTAAAATAGCCCTCTCCAAAGTCAAAAACACAGCATCAATGGGACCGGATGGTGTCCCAGGCTGCGTCCTACATGAGCTCAAAGATGAACTAACCCCTCGCCTAAACACACTGTTCAAACTCAGCCTCTCCACAGGCTACATACCCATAGAGTGGTGCACAGCAACAGTTATTCCGCTCAACAAAGGTGGAGCCACAGCAGACCCCAGGAACTATCGCCCTATAAGCCTGACTAGCTTGGTCTGCAAGGCTATGGAGCGCATCATCATGGAACTCATTAACAGAGACACTGGGAACCTCCAAACACTGGACCCTACCCAGTTCGGCTTTGTTAAGGGCAGATCATGCCTCTTAAACCTGGTGGACGTCTTTGAGACAGTTACCAAGGCTATAGATGAGGGAAAGGTGGTACACAGCCTACCTAGACCTCGCAAAGGCCTTCGACGCAATTCCCCATTTTGGTATTATAGACAAGCTCACCAACCTGAACATAAACCCCTATGTCACAAGATGGGTTGCCAATTGGCTCACGGACAGAACCCACATGGTGAGAGTTGCGGGAGCTAGGTCTGACTCTAAACCGGTTACAAGTGGCATTCCCCAGGGCTCAGTCCTAGGACCCCTCCTGTTTAGCATATACTTCTCAGACGTACAGACAAGCACAGGAGGACTATGGCTGACCAAGTTCACAGACGACTGCAAACTAGGGGCTATAATTAACTCACTGGCTGACACAGACATCCTCCAAAAGGGTCTCACTGAGATGGATACCTGGTGTCAAAATCATGGCCTCAAGCTAAATGCCAAAAAGTGCATAGTTATTCACTTTGGAAATAAAGTACCTACAAACTACCACATAGGTGGTAGTCCCCTAAATATGGAAAATGTAATAAGGGATCTGGGGACCCAAGCAGACAGTAATCTCTCCTTTGATAATCACATTGCCAACGTGGTTAGAAAATCCTTCTATGTGGCCCACCTAATCACAAAAGGGTTTGCATCCAGATCAAGAGAGGTCATTGTGCCCCTCTATTCATCACTCATCAGACCCATCATAGAGTACAACACCCCATTTGGGATGTACCTTACAAGACACCTGCAACAGCTGGAAAGACCACAGAAGTACCTCACCAAGAGGATCACTGGCCTCAAACAGATGCCCTATGCAGCTCAACTAAAGAAACTCCAGCTGTACTTGGTTGCATACCGCCTGCTCAGAGGTGATCTCTGCCTGACATACAAGGCCATGTCCAACCCAGAATTGATGGACATGCTCCACCTAAAGAAAACTTTATCCCCTCGAGCCACATGCTCTAGGGATCTAAACCTCATCACAACAATAAATAGGACGTGCTGGAGGGATAGATTCCTGTCCCATACACTTCCCATGCTTTGGAACAAGATTCCAATCTACATTAGGCAGAGCTCCTCGCTAGCACTCTTCAAGAGAAACCTTGACAAGTGGATGGGAAACAGAAAGTTACCCCGGGGATCACTTCAGTGGCTCCGCTGGACAGAGGCACAGGGAACTAATCTAAGGGGGCAGCGAAAGCCAACACATTCTGGTTAGGCTTATAAATGCCTTCGGGCAGATAGCCTAGTACCTACCTATGCTTCTAAGAAAATGTGGGTCATTGCAATTTGTGAACATCTCTGAAGAGCTACAAACTAACCAAACAAAGTAAGACAAGTATCTGACTTGTCCAGACTGACGCAAGAACACTAAAATAACTGCCAAGAAAACAAAAATCATGTACTTCCCATAACAGCGGATCTATAGATTAAAGATAAAGTCCACTCTCACTTGCAGTTTAACACAATCCCCAAGGCTTCTTTTCTCCCTACAGTACGATCTCAGTTTGGTTTAGTTATCTAGTACCATCCTACACTTGAAATTTTATTTTTTTGTTTAAATTTCCTTCCCTGGAATCGAAGGCAGGAAAGCGTTCACACTTTTTTTTTTTTTTTTTTAATTAACCTTTTCTATGCTTTGGAAGAATTTCTCTTCACCTGCATAACACTCTGCAGACACAGGGAAATATGTATTTTTTTTCCAAGTTAGGTACTGCTCACAAGCTCATGTTAAGCAGGTACTAGGGTCTGTATCAAGATTCATGTGATCATATTACTTACCCTCAGAAAGCTTATAGTCTGAAGGATAAGATTTCATTAGCTTGGGATGGTTACCTGTACTGCAAGAAATTCTAATAGGTTTGTTTATGTTCGGCCACTTGCTGAAAAGGAAAACGTATTACATCAAGGTGACACACAGTGAAATAGTGGTCACACAATATATTGTAATTTTTGTCACTTTAAGTGGCTCATTCTTTCACTTTGGCTTGCAACCTTCCATTTCCAAAATGTGGAACACCACCTCTTATAATGTGGAATGACAGGCAAAATGTATCCATTTGTCTCTATAAGCTTTCGCTATGTTCAACAGGATAATGGGGGATGCAGGGAAGTCCACTTCCTCGTCACCATCCAAAAGCATCTAACTTTGCTATGAACCTTCTGAATTAAGACATTATTTTACAGGGTGAAACAGCCTAAGAAACATACCGGAGAGTTCTGGCCTGTCTGCCCTTGATGATAGATTGTATGACCTAAGACTCAAAAACAAGCTTAACTATTACACAGTATGCAATGCTCAGGATCAATACTTAAAAAGGGTACAACCTACATAATTGCTGTCTCAAAAGAAAGACCAGTGCTAACAAATGAGAAGGCACCTGAATCAATCAGGGTCAGATACCCAGGCTTTAAGACTGAAGGCAAAGAAGATACTAAAAATACAGACAAACACTGGTGCTAATTGCCCGGGTCTGAACATGGATCCTGAGGTCACCATTAAGGATATGCGAGAGAGAGAGAGAGACATGGTGAATTGATAGCATTAAGACCAAATGCAATGTTGAGGTTGACACCATCTGAGTCAAGACCAACAAAAACAAAATCAACACTGATGTCTCAGCAACCATCAGAGATTTCAGCACTTAACAGATTATCATACTAGATAATGCCTTGTGCCTTTGGGGCTGCTACCAAGAACAAGGGAGGGTGACTGGTAAAAAAAAATCTCAGCACTCTGGATTTGGAAGAAAATATAGTAGATCACACTGTCCATTTCTGAAAATGTGTAATAGGAAGATACACCAGAAAATTTCTGCTCATCCCAAAGAAAAGCCTCCACAAATCTGTCATAACTGTAATAAAACACTGCAATGGGGCAGGCCTCACGTTGCAGATTTGAAATACAAAACAATGGCAACCTCTTTATCAGGCACCGAACCAAGCACAATATAACAAGCAGGAGAGTTCTACTATACAATTACAATCATTAAAAATTTATTCAAAAACGTAATTGAACTCTACTTTAATAAAGGCCCGATATGTTTTTTATTTTGAAGCCATCTCATATACCATAGAGGAATTACATGGATGCTTTGGAATACTGAGCTTCTTTTTAGCACTTTCAATACCAGAGTCCTTATGAAGATATGACACCAAGTGTCCTAAACTAAAAGTAGTTCTAAGCTCAAAATTTTCTAACTCTGGTACCGTGTGGACTGGGACTTCTTTTGCACAACTGAAGGTGCTGTCTAATCTTTTCTACAAATTGGAATGAAATAGTAAAATTCAGGACAGGTGGAACACTAAAAAAAACAAACAAAAAAAAAAAACAGAAGTACAGCTTTCCCCAAAAGCAAACAATACTTGAAAGCTTCAGACCTGGGAAGGGACTTTCTCTCCACAGCCACCCCTGTAAAACCTATACTCCACTGTTAAACAAAGATGGCCACAAAAAAGCAGTACAGAAGAATCTAAAGAGAAAATTTATCAGTTTTAACAAGTTCACCTGTAACAAGGATCATAGCTCAAGTGATAAAAACTTCAGTATACTTGTGAAAAATTAATGCCTAAAGTGAACAAATTGGAGAGTTAGATTAAAAAAAAACAGCAATGGGTATTAAAGGTAACTGCAATGAAAATGTAAGCACATAAAAGCATAACGACTAGCAAAAAAAATCAGAGCACACCAGCTGAAAATGGTAATGCCATTAAGAAGGCTCTAGGAAAAAAAATTGAGATGAACAACTTTTTTGTAAATTTTTTGGCAAGACGTAGCAATACAAGTCTAAAACAATAAAATACAATTATTAGCTACAAGTAGGCACTAATTTTGACAGAAATCATTCAGCATCTCTTTATTTAGGCAATATAACAGCTGGAAAAGCAGCATGGACCCATTTACAAAAGTCTGTCTGAGGTCTATGCGCGACAATGAAGATATAGAGAGGAAGAACAGGGTATGAGAGGTATATGGTAGCTTGAAAAAGTTTGGTTTGCTGACTGGCCCTAATGCCTTAGTCCAATGACTTATCAAAGTCTAAACTTTTACATTTTATTTTTCTACACTTCTAAATTTTTTTAATTGCTTTCACACATTTGCCCAGTACTTTTTTTCACTAAATGTCAGGGCATGTTCAGCCTAGTAGTGTCACTGCACTCTGCACTGTCAGCCTCAGTTTGAGAATAGAATATCTAATGTGAAGAGATTTAAATACAAACGGATTCAACATAGGTATGCTCCAGAGATTACAAAGTAAAGTTTAAAAATACATTTGTTTTGCCCAGTTCTACTTATACAACAGGACTATATACTGCTCTTCCTGGCACCTTGTTAACATAAATACTTATGAGGAACGATATTTGCTAGCATGCCCTTCTTCTAAGTTATTGCCTACTTGCAGCTGAAATCCTCTGCAATGGGGTCACAATCACTCAATTCACTGGATTAAAAAACAGTAGATAACAGGGAAGAAAGAGAGGACGCCTTCAAAAAATACTTTCTATTTAATGTATTTTACAGGAGAAACAAAAAGCAAAGAAAAGAATTCCTACCTCTGATGGCTAAACCAAACTGGACAATTCTTTGAAATTGCTCAAAAGGTGTACTTTCGAAGCTTCCTTTCTTCAGAATGGTGTGCAGGCTGTTCAAACCTTATCTGGTAAGCAGCTTGATCACATTACAGTTGCAGAGACAACAGATGCAGCCTATTATGCATGTATGTATGTATGGATAGATGTAAAGCAATATTATCTACAAAAATAGGAAGGGAATAAAAAGCCTTGCTGCTACCCAGTTTCAACACAAATTCAGAACAAGTGGAAAGGACACTAGTCAGCTGCTGTCTCAGTAGTTCTCCCAGATGTATAACTAGGCATGGAAGGGAATTCACATGGTCTCCTGTGCACTAGCATCCACAACAGAAAGGCAGCCCGTGCTGGACCAGCTCTGGCCTGGTCTGGCCTTCTACTGGGCAGGCCCTTCCCCTTCTGTCAATAAAAGTAAGCAGTGTCCACAAGTACTACTTTTTGTAGATGTTAGACAATGAAGCTGTTAAATATTTTCTAGGGGAGGGGTTGCAAAGAAACAGTATACTACTATAAACGATAACAGAGCATTTCTAGCTTAATTTTTCCATTACATTTCTGCACAGTGTGTTGTTATACCATTCTGCTATCACACAAAAAGAACACTGTCTTTGTGCCTAAATTAGCTAGTGCTTTTGAGCAGATCTGTAGGCTCCAAAGCATACAAAATAATTGAAGATAAAAAAAAAAAAACATCACTTACATTGGCTCCTGGATACCACCGCATGAGCCTCTGTGTTGCCAGAATGTTACCTGCATGAACAAATTCACCTGTAACAAAAAGAAAAACATCTCAAAAAACACCCAAACATACAGACTAAAATGTTACCTCTCATCCCATAATCCACCTTAAGCACATTATAGTAAACTTCATTCTCACCAATACTAAAAATGAACATGCCTGTGGAAATGTGTAATGAATTTAGCTGCTGAAGGACAGCTGCCAATATCTTTGAATATAACTACAACAAACTGGGCATTCTGAGATTACCTATGAAGGGCAGAAATATATGCTCCTGCAATTATGAAGATAAGCACAAAAGCTTTGACTCTAGGAAATTAAAGTCATGAAAAATTGGCCCCCTCCAATACAAAATACCTTTTATCTTTTAGCTAATGACAATCCAGGGTTATTCTACACAAGGCAGACTGCAGTCTAAAGGTAAGATAACTTGTGCATTTTTCATGAACAAAAGTCAAACCTTGCATGCATGGAACTAATCATCCAGGCAGGGAAAGACCCTGGACCATTGAAGCTGGAGAACTGCTGTGACTGCGGATGTGCACCTAAATACCCTGGGGGCCATGGCGAGACAAAAAGGCAGTGACATGAACTGA
Source organism: Protopterus annectens (assembly GCF_019279795.1). Lineage (NCBI taxonomy): Eukaryota > Metazoa > Chordata > Ceratodontiformes > Protopteridae > Protopterus > Protopterus annectens. The sequence goes on along the minus strand of NC_056744.1, from coordinate 37,822,013 downwards.
AAATGACTGGCCCCCATGTGTGAAATAAAAGGACCCTTCTTGACACCTTCGTAATTTGGATGTTCTGTTATATATCATGGAGGTCCAGAGACCACATTCAGTCTCCTTTAAATAAACAAGAAGTGATTGATTGCACAATCTTTCTGAAAGGGCTTTTTGCTAATATGTTGACGTAGGTAGCTCAGATAGTTACGGTCCAGAGGACCTGATTATTTTCAGGGACTAAACAGAGTCCTGAGTAAAAGCTGCACCCTTTCTGGTCTAGCAGGGCTTCTTGGATGTCTCTTTTGAGTAATAGGTTCCCACCAAAATGCTGTGGCAAAATTTCAGGCAAGGGCTGGAAAACAGCAAGTCAGAGAAACTGCAGACTGGGAGGGGACAAAAAGGGAATCAAACTCTGAATAGATGTCTCATCCATTCGTCATACATTATGGCATAGCATAGTGACAGATGGAGAGACCAATGACCCCTCAACTGATAACACAGTGCAACAGCTATGCAAGCCCTCAAACTTAGAGATCGGCCTTCAAAAGAACAGCCAAGTGACCCTGACTATTCTAATGGGAACCACATCCTCTGGAGCATGCCTGTTCTGAAAACTGCCATAACCCCTGCAGTGCTTTTCAGTGCGTGTCAAAAGTTATCCTGTGGGGAGCCCTGGAATAAAAGACAGCATGGGCTGGGATCCATACGTTCATAGGCATACAGTAGACTAAAGATCATCATGGCCTTTATAAGCCTAGCCATTCTATCCAACCTAGTTGTGTCCCTATGTATAAAGGGCATTTACTAGGAGGGGAATATGTTAGTAAGGAAGTTTCTAGAGGTTATGTGGAGAGGCAGAGAGTAATGCCCAAACTATCAGAGAAGTTGGGGCCATCCAGAAAAATGGATGCTGTGGATCCTGGAATTTCACCCCAACTCTACAGCCAGTAGTGACTTCATTCCACTGCCTTTTCACCTCAAGAGTAAGTGACCATTAATGGTGACATCTGTAAACTGGGTTTTGGAATTTTCAGAAAAATCCATGTGAAGGAGACAGGCAGGCAGAGCTGGGATTAGCAAGGTCTGTGCATGGCAAACAAACAGCAAACGAGTGAGTGAGTGAGAGAGAGAGAGACAGAGAGATACAGCCTGACTAGCAAATGCACTTGGAGGCTGACAGATGGGACTGAATCCTGTTCTTGATGTCTAAATCAGGGAAGTATTCCACAGTGTTGGAAAATTTGCCTAGCAATGCTGCAAGTGCCCTCTAAGAGAAATTAGAGGATGACAAAACTGCTTTTACTGTCTGTCCTAGGAAAAAGGCTCTGTATTTAGGAGGGAGGGAGGTGAAAGAACTTGTACTCAGGTGCAAAATCTTTCTTAAATGCAACAGAAACCACAACAGAGTCTACCACTACTAGAGTCTATGACCAGCTATGACAGTCTTTAGGAGGACAAAGAATGTTATCTGGGTGCCTGGAGATGGGCACCAACCACATTTGGAGTTTTCCAAATGTTGGACCCCCACCTTGTCTACTTCACCTATCCACAGAACCAGCCACAATGATAACCTGAGCAACCAACTTGACTTTGATTCTGAACTTCCCAAACCTAGGGTCACCAGAAGGCAAAGGAGAGGAATCAGCCTCTTGGTCATAATCTACATCAAAGGGAGTCTATGTGCTTCCCAAAGAGAAGAAAGACAAGAGTGCTGGACATGAGACTAGCATCCTGCCTAGAAGCCAGTTCCCGCTCTTCAAAGTCAGAAGTGGAAGCAAGGGAGAGATACAGAGGGTTGCAGGTAAGCGATGGACTTAATCACTTTGGGAAGAGGCACATGCAGGGATGCCTTGGACAAGCTATGACCCAGACATCCAGGCCAGGACTACCACTGTTCAGCAGACACCAATTGAAGCAGATCCAAACTTTAAAGGCATTGAGTCCAAAGCCAAGAGGGCCATATTCCAAATATGTGAGGGTTACTGATGTCTCCATCTAGGCCAAAGCCCCCCAGAGTCAAATACCAAAAGGCTAAGTTTGAAGACAGAATCCTTGGTCCCAAGACCATGAGGATCAAGGGCAGACCCAAAACATTGATCCTCGACATAAAGGTAGGATCAATTGCAAGGAGGTTAAGGTCACAATCCTTGATGCTTACATCGCAACAATGGGGCACATGAGGTTGAAAGCACAGACCCTGAATGAGGCTTCAAGGTCGGTTACAAAGTGGACCTGTTGCCCAAAGATCTTGATGCTACACTTTAAATGGAGCTCAGACATGAAAGACCTAAAGCCAGGTCTGAAAAAACCTAGCAAAAAGACTGTGCCCTAGCACCCCCAACGTTTATACCACAGACCAAACTGCATTCTGAAGAACGATTGCCACACCTTTTCCTAGTCCAAACAGACCGAATAAAACCTGGGGGTCTGCTTGATGCAGAAGAAGAAGGTCTAGGAGTTTGCAGTACCAGATATAAAGTAGAAGAAGCAACATTCTCAGCTCCAAGAGTTTCAGGAGAGTCCTCTTGATGTTAGCCATACCAGAGGCACTCAGATGGAGTAGCAGGGATCAAAATGGCATCGGCATTCTTTTTATAATGCTCTATTACCTTGGGCTTCTTAGTTAAAAAAATATCCCTGTTAGAGGACAGCTTCCTTACAGCTCTTCAATGTGGAAGGCGAATCCTTGACATTAATATTATAAACAGTCCTGGGTTTTTCCACTTGTTATTGACTCTTGCATTCCTTGAGAGAGGAAGGCATAAAACAGGCATAATCAGAATGACTGGTTGAGAAACAAGCCTCTCCCAAATATTTTGCATACCAAGTGCTTGTCCTGGGGTGGAACCATTGTTCCCCAGGAGCCCTTTCTAAAGGCATGCAAATCTTTGCCTTGAGAACAACCACAAAAGCAAGAATCACCAAGAAAAACACAACCACACAGCAATTTGGCAATAAATCAACCAAGGTGTATATAACAGCAATGGCAGTTAACAGGGGAAGAGAGAAAACTTTGCCAAGAAACAGTGACAGGAAAACATTTAAATCTAAATTTAGAAACTTCAAAGACTAAAAAATGAAAAGACATGGGGCCATATTCATTAACGCCTACACTAAGTGTTCATTATGTGTACACAATCTGTACTCAACAACATTCGTACCATATTTTTTTGTGTTTTCTAGTCACCTAGTCACTCAGAAAGATTACACTAAGTGTACATGTAGTCAACATTTTAAACTTTATGAATCCCCCTCGATATGCAAGGCTGTAAGAAAATCAAGAGAAAAACTAAAATTAGGAGGAAAAAGGTGCGAGTAATGCTTGTGTTGTCTGTTCACTCAGCATGGTGTACACAGTGTAAACATTAATGAATCCTAGGGATGATCTTATAAATGGGGAAAAAGCTAAGCAGAGTGACTTTACCACACAGAAAGTGTATTACGAAGCAAAAGTAGTTTGTGGCTGCTTTTCTGAGTGATCTACCTCAATGTGTGGCTGAAGAGATCAGTAGAAGGAGCCTTTGGTGGCAAAGATTGCAGGTACTGGAATGGTTTAAGCTTGAGCTTGTTGCATATAACTGTCCCAGACTACCCAAGAACCTGCTAGTCTTTGTCGTAAAGTTGATGGAATTGAAATTGACAATGTCAGATCATAGGTTTCCCCCGGTAATTACTAGACAAAGGGGTTAATGAAAAAGTACAGTTTTGTACCTACCATAAATGTAGATGTCCGATAGGTATGCATCTGCAGTCCTAACATATGGGTTGTCCTGCCTCAGGCAGCCCTTCGGTCGGCCGGATTCCAAAGTCTGGGTCTGGCCTCGGCTGATGTCGCACTTCACCCGACGTCATAGCTGCTGTTTATTGGGTATAAAGGCATCAGCCAACACCATTTTCCTCAGTGTTTCTTGCCCCAGATGCCAGGTGCCCTCTAGTAAGGCTAAATTTGGATAAATGCAAATAATTCCAAATAGTGGAGAGCAGACAATAAAAAAAAATATATATATATATATACATATATACAAACAAATACACCATAACAGATTCCCCCAGCTAGCTAAAAGATGGGTAAATACCCTAGGAGTACCACAGAGGGGAAGGAGGGTGGGTAATCCTGACTGCAGATGCATACCTATCGGACATCTACATTTATGGTAGGTACAAAACTGTACTATGTCCTTCAAGGATGCATCTGCAGTCCTAACATATGGGTAGCATACCATAGCCAAACTGGGGGAGGAGGTACTAAGATAAAGATGGTGTAGTTAAGATCCCTTGCAAAACAGCAGTTGCAAAACCTGCTCGGGATCTAGAGTATAAAGGAAGATTGTAATGCTTGGCAAATGTATGCACGGAGCTCCAGGTAGCAGCTTCTAAAATGTCTTTGGTAGCCACTCCTCGTAGGAAAGCTGTAGTGGTGGCTGTAGCTCTTGTGGAATGAGGTCTGATATTATCAGGAGTTGTCTTTCCATGAAAAGAGTAACAAAAACGAATGCAATTTCCTATCCATTTTGAAATTGTCTGTTTTGAAATTGCTTTTCCTTGCATTCCTGTTGCATATGCTACCAAAAGCTGGTCAGTTTTTCTGCTGGTCTTAGTTCTGTCCAGATAGTAGCGTAATTGTCTGTGCACGTCCAAGGTATGTAGCAGTCTTTCCCCCCTGTTCTGTGGGTTGGGGAAGAATGTAGGTAAATGAATCGCTTGGTTCAATGATACTCTGGAGACCACTTTTGGCATAAAGGTAGGGTTGGTTCTCAGAGAGACTCTGTCCTGATGGAAGATAAGGAAGGGTTGTACTGCCATTAATGCCTGTAACTCAGATACCCTTCTTGCTGAAGTGATTGCTAGTAGGAAAGCAGTTTTCCAAGACAGGAATTGTAATTCTGCTGTTGCTGCTGGTTCAAAAGGGGGGAGAGTTAACTTTTCCAGCACAAAGTTGAGGTCCCAAGTAGGTAAAGGTGGTTTCCTTGGAGGCTTTACATTTTTGATTCCTCTCAAGAACTGCCTGAGTAGAGGATGAGAGAAGACAGGAGGATTCAAGTTGTATTCTGCTGAAATTGCTGAAGCATGAATCTTAATGGAGGAGTAAGACAGGCCATTATGGAACAGCTCTGCTAAGTATTCCAGGATGAGTGCTATGTTTGCCAAAGAGACATTTTTTCCCTTTGCTGCACTCCAAATGAGGTATCTTTTCCACTTGGCTGAATAAGTCTTCCTTGTGGAGGGTCTGCGTGCCTCCAGGATGATGTCCTTAACCCTCTGAGATAAATCTGGGTTATTGTGTTTTATGCAATATTCCAAGCAGCTAGCTGCAGTGTTTTCAAGTTTGGATGTAGGATCTTGTAGTTGTCCTGTGTTAGTAGTAAGGGACATAGAGGTAGATGCCATGCGTGTGTCAGAGACATGCTTTTCAGTAGCGGGTACCAATGTTGCCTCGGCCAGTCTGGAGCTATCAGAATTACCCTTGGTTGATCCTTTTTGATCTTCAGTAGAATTTTGTACATCAAGGGAAGAGGTGGAAATGCATATGCTGTCAGGTTTTTCCAGCTGAAGGAAAGTGAGTCCACCCTCCAAGTAAGTGGGTGGTATGTTCTTGTGCAGAATTTTTTCAATTGGTGATTGTGTGGGGAGGCAAACAGGTCTATCTGTGGTAGTCCCCATTTCTCTGTTATGGCTTTGAAAATATCTGGATGCAGCATCCATTCGTGAGCATCCGTGGTAGTTCTGCTTAAGGTGCCTGCTAGAGAATTTTCTTTTCCTGGTACAAATCTGGCCTGAAGTTGAATGTTGAGGTTCAGGGCCACATTCCACAGGTCCATTGCCATCCGGCATAGAGGTTATGCATGTGTACCTCCTTGTTTGTTGCTGTACCACATGACTGTGGTGTTGTCCGTCCTTATCAGCAGATGACCCTGTTGAAGGAGTGGCCCGAATGCCTGGATCGCATATTTCACTGCCAGCATCTCCTTTAGATTTATGTGTAGATTCAGCTGGTCTTGGGTCTATAGGCCTTGTATACACTTGTCCACCATGTGAGCCCCCCATCCTAGGTCTGAGGCGTCCGTGGTGATGGTCTGGCTTGGCTGTGGTTTGTGGAAAGGCAAGCCTCTGTTCAACTGGCAGGCCTGAGCCCACCACAGGAATTCTTGCTTCAGGCATGGAATTATTGGGATCTGGTTTTCTAGACTGTGCTGGTGTTGAGACCATACATTCCTTAGGTACCATTGTAACTTTCTCATATGTAGCCTGGCATGCGGAATCAATATTATGCAGGATGCCATGTAACCCAGGGCTTGCAAGACTTTCCTTGCAGTAAGCTGAGTTTGTTTTGTTAATGACATGAAATAGCCTGGCAGTTGCTTTTGTTTTTCTTCTGTGAGAAAGGCCATCTGAGTTGATGTATCCAGTTCTGCCCCCAAGAATGTTATCCTTTGGGATGGTACTAGTCTTGACTTCTGCATGTTGACTGTGTATCCCAAGGCTTGCAAGAGTTGTATGACATTTTCCAAATCTTTTGTTAATTGTGCCTTGTTGTCTGCTTGTAATAGGCAGTCGTCCAGGTATGGGTAAATATGAATTCCCTGGAGCCTGCAATGAGCAATTACTGATGCCAGGCATTTCGTGAATACTCTGGGCGCAGTAGATAAGCCAAAGGGCAATGCTGAGAATTGATAATGCTCTGATCCTGCAAGAAATCTGAGGTATCTTCTGCAATCTGGTCATATAGGGACGTGCAGGTATGCCTCCTTGAGATCTAGAGTCACCAGCCAAGACTCCTTGTCCAGCATGGGAAGAAGCTGATGGAGGGTCAGCATTTTGAATTTTGGAACAATGAGGTATGTGTTCAGTGCGGACAAGTCGAGAATAGGTCTCCATTGATTTTCTTTTCTTGGTACCAGGAAAAGCCTGGAGTAAAAACCTTGGCCTTGTTCCATAGGTGGCACCTTTTCTATAGCTCTTATCCTTAGTAAGTTGTTGATTTGTCTTAGAGCGTCTGTTTTTTGGCTTGGTGGTAGGTTTGGCATTCCCCTCTTTTTTGGTAGAGTGTGGAAGTGAAACCTGTAGCCCTTGTCTATTGTTTGCAAAATCCATTTGTCTCCTGTAATGTAATGCCAGTTGTCTAAAAATAAGGCTAGCTTTCCGCCCAAGGGAGCTTCCAGTTGTTCCCTGGTAGGCGGTATCAGAGCCAAGTCATTGTGTCTGTCCAGTGGAAGTGGTTGCAGTTGAATCTGTGGCAGTACTTCTCTGATTGGTAGGTTGCCACTGACGTCCCCTGTAGGCACCCCTAGATTGATTTCTGCCTCTTGGGCATCTATTTCTGCCTCTCTGTGCTCTGGAGCTGTCTGGAAAGGACCAATTCTTCGAAGGCCAATTTCTGCTAAACCTCGGAGGTTGGACCTGTAAGAAATCCTTGACTGTTTGGACAGATTTTGCTTTTTCTTCCACCTTCTTCAGAACCTCCTGTGCAGGGGAGCCAAACAAACTTTGTTTCTCCATTGCAGCATCTAGGAGTTTTGATTTAACATGGTCTGGTAACGATTGTTCTTTTAACCATGCAGGTCTTCGAATCACTGTTCCAGTCATAGCTGATCTAAAGGAAGCCTCCAGTGCATCATAGCCACATTTTAAGAAATGGTTACTGACCTGCTGAGAGTTATGTACCAAATCCTGAAGAGACTTGCGGTCTATAGGTTCAGGAGAGGACAGTTTTTTATTTAGCTGGTCTAACAAAAATTCCTGATACTGAATCATGTGAAATTGACAAGGCCCTAACCGAAAGAGCAGCAGAAGTATAAACCTTTTTACCCCATCTCTCTAATGCTCTAGATTCCCTATCAGAGGGAAGAGGGTTTTTGGCAGAAGCAGCTGCCACACCTTTCGGGCCCTGTGAAATGGTTTCGGGATCTGCAACAGGAGCCTTATACAAATGGTAGTGTGTGTCCGGGACCCTGTAATATCTGTCAGGCTTGGCAGGGGCCAGAGGAAGAGAATCAGGAGCAGTACAGGCATCATTAAATGCATCATCAACTACTGTTAGTACTGGAGGAATGGCTAAAGGCCTATGCTGTGGTAAGTGTAAGAAAGTCCTTAGCCTTTTCCTTGAATCTGAAAAATCCTGGCCCTGCCACTGGAAATGCTCCCTCATAGCATGTAAGGTTTCCCCAAAAGAAAATTCCTCAGGAGGAGAAGCAGAAGGAATGGAGTCTTCTGCATCAGAATCCTCATAAGGAGAATATGGGCCTTCCTGAGGGTCTGTAATGTCTGAGTCCTCCGCGGAATAGTCTGTAGAGACAGGTTCGGGGGATTCAGTCCTAGGCCTCTTATCTGAAGGGGGCTGAGAAGCCCTGTCTGGGTGAGGTTGTGATCCCCTGATCAAAGAAATGAGATCCTCAGCCAGGCTGAGTATTTGTGAACTAGAGGTAGGCCTATGTGGGGTAGTTTTAGCAGGTAAGGCCTTAGAAGATTTAGCTGCTTTAGCCCTGGCAAAAGCCTTGATGGACATAGAAGCAGGGGGTCTATTAGCCCCACGTGCAGGGGTAGATATGTCTAAAGGAATAGTATCCGACAAATCCTGGGAGCCTGCTTCTGTAGCAGTAATATCAGTAGCAGATTCGACCATGGTCTGTGAGGCCTCGGCTATAGGAGGCATGCTCTCGGCCGAAGGAAGAACCGAGGACTCGGTTTCAGCCGAAACCGAGACACTCGCGGTTGGCCTAACCACGGTTTCAGCCAAAACTGCGGACCGCGAGTGTCGGTCCTTTTCCTTGCGCTTTTTAGCTATTTGTGTAGTCGGAGTCTCCGACGGCATTTTGTAAGCAAAAGCGGGACCAAAAAACTCCTCTGCAAACTCCGACCGACGTCTAAGTGTTCGTCGGTTGAACGAAGCACAGGCTAGACAAGCTGATACGTCGTGGTCTGGGCCTAAGCAAGGAAGGCAGTAAGAGTGGAAATCCTTAGGAGGTATTTGTTTCCCACAAGTTAAACAATTATTTACTTTTTCTGACATCGGCTGAGGCAAGAAAGAGTCCCCAACGGGGTACTTAGCTTTTTAGAAGTCTTCGGTAGTAGAAATCTCTGGATCTGACCGACCGGCACTTGCGAACAGCTTCTGCTTCGGGCACCACGCGGCAAGAAAGACTGGGGAAAATGGCGTCGGCTGATGCCTTTATACCCAATAAACAGCAGCTATGACGTCGGGTGAAGTGCGACATCAGCCGAGGCCAGACCCAGACTTTGGAATCCGGCCGACCGAAGAGCTGCCTGAGGCAGGACAACCCATATGTTAGGACTACAGATGCATCCTTGAATGACATCTATAAATTGGCTTACTAATTAAGACAAATGTGTTAATACCACTACTGTGAACCATGAGTTCATAGATTCACAAGTACTACACTAGCGGCCCTTGTGGGTCATTTTTCAGCACAGACAATTTCCCTTTCAAAGGTGACAATCAAACTCTTGGCTTTATGCCATTGAATTGAACACCTTAGCCATTATGGCAACCCGCAACCCCAGTGGATTCCCTGGGGACTGAACCCAGGACCTTTTATGTGCAAAGCAGATGTGATAATCACTATACCACAGAACTTTGATGTAAGCACAGATGAATACAAACAAACATGCTCTGCAATTATGAAAAGGGAATATTTTCACCTTGGTCTGAATCTGTGGAAGAGTGTTCTGCTAGATCACCACATGGATGGAGATGCATTAAAGTTAACAATGACCGTGCTTTCTCTTTGTAGTTTACCCTTAGTTACAGATTCAGAAGAGGTTACTAGGCTAGCCCTAGGGAGTTACAAGCCTAGCCGTGTAAACCACCCCCCAGTACCCTAGTTGACCTTAGTTAGATGGTCATTGTTTGCACAGTGATACTATGATCAGCATCGAGTATACTCCTGTCCATGAGGGACACAGGTGCCACCTCCAGATGAAATTTGTGGTTTCCCATCCAATTGTCAAGGTTGTGCTTAAATACAGTCACTGAGGAGCACTGCTTCACATGAAGCAGGAGATTATTCCAGAGAAACATCAATCTCTGGGAGCCATATCTGTCTCTTGTGCAAATTCTATTAATGTCGCAGGGCAGGTTGAGATCTATGGAGAGAGTAACCCTTGTCCCGTTTGATTTGTGGATGTGGAGCATTTCATTAGGGAAGGGCCAGAGACTGCTCTGTAGGCCAGGTACAAGGTACAGGCTGCCTCTCGCAGCCTGTACAATACACAGTACAGTGATAGGGCTTTCAGTCTTTCCATGTAGGACATGTCTTAGAAGCCCTGAATTCTCTTGGTTAGAAACCTCTGTGGTCTCTCCGGCTGTTGCAGATGTCTAGTGAGGTATATACAGATGGGAGCACTGTACTCAATCAGTGGTCTGATAAGGGCCAAGTACAGACCTCCCTGGTCTTGTATGCGATCCCCTTACTTATGAGCTGGACAGTGTAGAAGGCTTTCCTTACTACTGTGGATGCATGGTAATCGAAGTTTAGATTGCTATCAATCTGGGTTCCCAAGTCATGCAACACAGTGTTTGAGCTTAGAGGGGTGCTGTCTATATCATAATTAGCAGGGGTTATGTTTCTGCCAAAGGGATAATGAGGCTTTTTGTGTGTGTTTAATTTCAGTCCATGGCCCTTGGACCAATCATTTGTCTGTTTCAGTCCATTCTGTAATTTTATGATGTCGTTGGGGGACTCTATGACTGCTCCCAGTTTACAGTTGTCTGCAAACTTAGTAAGCCACAGGCCATCGACTATTGACTGGAGTTCAGAAAAATGAATTCCAAACAGTAGAGGGCCCAGTACAGATCCTTGCGGTACACCACTGGTAAGCGGTCTACTGGTGGAGGTGGACTCCCCAACTTTAACAGTGTGCGCTCTTATCATTGAGCCAGTTTGCTATCCATGTAGTGAAGAATAGTCTGATATGATCCCCAAGTGGGGAATTGTGTCAAATGCCTTGGTTAAATCAAGGCAGGTAGTGTGTACTGCTTTACCCTCATCCAGTGCTTTGGTGACTTACTCAAAGAAATTCACCAAGTTTAATAAGCAAGATCTACCCTTGACTAAACCAAACTGAGTTTGGTCAAGAGTTTGAAGGTTACCTATGTCCTGGTTGATAAAGTCCATAATGACTCTTTCCATGGCCTTGCAGATAAGGGTGGCCAGGTTAATGGGTCTATAGTTCCCAGGGTCTGCTGTTGGACCCCCTTTGTGCAAAGGGATTACTGTTGCTGTTATCTACTCCTCCAGATCAAAACCAGTGCTCAGGCTGTGGTTAAACAGACACCTAAGTGGTTCCGCTAGGTCTTGTTTTAGATGGTTTAGTATGCAACCTGAGATGTTATCTGGTCACATACAGGCCATATTTTTGGTCTTGGAGAGCACCTGAATAACCTGTTCCTTGGAGATAAATGGTAGAGGACAGGCGTCAGGAATGTTATGGGGTATGGCTGGTGGGGACAGGGGGGTGAAACTGTTGCCATATCTGTCAGCCAGCACGTTGGCAATTTCTTCAGGTTCCACATGTGTGGTGCCACCCACTAAGTTTGGCACACAGCTGGGTATTCCTTTGAGGTTTCAGATGTAGCTACAGAATGCCTTATGAAGGTCTTTAGCTAGAGATGCCAGTCTAGTCTTGTAACTTGCTTTAGAGAATTTTACAAGGTTTTTGACTTGCTTGTTTATGTATAGGGTAATCTTCCTTTGCTGAGTATGTTTTTTATTGTAATTAGCCATCAATTTCTTTCTTTTATTATACAACTTATTTATACTTGTAGTCCACCAGGGTGGTTTGTTTTTGTGACAGGACCTGGTTTTAGTCCTGTCAGTTACTGACAAGTCAATACATTTGCTCAAGTGGCTATATAGGGCATTTGTGTACTTCTCAGCATAGGAGTCGTCGTTGCCTGTGATAGCAAGGGCTTTGAAACCATTTATACCATCACTTAGGAGGCAATCGTTTGCTTTGTAGTAAATTTTTTTTTTTTTGCTCCTGTGGGGGTGTCTGATCTGATTTTTACTTCAAATGAGACAGATTTATGATCTGACTTAACCAGGGAGGGAAACACACTGGGGATATTGCAGTAACCCCCCCATGTTGGTTAAGTACTAGGTCTAGGATATTTGAGCCCCTTGCTGGAGTGCAGACCAACTGTTCCAGTGCATTTAAGTTAAAGTTCAGGAACCTCGGTGTGGTCGCGTTTGTGCTCGTGTAAGCCGCCCAATTAGTGGATGGGTAGATGAAGTCTCCCATCACCAAGGGGTTTGGCTGTATACTGAGTGAAGATTTAAGCAAGTCTGGATAGGAGATGTGTTTCTCCTGGTTCATGGTGAGGGACCTGTAGCTAGCTATGATGTGGTAGGGTGTTTTTCCTATAGTTATTTGGACCTGGAGTAGCTCAAGAGAATCGTACTGTTTCACTAGCTGCGAGGTCTAACTGGATTTAATGAAAATGGATACACCTCCACTTTTGGTTCTTTCACGCTCATTTTGGGGTCTGAACATGTGGAAGGCATTGTAGCTCTGCATGGCCATGGTACTCTATGAACCTCAACCAAGTCTCAGTGACTGCAAAGACATCTGCATCTTCCAAGGTGAGGAGTGCTTCCAGGGAGTGCCGCTTATTATTTAGGCTCCTAGCATTGTGCAGCATGACTTTGCGTTTGTTTCTAGAGTACTTTTCTATGTCAGAAGTTTTGTTGTTTTTGACATAACTCAAAGAAGGCTCTATGGGGGAGGCAAGCATTTTTGCCAATATTGTAAAGTCTTGTGGAGACAGGTGAAGGCCATCTCTGGTGAAACATAGAGGTCCGGTCACCATGTCTTCCCAGGCTGACAGATACTGGATCCCTTGGAGTGACACCAGAAGCTTAGCCAATTGTTAAAATCAATCCTTTTTTGTCTACACTGTGGTATAATCCTAACTGAAGGCAGAATGCTGCTTAGGGCTAAGGACATACCTGTCTGGCACACATAATTGGTGAGCTCTATCATGTCTCCAGAGAGGTACATCTCAAGTCATTCAACTCCAACATGTACTAGTCATAATGGTAATTTGTTGCTGAGTGACTTGAAAGCGTATGTGACTTGGGAGATCCTGACACCTGACAGGCAGCTGACTGTGACCTTCTCATTGTCCAGCCTGGTGAGAGGGATGTCTGTGTGCCTCACTATAGAGTCGCCTATGATTAGGAAATTTGGTTTAGAAGTGTATTGCCTTAGGGGCTTGATTGCTGAGACACTGTTATACATGCTATGTGTACTGGTGGATTCTGTCCGTATTACCAGTATGTGAGGGTTGTCTGCGTTTGGGAGATCTCAATCTTTTGATAAGCTATTGGTGAGTACCTCCGCATATGTGAGTTTATGTGCCTTGACTTTATCTTATGTAAGAGGAGAGGTGTGTGAGCTGACAACCTTTTTAATGACTTGTTTTAGTTATGAGAAAGGACTGACTCAAGTTTCATGGTATGGTGACTCTCTCACATACTGTATTTGTTTACGTTAGGAGCAGGTGGTTGTCAGTATACATGAGGCAAATGCTACATTGCCTCAGGTTGCCCATGTCAATCAGGCTGGTTGGAGAAATGTTACTAAACTGGCTGTCCATAGTACAGGTAATTCCTGGTTTGTGTGAGGGCAAATTATTAGCTATTGCTCTGGGATTAACAAGGGTACTTCAAACTTTATAGGATTAGTGAAGAAAGTGGGGCGACGCTTGACAGTACTTAGCTGAGCTGCCTGCAGTGCGCAACTGAAATGCCTGAAGAGCAGCAGGGAAGCCTGAGAGGGTTTCACCGAGTGATGTTTTAGGCATTTGCATCTATACAAGATACCACTTACCTCCGTTGTGTAGTGTGCAGCTATGCCAAACTCTGAGCAGCTCTGCCAAACTAAGCACAAATACGGTGCTTAAACAGATGTAACAATTTACTAATAGAAAAGCCCCTCACAGAGCCTTTATTCCAGCAATCTGCAACTCACATGGGTCCTGAGCTACACACGTCTGCCTCAAGGGTGCAGGGGGGCCTTCTTAATGTAGGATGGCTGGTTTTAATGCTCAAGTGATAACAAACAGTCTAGATTTAGCAAGTCTGAATCTAGCCTATGCTATTTAAGGCAGATGAAGCAAAATATACACGTGCAGAATAAATCAGTCAAAGCAGCAAAAACAGTATAAAATGAAGCAACAGTTCAGTGAAATATAGTACACAAGTGCAAAAACAGGCTTAAATTCTACTTATTTGTTGAAGATTTCAGTGAAGGTCTTGGATTCTTTTAGATGCACTTCAGATCTCTGGCTAAGAACACCAAACTCTGAGCAGCTCTACCAAACTGAGATGCTTGGATTAAATTGATATTGCCTTCTCATTGAGACCGATAAAATATATACCACTGCAATTCAATGAACCATCTTGGCAAAAGTAATATCACATCTACAGAATAAGTCTGTTTCACTGTTTTCAGTGAAGATTCTTCTAGTTGTAGCATTGGCAGGTTGGACGGTATCTATGTTCAGCTATTAAAAACACGATCCCTCCAACAGCTAAACATCATATGGAAAATATCATTATGGAACATTACCGAACATGAGTTACTGCAAAACAAAAATTCATAGAATAGCCATAGTTGGCCAACAACCAGGAAGTAACACCATGCATAAGGTAAGTGAAGGAATCCTTTTAAATCTGCCCTATTCCCGACTGTAGTACGATCCCAGAGTTGGTATATATAGTTAGGGGGTATGGGGTGCAAAGCCCCCCACCTTGGCTGGTTGTGCTCGCGATGTTGGACAATTATTGCCATTCGATTAATTTTTTTTCACAGTTACTCATGTTCGGTAATGCTCCACAACGATGTTTTCCATATGATATTTAGCTGTTTGAGGGTTTATGTTTTTTGATAAACAACCATACACCCAGTTGGCAGCCCCTTCCGTGAAAAGGAACATACTAGGTAAACGATCACAGGGACCATATGATCCTAGGCATTTACATTTTTAAGCAGACAAACTTGAAAGTTCTTGACACCCTTTTGAAGCACTTACTCATGCTCAGCTCCCAAATCAAGAAGGGCTGTACAAGATAACCTTGTGTGCAACAAATTACAAAATTTCTTTACATAATTAGTGGCTTTCCCACACAGCAGAGTATTGGGATGCAAGAATCATGTGCTGCGGTTTCCTGGACTATTCTGTAACTGAATATGTAAAGTCTACAAGGTAGAAGCTCAACACCTTGTGTACATTAGTCTTGTTACATGGTGTCAGTGGAACCAGGTGTGTATCCAAGAAATGCACATAAGTCATTCATTTCCAGCTTTCTGGAGCAGCAGATTTCCAGCTGACAGGGAAAGTCATCCCTTATAGCAACTTGAGGTCACTTCGCACTTCTAATAAACTACTAGTTCAAACATCCAAAATCAACAACTTTGCTGGGGACTCTCTGTTTGCTAACTCTGTTGGCAAAACTTGGAACTCTCTTCCTACTGATCTTACTCTTGAACCCTGTCTTACTCAGTTCACAAAAAGCCTCAAGCTATACTTTAAAACTCACTGGCTATGTCCTTGTTCGAAACCCAACTAGATCCTCCTCTGTAGTCTGTAATCATGTTACATGACCTAGTCAATTTGTCAACACTGTTTTAAAAATGTATGATTATATTACCTGCTTGCTCAACTGGAGCCTGTAAACTGTGCGCAACTTGAAATAATTTTGTGATTTTTACTGTATGTCCTGCCTTGGAGCTTTTCTCCCCGGGCCTCCGCTGAAAATGGACATATATCCAGTCGGACTATCCCGGTCAACAAATGTAAAAATAAAATAAAAATATAAAGAAATAAATATTTCAGATATGGTGCAGCTACAGTATCTGGGGAAACCTTTCTTTGTAGCTATAAACACAAGTCAGTTTGTTAGAAACCTGGAAACTGTATATCCAGTTCAGTTCATTCCTGGTTAAAAGGAGAATAGCAGAGAATACTAAGAGGACATAATGTGACATGTTTCTGAATGCAACATGGTAAGAAATTTTCAAAACATACACTATATCTGAGTTTTAAAAGCAAAATAAAGTTAATACAGTTATGAGGAGACAAATTTCAAAACTACTGCAACCACCAAAAAAAGAATTGGTTGTATATCAACCACTTGTTAAGGGCACAAGATCCAGGAGAAAGTACATGTGTAGTACTTACGCTAGACACCATGGCATTTTGTAATGTTAAGTCTGCTCAAACTTAAGTTCACCTATGAACCTATAAATTAAAAGTAAATAAGGTAAAACATTTGAGTGCATGTTACGCAATTAAAACAGACCAGGAATTGTTGTCATGGGGACATAATCTGGTTACCCATGAAAGTACGATCAAGAAATAGAAGTCTCACTTCCAGATACATAAAGAAGCCTCTTCAATACCTGGTTGCATGACTTGCAAAGAACTTGGTATGAAGAATTCATGATGTGCATGTGAAGAATGGTTAGTTTGTTTGCAAGTAAAAAGATTTAGCACTGGTCTAGGATATTTGATAGAAGTATGTCATATCCACAAAGATCCTGCCATAATAAAGTACAGTTTTGTACCTACAATAAATGTAGATGTCCGATAGATATGCAACTGCAGTCCTGACATATGGGTTGTCCTGCCTCAGGCAGCCCTTCGGTCGGCCGGATTCCAAAGTCTGGGTCTGGCGTCGGCTGATGTCGCCTCCTCCCCGACGTCAGTGCGGCTGGAGTATAAAGGCATCCGCCAACGCCATCTTCTTCAGTGTTTCTTGCCCCAGATGCCAGGTGCCCTTCAAGGAAGGCTACATTTTGTGAATGGATAAGCAAAAAATTCCAGACATGCACCACAGTAATAAACAGATACACCATAACAGATATCCCCAGCTAAAAAGGAGAGGGGGAATGGACCCAAGGAAAAAAGCAGAGGGGTAGGAGGGAGGGAAAACCTGACTGCAGTTGCATATCTATCGGACATCTACATTTATGGTAGGTACAAAACTGTACTATGTCCTTCAAGAATGCAACTGCAGTCCTGACATATGGGTTGAATACCATAGCCAAGCTGGGGGTGGTAGGATCTAAGCAAGGGATGGTGTAGCTAAAAGACCCTGCAGGACTGCAGAAGCAAAGCCTGCTCGGGATCTGGAGTATAAAGGCAAGTTGTAGTGTTTGGTAAATGTATGCACGGAGCTCCATGTAGCAGCCTCTAGAATGTCCTTTGTAGCCACTCCTCTTAGAAAGGCTGTGGATGTGGCTATAGCTCTGGTTGAGTGTGGCCTAATATTGGCTGGCACACCCTTTCCGTGGAAGGAGTAACAGAATCTGATGCAGTGTCCAATCCATTTTGAAATTGTTTGTTTGGAGACTGCCTTTCCTTGCACTCCGGCAGCATAGGCTACAAATAGTTGGTCAGACTTCCTGGTGGTCTTTGTTCTGTCCAAGTAGTAGCATAATTGTCTGTGTATGTCTAAAGTATGCAGCAGCTTTTCCCCTTTATTTTGAGGATTGGGAAAGAAAGTAGGCAGGTGAATTGCTTGATTTAGACACACCTTGGATATCACTTTTGGCATGAATGAAGGGTTGGTCCTTAGAGAAACTCTGTCTTGATGAAAAATGAGAAAGGGAGGTACTGCCATGAGGGCCTGTATCTCCGAGACTCTTCTTGCTGAGGTAACTGCCAACAGGAAGACCGTTTTCCAGGAGAGAAATTGCATTTCTGAAGATGCTGCTGGTTCAAAAGGAGGAAGAGTTAATTTTTCCAAGACGTAGTTGAGGTCCCATGCAGGAACTGGTGGTTTTCTCGGAGGTTTGATATTCTTTATCCCTCTTAGAAACTGTCTTAGCAAGGGATGCGAAAACACAGGTGGGTCACAGTTGTAATTTGCTGAGATTGCTGAAGCATGAATTTTAATGGAAGAATCTGAGAGGCCACTATGAAACATTTCTGCCAAGTATTCTAATATCTGAGGTATGCTCATCACTGATGCATCCTGGCCCTTTTTGGTAGTCCAGATGATGAATCTCTTCCACTTGGCCGAATAGGTTTTTCTGGTGGAAGATCTGCGTGCTTCCAGTAAGATTTCCTGAACCTTTTCGGAGAGGGGGACATGGGTCAAAGTCATGGAACCCTCCAAGTTGTCAGTTGTAATGTTTGCAGGTTTTGATGAACAGTCCTGTAATTGTGTTGAGTTAGGAGCAGAGGCCATTGGGGCAAGGGCCACGGTTTGGTGTGAGTTAATGCTCAGTAGCAAGGGATACCAATGCTGCCTCGGCCAGTTTGGAGCTATCAATATTCCTTTTGGTTGCTCTGCTTTGATCTTCAGTAACACCTTGATCAGTAATGGTAGAGGAGGGAATGCATAGATTTTTAGGGTATTCCAGCTGAAGGAGAGAGCATCCGTTCTCCAGGCTAGAGGATGGTGTGTCCTTGAGCAGAACCTGTCCAGGTGGTGATTGAGATGAGAAGCAAAGAGATCTATGTCCGGTCTTCCCCATGCAGTTGTTATTTGTGAGAAAATGTGTGGATGCAGCATCCATTCGTGTGGATCTACGAAATTTCTGCTCAACCTGTCCGCCAGAACATTGTCCTTGCCCGGAACAAACTGGGATTGCAAATGGATGTTCAGTTTCAGGGACTTTTCCCAAAGAGCCATTGTTAGTCTGCAGAGGGGATACGAGTGAGTGCCTCCTTGTTTGTTTATATACCACATGACAGTGGTGTTGTCTGTCCTTATAAGCAGATGGCCTTGTTGAAGAGATTTTCCAAAGGCTTCTAATTGCATGTATCACAGCCAACATCTCTTTTTGATTTATGTGCATTGGCATTTCCGTGGGAGTCCATTGTCCTTGAATGCATCTGTCCTCCATGTGTGCCCCCCATCCATGATCTGAGGCGTCTGTTGCAATGGTTTGACTTGCTTGAACTTTGTTGAAAGGCATGCCTTCGTTTAAATGGCTTGCTTGAGCCCACCACAAAAATTCCCTTTGTAGGCATGGAATGAGTGGTATTACGTCTTCTAGGTTGTGGCTGTGTTGAGACCATAAGCTTTATAGGTACCATTGTAGCTTTCTCATGTGTAGTCTTGCCAGAGGGATCAGAAGAATGCAAGATGCCATGAAACCCAGGGCCTGCAGGATCTTCCTTGCGGTCAGCTGGGTAAGTTTTGCTAGGCTTTTGAAGTAATCTGGTAAATGCTGTTGTTTCTCCTCTGTGAGGAAAGCCATTTGTGATTGTGTGTCCAGTTTTGCTCCTAGAAAAATAATCTTTTGGGATGGCAATAGTCTTGATTTTTGAATGTTGACTGTGTATCCCAAAGCCTGTAGCAACTGAAATAGTCCAAGTTTTTTATCAAGGTTTGTTTGCCGTCTGCTTGTATGAGGCAGTCGTCCAGGTAAGGGTATATTTGAATCCCCTGGAGTCTGCAATGTGCAACTACTGATGCCAGGCATTTCGTGAATACTCTGGGCGCAGTAGATGAGCCAAACGGCAATGCTGAGAATTGATAATGCTCTGTTCCTGCAAGAAATCTGAGGTATCTTCTGCAACTGTGTCTGATTGGGACATGCAGGTATGCCTCCTTAAGGTCCAGAGTAACCAGCCAAGACCCCTTGCCCAGCATGGGAAGGAGTTGCTGTAACGTCAGCATTTTGAATTTTGGCAAAATGAGAAAGGTGTTTAGAACGGACAAGTCCAGTATAGGCCTCCATTGCTTTTCTTTTCTTGGAACAAGGAACAGTCTTGAATAGAATCCCTGGCCTTGTTCCTGAGGAGGAACCTTTTCTATAGCTTTTATTTGCAACAGCTTTGAAACTTGTAAGAGAGCCTCTGCCCTTTGATTTTGTGGCAGGTTTGGCATGCCTTGTCTCGTTGGTAAGGTGTGGAAGTGGAACCTGTAACCTCTGTCTATGTCCAGAATCCATTTGTCCTTGGTTAAAATGTGCCAGTTCTTTGAGAATAAGGATAATTTTCCGCCTAGAGGTGCTTCTCTTTGAGCCCTGGTCGGCGGAGTGAAAGTCAAGTCATTGTGATTGTCCCTGTGGTGCAGGTGAACTCCCTGCGCCACTTCTCTGATTTGGTGGTTGCCATTGGCGGCCCCTGTAGGAGCCTCGGTATTGCCCTCTACCTCGAGCACGCCTGTTTTTTCCCCTTTGAAACTTGCCTGAGTCTGGAAAGGACCAATTCTTAGAAGGCCAATTCCTGCTGAATCTGGGAGGCTGAACCTGGAGGAAATCCTTGACAGTCTGTACTGATTTTGCCTTTTCCTCAATAGACTTCAACACATCCTGTGCATTAGCACCGAAAAGCTTCTGTTTTTCCAGAGGTGCATCCAGGAGCTTAACTTTAACATGGTCTGGCAGTGGCTGTTCTTTCAACCAAGCATGTCTACGTATAACGGCCCCTGTCATGGCTGCCCTACATGAAGCTTTCAATGCATCATAACCACACTGAAGGAAATGATTGCTAACCTGCTGAGTATTATGAACCAGATCCTGCAATGCCTTTCTATCTATAGGCTCAGGAGAGGCTAACTTTTTCTGCAAATCATCCAGTAAGTAATCCTGGTACTGAACCATATGAAAAAGGCAGTTGAGTGACCTCATGGCAAGGGTGGAAGAGGTATAAACTTTTTTGCCCCATCTCTCCAGGGACCTAGCTTCCCTGTCAGCGGGCAGAGGGTTTTTGGCCAAGAAGTAGCCACTCCTTTGGGGCCCTGTGAAATAGTTTCTAGATCCACAGAGTGGGCCTTAAAGAGATGCTTATGGATTTCAGGGACCCTGTAATATCTGTCAGGCTTGACAGGAGCAGGAGGGAGAGAATCAGGTGAAGCACTAGAGTCTGAGTATACATCATCAAGGACATCCAACACTGGAGGAATAGCTAAAGGTCTGTGTTGGGGTAACTTAAGGAAGGTACGTAGCCTTTTCCTGGAGTCAGAAAATTCCTGACCCTGCCACTGAAAATGTTCCCTCATGGAGTGGAGAACTTCACCAAAAGAAATATCCTCTGGAGGGGAGGCAGAGGGAATTGAATCCTTAGCATCAGAGTCCTCATAGGCCTGGAAGGATTCTTCCTGGGTATCTGAGTGCTCTGAATCCCCAGAGGCTTCATCTGAAGAGAGGGTGTCTGTCTGTTCAGTTCTAGGCCTTTTATCTGCAGGTGGCTGTGAACCTCTGTCTGGGTGCGGCTGAGAACCCCTGATAAGAGAGATTAGATCTGCAGCAAGAGTCATGATCTGTCTATCAGAAGAGGGGCCCTGAGAAGTAGATTTAGGATGGGCCTTGGCCTGGCTGGCAGCCTTAGCACGTGCAAAGGCCTTGATGGACATGGATACCGGAGGCCTAGCTGCCCCACGTGCAGGGGTGACCTTGTCCACAGGAATGGTGTCGGGTAAATCTAGAGCTTCGGTTTCTGGAGGAAAATCAACAACCGGCACCGTTGAAATCTCCGGGACCGAAGAACGCGTTAAAACGGTGTTGTCGGCCTGGAGCGGTTGAATTACTGCTTCCGAAGGGACCGATGCACTCGCGGAGGGCTTAGCCGTGGTATCAGTGGATGACGCGGGCCGAGGATGTCGGTCCCGGTCCTTGCATTTTTTGGTAGATTGTGCTGTCGGTTGTTCCGACGGCATGATATAAGCGAAAGATTTGCCAAAAAAGTCTTCGGCAAATTCTGCCCGGCGCCTGAGTGTGCGCTTATTAAAGCAAGCACAGGCAGCACAGGCCGAGATGTCGTGGTCTGGGCCCAGGCAAGGGAGGCAGTAAGAATGGAAGTCCTTATGAGGTATTTGTTTACCACAAGACAAATTATTAACTTTTTCAATTTTTTCTGACATCGGCTGAGGCAAGAAAAAATGTTCCCCAATGGGGTACTTGGCTTTTAGATGACTTCGGTAACTGAAAACACAGGAGCTGACCGACCGGCACTTGCGAACTGCTTCTGCTTCGGGCACCGCGCGGAAAGAAAGACTGAAGAAGATGGCGTTAGCGGATGCCTTTATACTCCAGCCGCTCTGACGTCGGGGAGGAGGCGACATCAGCCGACGCCGGACCCAGACTTTGGAATCCGGCCAACCGAAGGGCTGCCTGAGGCAGGACAACCCATATGTCAGGACTGCAGTTGCATTCTTGAAGGACATCAGTCATGCGTACTAGAAAAAAAGTCCATTAGCAAAGAAAGGTAAAACTGAAATGGAACCATACAATCCAAAGGGATGGATGTAACTAGGAAACAGACCTGGATAGATTTCCTGGATACTGGGTTAGTGGGGTTAAACCTGAAAAAGACTAAAATTCAAAAATCCATAATGCTATAAAAATGGAAGATCATCTACTTCGTGCTATTGAAGAAAGCTGCAAATGGGTTGTCAAATACTAATGTTAGTTAATATCTACCACAAACACTTAGTAATCAGAGAGTTTACCAAATTAAGCTAGATGAAGAAGCCATTAGGATGTGTACATAGAATTCCATCTGACATTTTTTCAACATCTGAAGTAGTTTGGAGAACTAATGCATAGATACCCAGGACAGTTTAATTGTATTTTTAAACCCACTGATAACATATAAATTTGGGATGAGACTACAAGACAGCATGCCAAGAGAATAATTCAATTACTGAACTAACTGCACAGTATAATCTCAAAACCAACAGCATTAAATATTTTGAGTTAAACTAATGGGTTACGTTTCAACTTTAGAAGATTTTCAACTAGATGAGAAAATTACTGGATGTGTAGCACTATATATCGAAGCTTATTTCAAATCTGCATCACTGAGGTAAAGATTACAACAACATGCAGCATGGCACTAGACAGAGGAACATGAAGTGTTCTGAAATACTCAAATATGACTTTGTTAAAGGATGTTGCTGGGACTATGTCAACAGTACCACAAGCTGATGTTGGTTAGAACTGTACTGGTACAGCATTTCTGACAAGAAATGAAACGGTTATGTATGGTTCAAGTGTATTTAATGATGGCCAGAAAAACAGGTGGGGATTAAAAAACTGCAAAAGACTATGCATGGCTGTAAGGAGTTTAGTCAGTACCTTTGTGTAAAATAGATTAAAACTGAGAGAGATCATACGTCATTAGAGTATTTTCAAAAAGTTATGGCACAAGGCTCCATTAAAGTTGCAAAGTAAACTATTACACATACAGAAATATGCCTCAACACCCAGTTATAGACCAGAAGGTCAAATGCATATCTTCTCATACTTATAACAGCAGAAAGCAGATCTTGTGGGCGATACAGTGTAAGTTGAAGTGGGTTATTCTGCAATCATCCATGACTGAAATGAAACAAACAATTTTAGTGATGTATTACAGAAAACTTAGATGTAAGAATGGTACAAGAAGTTTCCATTAAGAGTTGGTTAAATTAAAAAAAAATTTAAAAAAAGCAGTAAAGAAATTTAGCATCACTTAATCTTAATTTAAAGAAGAGATCAGCTGTATATTTCATGGCTGTTACTCAAAGTGGATAAACTGATAATTACTCATTGGAAAGAGTACAGAAAATCTGTTTGAGAATAGTCCAGTGTAAAGAAACAGCATGTGATACATTATTAAAAAAATAATCCACGAAAATCAAAAAGGTCATATTCATTCCACCAAGACCATGGTCTAAGCCTGCCATACATCTTTTCCAGAGTAAAAGAAACTACCTTCCCAATGTACTTAAACTTAAGTACTCACAGTTATCAGAAGTCATTAAGTTGACATATTCTATAAGGCAAGATGCAACAAGTGCACAGAAAATTGTCACATCAGTCAATGGTCTGCCTAACACAACCGAAGAATTCAGGATGCCATAACAGGCGATGACCTAAAATATGTAAATCAAGAATTCAAGAAAAAGAAGTTCCGGCATACTACTTCAAGTTCTAATTAAATCCAGTCAAATGATCAAACTGTCCAACTAATAAAGCACTTGATGAAGGCTGCAGAACATTCACAGTGACTCATATTGCTTTAAATGAACACAAATATTTCACACTACAAGGTTATGGCCTGTCACCTGCACAGTTACCAACAGTTCAGGGACTAAAATAATTCCTATGCTGACAACACAACTTCTGAGAATAAGATTCAAGTACAAGAAAGATTCAGGGAAAAAAAATCAGTAAATGCAAAGGTTCTGCCATGTCATGACAAACAAACCAGAGTGATTTCAGATTTGAAGGAAGGAAACAGAGAAGCTACAGTGAGTATTCAACAAAGATGTCATAAGAAGCAACCAGAAATGCTGCAGTTAGAACACAAAAAGCAGAGACCATCTGTTGGGAACTTCAGTCTGTAAAGTGCTGGAATGATACTTTGATCAAGACAGAAAAGAAAGGGGTGGTGACAGACTGGCCATGTCAGTGAATCCAGGATGCACTGATGTATTCACAGGTGAGTTAAGACACACCCTGAAAATCTGCCACTAGATTTTGTCACAATGAATGGCAAAAACTCAGGTCTAGCATCATCAGCAAGCACTGCTGATGTGACTATTCCCACTGGCTATATGGCTAAGATATGGAAGACCTTTGCAAGCTAGCTAAACTAACAATGTCTGTAAAATGTTTGTTAAAGTTCACAGTGCTTCCTTATGAAAAAAGTAAATATGATAATTTCCTATAAAAATGTGCTATACCATATGTACAAACTGAAAAATGTTCACCTCAAAAATATGGTATATTTTTGTCTCTGAAAAAACAGAAATGTGATACCACATGATAACCAGTTGAAATGTGAAGTCCGAATGGTCAAAAAAGTGAGACTTTTAAATGCAAAGTCCAACATTGCCATTTTCTGGAATATTCCTTTTTATCTGAGGTATGGTGATCTCCGAGTTGGGAAATACAAGTTCAGCGGTGGGGGTGGAGTGGGGGACAGGAGCTTGCATCCCATATCGGGAGGTGCAGAGGAAGAGAGGCCTGCCCCAATTCAAAAAGGGATTTAAAGGAGAACAGCAACGTTAGAGACTGACTTCTCCTGGATTTTGTTTTTTTTTTTTTGTCTGTCGGCATTCATTGTTACTATGACATTTTAATGGGCAGCCAACACAGACGCAGCTCTTTGCTTAAATAAGCAAGACCATTTTCATAAAGCAGCATTCCAGTACACAACAGTCATGTGGTCTTGTTTCTTATACTTGTGCAGAACTGGAACACAATTCTACAAGCTGTCAGCCCTTGGATCTCGTTTCTGTCTCTTATTTTATGTACACTAATTGGTGATTTTCACATACTGGCTAGGAAGAAATTGATCCAAAGCATAAGTAAGATAGTTACCAGATCAGGTTCATAGGAGGGTGTACTAGGCTATCTGCCCGAAGGCATTTATAAGCCTAGCCAGAATATGTTGGTTTTCGCCTCCCCCTTAGATAAGTTCCCTGTGCCTCTGTCCAGCAGAAACACTTAAGTGATCCCCGAAGTAAACTTTCTATTTCCCATGCACTCGTCAAGGTTTCTTTTGAAGAGTGTTAGCAAGGAGCTCTGCCTAATGTAGATTGGGATCTTGTTCCAAAACACTGGAAGTCTCTGGGACAGGAATATGTGCCTCCAGCACGTCCTATTTATTGTTGTGGTGAGGTTTAGATCCCTAGAGCATGTGGCTCGAGGGGATACGGTTTTCTTTAGGTGGAGCATGTCCATCAATTCTGGGTTGAACATGGCCTTGTATGTCAGGCAGAGATCACCTCTGAGTAGGCGGTATGCAACGGAGTACAACTGGAGTTTCTTCAGTCGAGCTGCATAGGGCATCTGTTTGACGCCATTGTTCCTCTTGGTGAGGTACCTCTGTGGTCTTTCCAGCTGTTGCAAGTGTCTTGTAAGGTACATCACAAATGGGGCGTTGTACTCTGATGGGTCTGATGAGTGATGAGTAGAGGGGCACAATGACTTCTTTTGATCTGGATGCGAACCCTTTTGTGATTAGGTGGGCCACGTAGAAGGATTTTCTAACCACTTTGGCAATGTGATTATCAAAGGTGAGATTACCATCTACTTGGGTCCCCAGATCTCTTATTACGTATTCCGTATTTAAGGGACTACCACCTATGTGGTAGTTTGTGGGTACTTTGTTTTTTTCCAAAGGGGACGTCTATGCACTTTTTGGCATTTGACACCAGGTATCAGTCTCAGTGAGACCCTTTTGGATGTCTGTGTCAGCCGTAGAGTCAATTATAACCCACAGTTTGCAGTAGTCTGCGAACTTGGTCAGCCATAGTCCTCCTGTGCTTGCCTGTACTTCTGAGAAGTATATGCCGAAGAGGAGGGGTCCTAGGAGTGAGCCCTGGGGAACGCCACTTGTAACTGGTTTAGAGTTGGACCTAGCTCCCGCAACTCTCACCATGTGGGTTCTGTCTGTAGAGCCACTTGGCAACCCATCTTGTGATGTAGGGGTTTATGTTCTGGGGAATGGTGTTGAAGGCCTTAGCGAGGTCAAGTTCGGCTGTGTGTACCACCTTTCCCTCTTCTACAGCCTTGGTAACTGTCTCAGAGAAGTCCACCATGTTTAGGAGTCATGATCTGCCCTAAACAAAGCCAAACTGGGCAGGGTCCAGTGTTTGGAGGTTCCCAATGTAATAGACAATAAAATCCACGAACTTCAGGCTCCTTCTTTACTTTGAAAACTTTAATTTTAGATTTAACTTTAAAACAGCAAAGAACAAGTAAAACCACAATAAATCAAGCACTTTCACCCAGGCTCTCCCAGGCTTTTTCAAGACAAGTTATAAGCCATTTTCTTTGACCTTTTATACAGGAATGTTATGTGCAATCATGTGATCAATTAAACATTTAATTATTTAATTGTCACAGTTAGTTAACTCTTTGTTTCCAGAAAAAATACTATTTGAAAAATCTCCTATGTGCTGATTATGTTGAATACCTGAGTAAAGAACTACTAGCAACATACAGTTCTTAGTTTCAATATAACAATAGTTTAGTTTATGGTGTTGAATGGTTAGAAAACCTTTAAGTTGTTTGCATATTTGCATTTTAAGTATAATAATGTGTAAACCTGCCATCAAATTATTACGTTGCAGTAAAATTTCATCTCGTATAACAAATGTATAAAAATATTTAAAACATTTAAAATGTAATGATACAAATAAAATAAATATAATAAATGTATAAATAAATATATTGGCTGTTTTAAATACTTAAAAACTCTGTCTCAACAGCCCTGTTAAAATACATATTGAAAATACATGCCATAAATAAGGATTAAAAATATCCATTATCAATACGCTTAGCAAATACCTGTTAAAATGCGTATAAAAATGCATGTCAAAGAAATACATATTCAAAATACATTAAAAGTATGCATCAAAATACATGTTAAAAATACATGTTAGAAATAATTCGTGTGCAAGTCCAAAATGTGAACAAATAAACATTATAATTAGAGTTGTAATTATAATGTCAACATCTTGTACCAAGTATGTGTGCTGGATCTTACAGTGTTTGATAGCCATAGCCTCACTCTTCTTATAAAAATACTTGCATGTAAAAAACTTATTTGTAGATTATATACAACTAAATGCAAAAAATTGTTGTGGTAAA
Organism: Protopterus annectens; assembly: GCF_019279795.1. Lineage (NCBI taxonomy): Eukaryota > Metazoa > Chordata > Ceratodontiformes > Protopteridae > Protopterus > Protopterus annectens. The sequence goes on along the minus strand of NC_056744.1, from coordinate 37,794,461 downwards.
AATCTCCACCTAGAACGTTCTTTGAATAGTCTTATAGTATGCTTATGTTATAATTTTGCCCTTCTGAGTTTAAGTGCACTACTCAGACTTATAGCATCATTCAAGCCAGGGGGTCTTGAGGCATCCAATGTTAACTGCCAAAGAAGTTCTTTGTATTCTAGGGAAGATCGGTTAATGAGTTCCATGATGATGCGCTCCATAGCCTTGCAGACCAAGCTAATCAGGCTTATAGGGGGATAGCTCCCGGGGTCTGTTGTGGCTCCACCTTTGTGGAGCGGAATAACCATTGCTGTGAGCCAATCTATGGGTATGTAGCCTGTGGAGAGGCAGAGTTTGAACAGTGTGTTTAGGTGAGGGGTTAGTTTGTCTTTGAGCTCGTGTAGGACACAGCCTGGGACACCGTCTGGTCCCATTGATGCTGTGTTTTTGGCTTTGGAGAGGGCTGTTTTAACCTGAGTGTCTGTGATTTCAGGGACTCTACATTCTTCTGGTATGGTTATGGGCCCTTTTAGGGGTGACAGGGGGGTGAAGTTTGAACTGAACATGTCTGCCAAGATGTTGGCGATATCGGTCGGTTCAGTGTATTTTGTGCCATTCTGCAGTAACTCCGAGCAGATCTGAGCATTGCCACTTAGATTCTTGACATAGCTAAATAATGCCTTGTGGTTATCTTTGGAGTCATTGGCAATTTTTCTATCTAAGCTCGCCTTGGATGATTTTATGAGGGATCATAGTTTCTTGCTGATACTGATCAGGGATATTTTCCCTTCTTGGGATTTTACTCTCGTCTGTACTAGTTTCCTCCTTCTATTGTATAGCTTGTTTATGGCAGGAGTCCACCAGACTGGTTTCCTTTTCTTGGAGGAGTGAGTCTTGGTTTTGCTTGGGATGGCACGATCCATGCATTCTTGTAGCTGCCCATAGAATGCATTAGTAAAGGATTTTGCAGCTTGGACAGTGTTATCCTTCTGCATGGGGGCTTTGAAACTTTCCACCTTGGTCTCAAGTAACATGAAGTTTGCTTTTGACAAGTTTTTCACGGTGGCTTTCTTGTCCGGGGGTGGGGGCGGAATATGGATATCCAAAGTGATTGTTTATGGTCAGATCTAACCAGCAAGGGATTGACCTCTGGTGTGGAACACTGTTCGCACATGTTGGTGATGACCAGGTCCAATATGTTGTCACATCTGGTGGGAGTGTTGACCAGCTGAACCAGGGCATTTGAGTTTATAAATTCTAGGAAAAGTTGGGCAAAGGAGTTAGTACTTGAATAGTTCTCCCAGTTAATGTTTAGGTAATTGAAATCACCCAATATTAGGGTGTTTGGTAGGACCTTTATGTTTCCCAGTGTTTCCAGAAATGAGGAATGGGGGTCCTGGGACATGGTGGGTGATCTGTAGCAAGCTACAATTTGAATTGCAGTTTTGCCCATTGTTAGTTGCACATGGATGATCTCTGATCATCATTGTGCTATTTACGGTGGTGGTTTGTCTTTTGAGCCTTGCCTAAAAAGAGGCACTACGGGGGTGGCAAGAGCCTTGGCAAGTATTCGAAAGCCTAAGGGTGACAGGTGCAAGCCGTCTTCTAGAGAAGCAGCGTGGCTTGTTGAGCAAGTCATCCCAGGCAGACAGACACTGGATCCCCTTTGAATGACACCAGAAACTTAGCCAATTGTTGAAATTGAGATTTCTTTTCTTTATACCATGGTATCATTCTTGGTGAGGGCAGGATGCTACTCAGGGTCAGGGTCATACTGGCCTGGGCTACGTGATCAGAGAGCTCTTCCATGTCTCTTTTCATGTAGTCCAGGGAGGTACAGCTCAGATCATTCACACCAACATGAACAATGACAGAGTCATATTTGTACTTGTTCTGGAGTGACATGAGTGCTTGTGTTATGTGGCGGATCCTGGCACCCGACAGGCAGCTAACAGTAACCTTCTCCTTATTCAGCCTAGTGAGTGGGACGTCAGTGTGCCTGACTATAGAGTCACCTATTACTGGTATGTTATTTTTCCTTAAGGGCTGTGATTGCATGGCACACTGGTTTTGTGAAATATGTGTTTCATGGTTTGTGCTGGGGGGTGGAGGTTGCTTGGATGCTTGCTCTGGAGGTCTCTGTTGTTTTATGCTTTACTGAGATGACGTTACACTTACAGTTGCACTTACAATTAAATATTTCACTAGGGGCAAAAATAACGATTAATAATACCCCTTAATATAGCATCTATCAGCACAGTATCAATTTGCTGTTTAAAACCCTTTACAGAGACAGAACTGCATTATCTAAAAGTATCTCCATACATAAAAATTATGTCTTTTTTAATGGAAAAAATACTAACTGCTTTAACATCTAAATCACAGTAGAAGTGTCAGATAAGAATGATTATGCAGCAAAATCTTGAAAGCAATCTTTACACCATGGCAGCACAGTGGCGCAGTGGACACCACTGTTGCCTCACAGCAAGAGGTTCTCAGGTTAATTTCTTGGGTGTTTTCTGTGCAGAGTCTTTATGTCCTTCCTATGTTCAAGTGTGTTTCTTCCAGGTGCTACGATTTCCTCCCACATTCCAAAGACATGCAGTAGGCGAACTGAACACTCAGAAGTTGGCTATAGGTGTGAGTGTCCATCCGAATGTGTGGTATGGAGAAACAGCTGCAGCAGGGCTAGCCACCCGACGATGTGAAGCTTGGCTCTAGATGATTGTCACTGCAAAACTGACAACATGACCCCATGGGCAAAAAAAGGTTGTGCATGGATGGATTAAATTTAAAATTTTTATTTCATCCACTAGATGGTGTTATTACATTATAATTCAAATAATTTTTGCAGCTTTACAAAACATATGAATAGGTACATACACACACCCCTTTTAAGTCACATTTTCAGTTAAAAAATACAGTTGAAGTTTATTTCCACAGATTTTATGTTATTGTATTCATCATTGACTTACAAGCGACTTTGAACTTGTTAGGGACAGAGACAGACTGGCCATGAAAAGGAGTCTGTTTCCCACCTGTGAAGATTGTCCCGCCACCACGACTGAGTTGATAGGAGCTGGTTGTTTTGGAATGCTAGTGTTGTAAGGTGTTACTGGCTTCCCGAAGAACTAAGACCATCCAAACTTATTTACAGAGTTATCCACAACTAGTTACTCCAAAAGTACCATCTTCTACTGGTAAATAAATTAAACCTATGTTCAGTTCAATACAACTTTCACTGAAAAGCAAATAATACAACTATACTAATTAAGCAAACACTGCAGCATAGGACAGGGGACCTGGAAAAATATATTCTATGCTTGGAATTTCCTTCCTATCGAAGTGCAGCTGATCACAACCTATTGAAAACAGACACAGTATAACAACTCAAGCTACATATATACTTCAAAACAAAACCTTTCATATCAAACAGCAGTAATAAGTAAAAAATACTGCATTATTAATTCAGAGCTCTGCCAAGATCTAACTAATCCTAATTTTAATCAATGGACTTAATATAGTACATTTAATATCTAATGACAGAAGAGACTTTTCCTCAATTACGGAACATCTGAACAGCACCTTGGTACGACTGCTCTTTTTGTCTGTTTTTATCAACTTTCCATGTCTGGAACTTATGTGCGTTTATCAAAGCATTAACAAAACCGTTTAAGTCTCATTTTACTCAAATTTTAGTACCCCATCCAGCTACCTACTATATCCCACTGCATCCCCATGGCCAAGACGGATAATGAATTGCAGCACTCCAGAGCATCGACCTCTTAATGGCAAGTAAAGGCTTTTTTCCCTAGCATACACCTCCTCTCCCTTCCATACAGAAGTACATTCATGTCAATGCAATTCATACATGCATGCTATCATGAGCACACACACCACTGCACAGAGTTCTCCCTTGTTCTCTCAGTGTTACGCTGTCTGGGTTATAACTCCTAGTCTCTACTGGGAGAAAAGGTTATGAAGAAGCAGCATGCTTCAATAGTACTGCAAGAAAGAGAGCTGGCAAAATGCCAATAAACCTCCTCGGCCATCTTTATCTATGAATGTTGCAGATGGGAAAGTTCCCTCTGTGCCACTGGACCAGCAATTTTTTTTTTTTATGGTATGTACTATAAACTGATGGCATGCAAATATTCTATAACTACTACCACTTGATGACCCACTTTACTTCTAATAATAATAATATTTTTTTGTCCTTTTTCTCCCTGTACTAGCAAAACATTGACCCTTTTTTCTACTTATTCTGAATGCTATTAAGACCACCAGTGGTTGTTTTAATTTAAATGTTCTGCTGCAAGGTATTCAAATATCCATAATAAGCATGACTGGCATCATACAGCTGGATATTCACAGCTTCGTTTTCTGGAAATAAACAAGTACAGCACAAAAAAAAAAAAAAAATGTATGTACCGTTTGCTAAAAGTCATACCTCTTCAAAACAGATGTTCTCATTTTCTCCTTAGTGATACTTACTTCAGACAAACTGGAAGAAACCTGTGACTTTTGGTCGTCTGACAACAGTTGCTCTATCAGTTCCGCTTGTATGGTGCTGACCACATGCGGGCTGCTGAAAGTACAGTTGTGTACACTTGCCATAAATGTAGATGTTCGAGTGTATTCAGTGTTGCAGTCATCACATTTGGGTTATCTGCTTGCAGTAGCCCTCAGTCGGCCTGATTATCAAAGTCTTGGGTCCTGTGTTGGTTGCTGTCTCATCTTCTGTGACGTCAGGTAGTCAGGGGTATAAAGCATGCAGCCGATGCCATTACATCAGTTTTTCTTGCCCCAGATGTCAGGTGCCCCCCTAATGGGAAGCAATTAAATATATATATGCAAGGTTATACTGCCAACAAAAAAGCAAAAACACCAAAAAGCTTTTAAGCATAGTAAAGGAGAACAGAGGTATAGCCAAAAGAAGTCAGGGAGCTGGAGGGAGGGTAACCAGGACTGCAATAGTGAATATACTCAAACATCTACATTTATGTAAGTGTACACAATTGTACTATGTTCTTCATGTTTCACTGTTGCAGTCATCACATTTGGGTAGATTCCCAAAGCTAAGGATGGCAGGAGGAATTTAGATAGCAATATGACCAGCTATAAGGCCCTGCAAGACTGCAGTGGCAAAGCCAGCTCTGGATTTAGAGAAACTTGGCAAATGGTAATGCTTGGTGAAAGTATGTACAGAAATCCAGGTAGCAGCTTCTAGGATGTCCCTGGTAGGGACACCTCTGAGAAAGGCTGTAGAGGTAGATGCAGCCCTGGTTGAATGTGGTCTAATCCCCTGTGGGATAGGTTTTCCATGGTGCTTATAGTAGAAATAAATGCAATGGCCTATCCATTTAGAAATGGTTTGCTTTGAAATAGCCTTCCCCTCTGCCCCTGCAGCAAATGCCACCAGCAGTTGTTCAGATTTCCTTTGAGGTTTAGTCCTGTCCAAGTAAAATCTAAGTTGTCTGTGCACATCTAAGGAGTGCAGTATCTGTTCCCCTTTGTTCTATGGACTAGAAAAGAAGGTTGGCAAATGAATGGACTGATTAAGAGCCACACTGGATACCACCTTGGACATGAAGGAGGGATTGGTCTTGAGGGACACCCTGCCCATATGAAAGATGATGAAAGGTTCCACTGCCATAAGGGCCTGTAATTCAGATACCCTTCTTGCTGAAGTGATTGCTAAAAGGAAGGCTGTTTTCCAAGAAAGGAATTTTAACTCTGCACTTGCAGCTGGCTCAAAAGGAGGCAGAGTGAGTTTTTCCAATACAAAGTTAAGGTCCCAGGCTGGAGTTGGGGCTCTCCTGGGTGGTCTTAAGTTTTTGGCCCCTCTGAGAAACTGATGAGAGAAGAGGAGTGGTTCTGTGTTGTAATGAGCTGAAATGGCTGAGGCATGAATTTTGATGGAGGAAAAGAAAAGGCCCTTGTGAAGCATCTCAGTTAAGTATTGAAGAATCTGAGGTAAATTGCGCTCTGCTGTGCCCATCCCTTGAGTTTGGTTCCAGGCACAGAATCTTTTCCATTTTTCGGCATAAGATTTTCTAGTAATAGGCCTCCTTGCCTTCAAAATGACATCCAACACTTGTTTACTGAGGGATGGTAATGGAGAGATTAGTAATAAGCCAGGCTGCCAGGTTTGAAGCTGAGGATGCAGAATCTGGTCCTCCTGCTGTGACAGCAGGGTAGGGGTCTGAGGCAAGTGCCATGGAGCCAGCAGTGACACACTGCGCAAGAGGGGGTACCAGTGTTGGCGTGGCCAGTCTGGTGCAATCAGTATCATCCTTGGTTTGTCCTGTTTGATCTTTTGGAGAGGAGAGGCAGTGGAGGAAAGGCATAAACTGATAGATTTTTCCAGCTGAAGGACAGGGCATCCACTTTCCAAGCTTGCTTGTGGGGAGTCCTTGTGCAGAATTTGTTCAAATGGTAGTTCTGGGGGAAAGCAAACAGGTCTATATCTGGGCTCCCCCATTTGTTTATCAACATGCTGAAAGTCTTTGGTTCCAGTTTCCACTCATGTGGGTCCATGAGATTTCTGCTTAGTTCGTCTGCCAGTGTATTTAGTTTTCCTAGCAGGAATTGAGCCTGTAGATGCACTTGGTAGCTCAAGGCTGTGTTCCCCAGAGCCATGGCTAGTCTGCAGAGGGGGTATGAATGGGTAACCCCCTGCTTGTTTATGTACCACATAACAGTGGTGTTGTGCGTCTTTACCATTAATTGTCCTGGAAGAATGTGGTCCTTGAAGGCTGTCAGAGCATTCTTACAGCTAACATTTCTTTTTGATTGATATGCAGGTGCATTTGACTTGGGTTCCATTTGCCCTGAATGCATTTCCCTGCCAGGTGAGCCCCCCCCCTCCATGCATAGTCTGATGCGTCTGTTGTTAGGGTTTGGGCGGCAGGGGGTAGAGTGAATGGTAGTCCTTGGTTTTGGTGGCAAGCCTCTGCCCACCAAAGGAATTTTAACTGTAGGGAAGGTATGATAGGAATAATTGCTTCTAGATCCTGAGAATGTTGACACTGTAGACTTTTTAGACACCATTGTAGTTTCCTCATATGCAGTCCTGCATATGGAATTAGTAGAATGCAGGAGGCCATGAACCCCAAGGCTTGCAGTATTTGCCTTGCAGATAGCAGGGTTTTTGTGGCCATTAGTTTGAAGTAAGTTGTCAAATTAATTTGTTTCTCTGGCGTGAGGAAAGCCATCTGGGAAGTTGTGTTCAAGCTTGCTCCCAGGAATATAATTTGTTGACAGGGTACAAGATGTGATTTCTTTTCGTTTATGGTGTACCAAAGACAAGTTAGCACCTTTTGTACAAATGCCAGATGATTCAAAAGTATGTCCTGGCTTTCTGCTGAATTAGACAATCGCCCAGGTATGGGTATATTTGAATATTTCTTTGCCTGCAAAATGCAATGTCTGGAGGTAGGCACTTTGTGAATACCCTGGGCGCAGTAGATAAGCCAAAGGGCAGTGCAGAGAACTGATAGTGCACGTAGCCTGTTTTGAAGCGTAGGTATCTTCTGCAAGATTCCCTGATTGGGATGTGCAGGTAGGCTTCCTTTAAATCCAGTGTTGCCAACCAGGCATCCTTGCCTAGCATAGAAAGCAACTGGTGAAGAGTTAGCATCTTGAATTTTGGGAATCACCAAAAAGGTGTTTAGGATAGAAAGGTCCAGGAAAGGACGCCATGAATTGTTTTTCTGGGTACCAGGAAAACTCTTGAGTAGAAACCTTGTCCCTTTTCCTCTTCTGGTACAGTTTGAATAGCCCTTATGTTTAAGAGAGAGAGTCCTTGCTTTCGAGCCTCTGCCCACTGATTTGGGGGTAGATCTGGCCAACCGTTTGGGGTTGATAATGTGTGGAAGTGAAATCTGTATCCTTGGGAAACCATATTTAAAACCCATTTATCCTGGATAATGAGTTCCCAGTTTTTTGCCTGCAGAGCAATCTTTCCCCCTAAAGGAGCAGTCAGTTGAGAAGTGCTTGGATGTTTTAAAGTTAAGTCATTGAGACAGCTTACCATAGGGGGAAGTCTTACTACTCCCCCCTGATTTGGAAGTGCGAGCCCCCCACTGCTTAGTCCTGTGCATACCCTGGGACTGAAGCCTGGTTGTTCTGCTGGTTCTGGGTTTGGACTGAGAAGGCCTGGAAGAGCCAGGAAAGGACCAATTCTTAGAGGGCCAATGCCTACTAAATCTTGGTTTGCATAGATTTAGCTATTTCCTCCATCTTTTTAAGTACTTCTTCTGCTTTGTTGTCAAACAGGCGGTCCTGATTTAAGGGAGCATCCAGCAATTTAGCTTTGACATGATCTGGCAAGGACTGCACCTTAAGCCAAGCATGCCTTCTAAGTACAGGCCCAGTGACAGCAGCCCTGCAAGATGCCTCTAGTGAATCAAAACCACATTGCAAAGTATGTTTTCCAACTTGTTCAGCAGAATGCATTAAATCCTGTAAATCCTTATTTTCAGCACAGTCAGGAATCAACATAATTTTCTGTTTAAGCAACCCAATAACATATGAAACTGGCAGTTTAATGTCCTAATGGCCAAGGTTGCAGAAGTGTACACCTTCTTACCCCATCTATCCAGTGCCCTGGAATCTCCATCAGAGGGGGTAGGATTTTTGGCAGTAGTAGCTTTAATGCCCTTGGGATCCTGTGAAATATTCTCAGGATCCGGAGTAGGATTTTTAAAAAGGAACTTGCGAGAATCAGGAACCCTGTAATATCTATCAGGTTTTCTGGGAGCAGGAGGTAAATAGTCAGGAATCAAGCTAGATTCCGAAAAGGCATCATCAACAAATGTCTAGTACAGGAGGGATAGCTAAAGGCCTGTGTTGGGGCAGGAGTAAGAAATCCCTAAGCCTCTTTTTAGAATCAGAGTAATCCTGGCTTTCCCAGCGAAAATGCTCCCTAAGAGTATGCAAGGATTCACCAAAAAAGAGAAATCCTCTGGGGAGGTAAGCAGAGGGAATAGAATCCTCTGCATCAAAATCCTCATAGGTAGATAAGGGTAAATCCTGATCATCAGAGGAAACAGAAATTTCAGAATCCTGATCAGAAGTATCATAAGCAAATTCAGTCCTAGGTCTCTTAGAGGGAGAAGGTTGGCTTCCCCTGATTAAAGTAATAAGGTCTTCAGCCATTCTTATCATTTGCTTTTTAGGCATAGAGGTCTGACCACGCGGTCTGGGCGTCAGTTTTCTAGGCATTGTTCGAGTTTTAGGCCTTGAAGAAGAAGATGGTGTCAGGTTAATATGCAAGTCAGTAGGCCTGAATACACCCTCAAAAGCCGGTGCCTGCACAGCGCTCTGGACTCATCCAAGGTAGAGACATCCACAGGTTCCACAGTTGAAGCATCTGGTGGCATACCAGACTCCGAATGAGTCTCAGTAGAGGCCTACGAATCTGAAGTAGCGGGTATCATGGGCTACGAAACGCCTCACTGAGTACCGGCGAACTGGTGACTAGCTTAGGAGAAGTGTCGTCAGCAGCTTTGGACCTAGTCAGCCTGTCTCTGTTTTTATTTTTGCATTTTTTCGGAATGTCAGTAGTAGGGTGGCTTATCGAAGACATATCTGGATAATTGAACCGAGTACCAAAATATTTAGAAGTGTAAATATACCAAGTACCAAAATATTTAGAAGTGTAAATATACCAATGAGGAATAGTTTGTTGTTTAAATAAGGCACAAAACCGACAGCGAGGTACATCGTGGTCAGGGCCTAGGCAAGGAATACAGTAAGAATGAAAATCTTTATGAGGTATTTGCTTTCCACAAGAAATATAATTATTGACTTTTACTGACATTGGTTTAGAGCAAGAAAAAGTTTCCCCAACGGTGTACTTGGCTTTAGTTGAAAACTTCGGTTCTGAAACTCGAAAACAAAAATTTCAGGAGTCGGTCGACTGGCATTTGCAAACTGCTTCTGCTTTGAGCACCGCACGGCAAGAAAGACTGATGTAATGGCATTGGCTGCATGCTTTATACCCCTGACTACCTACGTCACAGAAGGTGAGACAGCAACCGACGCAGGACCCAAGACTTTGATAATCAGGTCGACTGAGGGCTACTGCAAGCAGATAACCCGAATGTGATGACTGCAACAGCGAAACACGAAGAACATCAGGGGATATGTTCCTGGCCTTTACCAGACCTACTTTGTGATACAGTAAAGTGACTGGATAGAACATTCAGTTGAAGTATGACAACCGGTGGCAAATTAGCTAACATAATAAATTTAAGTAGGAACATGTCCAAAACTTCCCATACACAAAACAACTATGTTAGGCTATCTACAGTCCCATCTTCTATACACTCTATATAATGACACTTGTAACACAGTATCCTTGCTTACATTCTAATAAAATGACATCCTCAAAACCACCATGATGCAACACATCTGTATGCAAGTGTTCTTTTTCTTAATAAACTGTAAAATGTCAAGGCCAAATCACCCTCCCTGCAATTTTGTGATACAGTTCTACTTACAAAGTTAAAAATCACACAAACCAGATGGCCCAGTAGCATAGAAGGATACCCTATGTACCACCCTAGAACCAGTTTCAAATATGGGTGACTCATCGCCTCTTCGGGTCGGTATGAGTGCAAGATAAGGCATAGTGGTACCATCTCCTAGAAGGCAACTAATGGCAGAGGAAAGACAGACCTCACAACTATGAGGTAAAGTGTGGTTAAGTGCATTCTCAGGTTGCACATGGATCACTGCAAACCTCTGACAACACATGTAAAGTGAAAAATTACCACAATAGGCAAGTGGATATGAGCCTGTGTTGGGGAAAGGAAGCAAAGACTCCAAGCATACTTGCTTCTGAACTGAAAAATGAAAGAACACAAAGGAAATATTAAACTACAATGATAATTGTATCCTTAGACTTAAAAGTATACTGACAAAATAGTTCTTACCACCTTTAATCATCTGAGTTCCATGCCATTCTCACAATACAGTAATCTACCCATTAACTTCCTAACTCTCAAATGGCTCCAAATTCTTTTTCCTCTTTAAAGAAAGTAGATTTACAAACTGTGAAGTTTTCAGAGCAAAGCCAAATCTTGAGTGAGACTAAAGACCCCTCAACCTCCAAAAGATAAAGGAGAATGGTACTTGCCAAGTCAACTCTTCCGATCTCAAATCCGTACAATTAGTTATGGGTGCAACGTGTACTATGGACATACTGGAAACCTCAGAAGTCTTACTCCCTTTATCAATGGAGCTCCATTAAAACCAACTCAGAGTGAGTTGTAAATAAGCATGTTTCAATGGTCATCTAAAACTGTATGTAATGCACTAAACACCATTAAGTATTCTACAAATTCGGACAACTTCTTTAAGCACCTTTCGGATGTAAACTCTGCTCAGGGTGAATTCCTAGACATCTACGTATCAAATACATATATCCTTGGTTATGATCAGTGACATGATTATAATTAGCTGTGTAAAATGTGATTACAAGAGTTTGCTTTTTTTTAATTTAGTCAGTGTCACCAGAGCCTCTGAATACACTCCAACTATTAAAATGAAAAATAGCTACAACTACAGCAGCTGACTAAATTTACGAGGACCATTTCAAGAAGGCAAGGTATCACTCCCCTCTCAGTTTTACAAAGGGAAAAATACTGCTCTGAAATTTGATTTATTTCCTCCAAGCTCAAGCCTTAATGAAGAAAAAAAAAACTTCTCTAGCACCTCATTCATGTTCCAGCATATTTTCATACAGAGATGCATATTTTACACCAAAAAATGTGATGCATCACATACACAAAAAAGAAAAAGCAGAGTGCAAATAGCTATGTCACAGGAGACACATTCGGAAAGAACCGACCATGTGAACTTGATAAAAAAAATATTTCAGGATGCTTATTCAACAGAGTACTTGGGACAAAGGAAAAGAGGAGCACTTATGTTAACTGTAATAGGAGTTCCAATAGTGATAGGAGAGAGAAAAAAGATGATAATGGAAGATACATAGTACTAAGGGGCTACTGGCAAGGGAGCAGGATTACACTGACATTAATTATATTCCACCTAAAACTGCTACAGTGGAGCTTAAGAAACTTCTGGGAGAAAATCAGCTTTCATAAGGGAATATTACTTATAAAAGTGAGGACTGGAATTTGATTTGAGTATGTATCTGGGGAGGCTCAGAAAAGAAAATATAACAAGAGGGTAGATTTTCTGAAGAACATTATGAACATTTTTTTGTAACTGGGCTAGGTTAAAGAGCAGTTACTTCACTGGAACATGTGCATTTTGCCATGCATCAAATAACTGTTTCAGAATATGTAATAATTAAAATAAAAATTAGACACTGGCACTTCACCACCTACTTAATAGACAGGAATTTAACTAATGGGTTGTGGAAATTATTTTGGATTTAATAGAGAAGACAGAAATTTCTTCTGAAAATATAGCTAGGGAGTGGGATAAAATTAAAGTAGGGTTTAAAAATAGGGTGGAAATAAAAGAAAGGGAGATATGGTTAAGAAGTAACAAGAATTATTTATAGGAAACGACAAAGGTCAAAATATTGCAGAATAGGGGGAATCTCACAGAAAACGAGGCACAACTGCAGAGTGCTAAACATAAAATAATGTACTAGCTTGATAACATGCATTACTTTAGAAAGACTGCTGTTAACTGGCTGTTTTTCTTTATAACTCCACAAAAACTTTTAGTACAGTGACTCAGGCAACAGAAAGTAGAAAGGGTTGTCGTCAAGTTTAGGGAGCCTATAACAAAGAAAATAACCAGACATTCTGTAGAGGTACTAGAAATATATCAGTAATTTTTATGAATATCTATACAAGGCAAAGAAATGTGCAAATAAATAAAAAGATACAAGTGGAAATGTTTAGAGAAGAATTAAATATGCCAAGGTTAGAAGTAGATGAGGCTCAATTACTGAGAGTTACGATAGGAGGAGAGGAGATAGAAATGGTTATGTATAACCAAATCTACAGGAACGTCCCTAGGAATAGATGGTATTCCTGTGGAAGTTTGGAAGCTAGGAGGGAAGAAACTGATATATTTGGAAAGTTTTGTTTAATAGCATTTTACAATGGAGGAGAAACACCAACATCCTGGAAGAAAGTGGTGGTGGCTGTAATACCTGAAGATGGTAAAAACCCATCAGATCTACTTTCATATAGTCCCATTTTGATTCTAAGCCATGATTATAAAGTGTTTTATGTCTATAATGGTTTAAAGAATGGCAAAGATAATGTCAAAACTGACAGGTACGGATCAATGTGGTTTTATGGAGAGGAGACAAACATCTGACAACAATAACAGTAAAATGATGATCCAGAGGGAAGCAGAATGTAAGAAAACACTACTGTTGGTGGGCCTTGCCACTTGAAGCAGCGAAAGCTTTCTACAGAGTAAGCTGGGATTTCATGAGTAGGGCAATGGAAGCATTTGCATTCCTTCATAAAATTATAAAGCTGATTAGAAAGATATGTGAGGGGCCGGAGGAGAAAAATAAATTGGTTGGGTTCCTCTCTGATAATATTTTGTTTGAGCAAAGGAACCAAACAGGGGTATCCTCTTTCCCCTTTTGTTATTTGAATTATATTTAGAAAACCACTGGCAAAGGAAATAAGGGGCTCAGAAATTCATATTGGTATAATAGTCACAAAAGCTGATATTTATTTTACCCCTGATAAAACCAGAAAAGGACATTTCAGTGTGGAACATTCTGAATCAGTTTCAAGTCTTTTCAGGATACAAAATTAATGAAGATAAAACAGGGGCAATAGCTACAAGCCATGTACCAACACAAACTGGTTCATCTATATCCATACTTATGGGGACATGATAAAATGAAGTACTCAGGAGCATGGTATAAAGAGGATTCTGCAACAGCAGCTAAGCATATGTGGGAAGAGACTAAGCAAAAGAGAATACAAACAAATGGGAAATTGGAAGCTGTTTTATGGATATGGATAGCAAGATACAAGCAGTGAAAATGTTTTTAGTCCCTTTAGCTTTAAACAAAGGTTAGGCAATTTTTTTATCAACCAGAGCAGACTTAATAAAGGTTTGAAGGATTTTATCTGGAAGACTGCAAGAGTCAAGTGGGATAAGCTGATCCTTCATAGAACAAGGTGGAATAGAAATACCTGACTTGACAGGGTATTTCAGTGCTACACAGTTAAGGCTCCTACACATAGCACAGGCAGAAAGCTGTAATCCAAAGTGGAAAGGGATGACAATAAAAATTAGGGAAGCTCAAATAAGGAAAATCTAGGATTTTGGATGCAGATCCTTTAGGAGAAAAACAATAACCAGACAGAATATTATATTCACAAAAGTAGCACAAAGTATCTAGGAACTAAGCCAACATGGGAATGGAGAAAGGAGATACTGCTGATGGGGATGACTGTAGTTAGTGAGACAGACAATGGGAAAGATGAGGCTGGAATGTACTGGAAAAAATGTCAAAGGAACTAATATATTGGGAGAAAATAATGAGAGAGAAAGAGAGTGAGAATTTGGACTGTAGTCTAGAGACTACATTCCTATCAAGGACCGAGACCAGAATATAAGCAAAGAGAAAGAAATAGGAGGATCCTAAGTGAAAGACCAACACTGGTAGTAGAATCTAGACCCGAAGCTGCTGTTAAAAAAGGGAAAATTAGAAGGACATACAAAATACTGCACGATAACTATAAGAATCAATCAAGGACGTTAGAAAGGACTGGGAAGAGAGACTGGAAAAGTAATTCACAAGGAAACAATGGGAGGATATACATATGACTCTCAAACATGCAACAAAGTCTAGAAGATTTAGGATCTTTGCTTGAAAGTGTTTGCATAGGTATTTTTATACCCCAAGTAGACTCCAAACTATTTTAACTCAAGTTTACTACAAATGTTGGAGGTGTGACGGGCAAGAAAGAGGTTAATTGTGAACATATTTTTTGGGAGTGTGATGAGTTGGCAGATGTCAAAAATTACCTGCAGTCTACTCAGAAATACTGGATGAGCAAATTCGTGTAACCAAGGAAATTTTTTTTGAGCTGCGACACAGAATTGGAATTGCCTACATATATAATAAGGCCTTGTGGAGTCTAATTCTGGTGGCTGCCAAATAAGCAATTACTAGAAAATGGAAATCAAAGTACAGACCAACCATACTTGAAGTAGTGAATATTGTAAGAAAGATAAAAGAACAGGAAGTAACACAGTTAGAAAAAGGTAGAGAATTACATAAAAAATGAAAATTGTGGGAACAATACATGCAAAAAAAGTTTTGGAGAAGAATGAGGTGTAAGAGAAGGCAGGAAATAAACAATTTAAATGAAGTTTGTCTGACTATGTTGTATAGAACAAGATATGTTATGTACAATGTTTGTAGATGTGAATTTGTTGATATGGCTCGATTACTTTTATATAAATGTAGGTTTATTTAAAATTATCACTTGTGACATGGGCAGATTCTAAAAACATTCTTTACCATTTTCAATAACTGCATTATTTTTATCCCATGCACGTCTTAACTTTCTCACATTGCTACACTTTTTTTTTTTTTTAACTGCACTTTTCTGTCCTGTTTCCTGATGACAATTAAGCTCTCTGTGTCCATTCATTCCTCTTGGGGTGAGAGCTGTTCCCAGTGAGGCCAAAGTCAATCATGGAGTCAACATCCTGGCACTCATTACAGCATTTTATTGAGGTGGCCTAATCCTACCTACTGGTGATGACATGAGTTTCTGTGCCATGACACAGAACCGCCTATGCCTTTAATAATGAGATGTATCTGTTCCTTCATGAGCCTCTGCAAGGACTACAGAACTGGGTTGGTTGGACGCACACATCCCCCTCTCCTCGGACCTGACCACAGGGCAGGGGCCACTGATATTCCCCTTAAACACCAAGTGAAGACAGGGGGAGGAGCCACCAGAACCCTTCCTCCAAA
Source organism: Protopterus annectens (assembly GCF_019279795.1). Lineage (NCBI taxonomy): Eukaryota > Metazoa > Chordata > Ceratodontiformes > Protopteridae > Protopterus > Protopterus annectens. The sequence goes on along the minus strand of NC_056744.1, from coordinate 37,778,524 downwards.
GAGAATGTGCTGGCATATGTCATGCACCTCTTTCTAAGCTGAAAATCAATCTCTGGTCAACTAGGTCCGAGTCAGAACTTAATCCCTCTGTATCAGACAGCCAGGGTCAACTCCAATACATTATTCTCCGTGGCTGTTCCAATCAACCACTACTATTTAAAATTAAAAAAAACAACTCTTACTTATATCTCCCCTGGTCTGACTACCATGCATCTTAAACTGTGTACTACTGTTCTCATTTTTCGCTAAAAAGATCACACAAGCACTCGAGTCCTGATGATTTTCTTGAACTATCACTGTACATCTTCTTGGGTTGTTCTGTCATAATCTCCTTTCTTGATGGAGATGTTCTATTGTTATTGCTTCTCCCAGTAGAGTTGTACTACTGTTGTCTCCTCTCTCCACTCCTCGTACCTCCTGTACATCATTTTGTTGTCTTAACAAGCCTGTAGCCTTTCAACCTTCTCCCAAGAATGGAGCTCTACAAAACTAAAAACTTTACTGTTGATGTATTTAAATGGTCATACAAGGTTTACAGGCCACTCTATCCTCTCCGTTCTTGAATATCACCTCTGTTAGATATTACCTGGAAACAGATAATTGCATTTCTCCTGGTAACACTAAAGTGTTGTGCAAAGTCATTTACATAGTAAGTACTGTACTCTATTGTTCAAAGTTCTAGCCATGCCAGTACCTAGGACCCAATGTAATGTGATTTAATTTGTTTACAACCCACTACTGTGACACATCGTCAAGGTGGGCAATGCCTGCAGCCCTCTTCTGTACCACTAGCCTGATTTCTTAAAGCACTCTAACATTTGCCTTATTTGGCACTCTCACTACAAGCATGCACCATCTGTGGTTCCAAGATCCACTGGCTTCAGGCATTCCTCAATTCTGTCCATTGGAAATAATTCAATACATTTCCGTACCACTGAGTCAAAGGTAGGAAGTTTGTAACTTCTTGTCTCCGTCTTGCTTCTTGTGAAAGAACCCACATGGAGATTCTGCAGCTCTTCAAGTACTTCAGCCACTGCTTTGTTAAAAGACAGTTCTGTCTGCTTATTCACAGCCTGCAGCCAACTACCAAAAACATGGATCTCCTCAAAGGATTTGACCTACATTTCTGGAACTGCCATGTAAGCATTCATTCCATGTATAAATCAAATCACTACACTAAGAACCAAAGCCGAGGTGTGGCCAAGATGGTGAGCAGTTATCAGCACTGTTTTTTTTTTTTTTAAATTCTGCTTCATTTTAATATCTCTGACAGGATTTTTACAAAAAAACTCAAACAGAATGTTTCAAAACTTGATGGATTTATAGTTGAACATCTACTGAAAGATGTATTACAAAATCTAATGAGTTTGAAACTAATTGTTTTTTCCCTATCAAAAAAAACTAGAAAGAATACATTCTCAGTAGCTAAGAGATGGATGGAATGCTTTACCTCTATCCATTAGAAAAAACTCAAAATTCCTCCCATTTCAAAACTTCCCTACATAATCACTTTTCTTCATGCTGGAAGTATACTTGCACCAAAGCCCCTTAAAACATGCTAGACTCCCTATTTCTTATCATCTTTTTCTTGTGTAAGGTAGTACTTCTCTAGCAAGAGCTTAGACATAATAAGCTGTAGAAACTTACTTTATGCTGATTCTTTAAGACTGTACTAATGCTGACAATTTACTTCTGTTCTGTTTTTTCTCAATAACTTGTGTATATTTATTCCTTTTAATTTCTTTGTTAATTTTCATTGCAACATCTTTGTAATTTCAACTTTGTAATGTTAACTGTTTAATATTTTTGTACTGCGGAGCTTTCCTCCCCGGGCCTCCACTGCAAATGGGTTCTTTTGGCCCAGTGGACTTTTCCAGTAAACAAAAAGCAAGCAAATAAATAAATAAATAAAGAATGTTCTAAGAATGAGCCACTGTAACTCCAGTGTACAGGACAGTACTATTAAAAAGACATACAGGTTATACTAAGTAACATTAGTGAGTTAGCTATAAAGATATACACTTTAGAAAGTAAAATGGACAATTTTAAAGAAGAATGAAAAAAACAAGATGAAGTGCCAAGTGAATTTCTTAAACAACAATCACCACAAATCTCGAGTACAGAAGAGGCAATGTCAGATTTTGATGGAAGATTACTTGAAAATGAGAACAACAGTGAATTTCTTCTAAAACAAAACAACTTATTCTGGGAAAAAATAAAAGACTTAGAGAACAGCTCTATAAGGAATAACATCAGCATTTATGGGATTCCTGAAAAAGAAGAGGGAGACAGTATGATTCATTTCCTTAATACCTGGCTGCCAAAAATTTGAAACCTGCCTGAAGCTTCTTCCTTCGGCATTGAAAGGATACACAGATCACTTTCTAACTTGTCTTAAAACAAAAAAAAAACCTCCTTCACCAAGGTCAGTGATCATAAGATTTTTCTAAGTCAACATAAGGATTTGGCCTTAAAAGCTGCATAGACTAATAAACAAGTTAAAATTAAAGAAAATACTGTAAGATTTGACAATGACTAGTCTATGTTAATGATGTCAAAGACAAAAACATACATGCCACTTGTTAAAGGCTTAAAGAAAAACAATATTAAAGCACAAATCTTGTTTCCAGCAAAAGTAAGGATTCACCTTCCAGAAAGGAATGAAGATTTTAACACGTTGGAAAATGCAATGGACTTTTTACAGAAAAATAAAATCTTAGAAAAAAAAAAGAAGAAAAGGACTAGAATCTATCAACTTATTTGAAGAGAAATGTAACGAAAGATGGTTGGTTAATAAAAGGCAAAAACAATAAAAAAAAAACTGAAGGACAAATGAAAAATCAGTGTATTTCATGATTATGAATTCTTATTGATTTAAAGAAGTGTTTGAATACTTATGAGCAGGTGTGAATATTACTTTTGACAAGGTAAATCATATATTTCTTTCTTTCCCTACATCAGATGGTTACTATTTCCTTATTTAAAATGTTAGAGTTTGACTCTTTTAGCTATATATGAAATTAAAGCCACTTATTTTTATTTAGAGTTTATAAGGCTAAACTAGTCATTTGATTTAAAGGTAATCATTATTATGATGAAACTTATGTTAGGTGGCACACTTTCTGATATCCTAGCATAGTTGACTAATGTACTGTTAAATATAATACAAGATGCAACAAATGACATGAAAGAGGCATGTTGAGTTACATTCTTGGTGCTACTGATATGCGCGGTGGTACAGCAGTAGCGTTGTTACCTCACAGCAAGAGGTTCTCCCATTCGATTCTCGGCTTGGCTTGGGTGTGTCTTCTGTGTGGAGTCTGCATATCCTCCTCGTGGTTGGGTAGCGTTCGAAAGACATGCAAGCGTAAATGGGCATGTCTTCATTGAAGGTTGGGTGTCGAGCTGGCACCTCAGCGTTTCGTAAAAATCTACTGCCAATCATTAGTGGACTGGAGTTCTGCTGTGGCCACCCCTTACCAGGAAAAGCCGAAAGACAAACAACAACAGTAATGTGCTACTGATAGTATGCTTGACATGCAATAGCACCCAGGAAAGAGATGCTATGTTATATACAAAGTATAAAAATATAACTTTTTGTATGTATAAAAGTTACTACTGGAATGATATCAAGTAATTAACTAACATTCACACTTTTATAAGTTAAACTCGGATCACACATAACTGTCATTCTTGTAATGCAAGTTTATATACTATGTCTCCTTTAAAAAATCACAGGCACAGCACGGCAACAACATAAATGAATGAATGACTGGAGTGGAAGGCAAACACAATAACTCCTCGGCTTGGACACAGTGCAAAAAGTTTATTACACACAAAATAAGAACACCAGGTTAAGCGCTTTCATCTGACACATGCAGACTTCTTCAGAACATAGACATACAGCTGCACTTCCATTTTATATTAATTATGGCGCCAAAAACCACTTCACAAACAATAATGATTTAAAGGTGCATGCAAAAAAACATGCATACATAAAACATGTCCTATCTTAAAAAATCCTATCTTAAAAAAGGAATTCCTCCAATATGTTAAGCATATTAAGCATAATAATACAAAATTACCTTAACATTTGAAATGTAAATACGATACGTGAATTCTAAATAAATACTAATTAAATATCTCATAAATGCACATAATGACTATTATCAAAACACAAACCTGATAATAAATATGACAATAAATATGATTCATGAACTGTTAAATTATGGACAGTTTTAAAAATTGTTTTAAATGTTTTAAAATTAATTCATAGACTGTTTTAAAAAATATATATAATAAATATATATATATAAAAAAATATATATATATATATATATATATATATATATATATATATATATATATATATATATATATATATATGTATTAGCGAAATACATGTGCTGGAACTCTGTTCAAAAACACTATGCTAACTGCAAGAACGGTTTTATGCTAATAAAACATTGATGCCAGGCAATCTTGTGGCATCAGTGATAATCTGCCACTTGCTCTTTTTCATGGCCAAAAAAGCTTTTACGTTCCCCCCCATAAACTGTAATATTAACCTTATCAATGATTACGAATTTAAAATAATGCGTATCACCATATTTTGATATATGCCTATAAAGGGCATTCTTTGTATCTTTCTTCTTAATACTATATAAATGCTCATAAATACAACGTCTCAATTGTCTCTCAGTCTTGCCAATGTAAAACGCTGAGCATACTTGGCAAGTTGCAAGATGGACAACAAATTTAGTATTGCAATTTCCTGTCCTGCATTGTATATATGTTTTGTTAAAATTTTCCAATTTTGCACCCCTTATTTCATTAATGGTGTAACATTGGTTGCATGTACCGCATTTACTTGTACCGGATGATCCCCTTTTTTACCACTAGTACTTTATTCTAAAATCCTTTTGAGGTTGTGTCCTGTTTTATAAACAAATTTGGGATGAGATCCCAAAGTCAAAGCCAGATCATCGTTCATAGTAAATAAATTCCAGTGTTGCCTCACTATGTTTTCAATGTACTGAACTATGGGTGAATACATTAACACACAAACCCTATTATCAAATCCCTCCTTTTGTTTATTGTCCGATGGTAAAACCCCAGGTGTTGAGTTACCCAACAAAGGTAAATATTTATTCTTTGCTGACATATTTAACAACATCATTTAATAGGGTAACCGGGTACCTCTCACACTGAACACTGACCTAATTAATTCGAGTTCATTGTCCAAGACAGCTCTGGTCGACGACATACGGGCAGCTCGGATACACTGTCCTTTAACAACATTTTTAAAAACATATTTGGGATGATTACTGCTGAATTCCAAGTAATCATTGGAAAATGATGGCTTTCTATATATGCAAGAGACAAATCCATCTTCACCATGGCTAACATGAGTGTCCAAGTAGGCTGTACCCTTTTTATTGATATTATATGTAAACTTTAAAAAGTCAGTGGTGTTGTTGATGTAGTCAAAGAAAGGCTGAATTAATTCTTCTGGACCCTTCCATAGCACAAAAAGATCATCCAAAAACCTTGAATAATAAACAATATGTTGAAAAAATTCACTTCTAAATAGGTGTAGGTTTCCCCATTCAAGCATGACAAGATTTGCAAATATGGGAGCGCATGCTGCTCCCATTGCTACACCCCTAGTCTGTCTAAAGTATTCATTTTCAAAGTGTATATAATTATAATCTAATACTAAGCCCATCATGTCAACAATGAGGCTAATCCTGTCCCATTCCATGTTGGAATATTTCCTAAGGCTGTTGCAAAAATAATCAAGTCCAATTTCTTTAGGGATACATGAGAATAGATCAGTTACATCGATAGTGATGTAAATGAGGTTCTCATTCCATAGTTGCGATGTTAAATTCCTAAGAAACATCCATGAATCTTTTATAAGGTGAGGAATGTTTTTATATATGTGCTTCACCCATTTATCAATAGCTACACCCAAGGGAAATGTTTTAGACCTACTACCCGATATAATGGGTCTAAAAGGGGGGCATTCCATATTTTTATGTACCTTGGGTATTCCTATAATTGTGGCTAAAGTCGGATATTCAACTTTCAAAAACTGATACACCTCATCTGTAATTCCGTGATCAATAACATATTCTTCCACAGCTAAATCAATTCTCCTGTAGCCAATATTAACTTCATTAAGAGAAATGGCCTCATAATTCTCTGATTGGTATAATATGTTATAGATTTCATTAATACAATCCATTTTATTGTATAAAACAATACCTCCCCCTTTATCGGGTTTCATAACCCTTACTTCATTATTATTTACTAATGAATATAAACAAGTACGTTCCCCTTCAGTTAAATTATCCTTCTTATTCAACATTACATACTTGTCGCTCTTATATACTTTATAGAAACTGTATATGTCCTGACAAACCATTTTCTCGTAACTTGCCACCACCGCATGGTTGCAGGGTATGTATGTACTTTTCTTCTCGAGTACAACCTGTTCTCTCCCATTATGTATACCATCATTGTTGTTCAATACATTGTTTTTAAATTCATTGTTTTTAAATTGTTTTTCAATCTCCGACAATATAATTTAAATTCAGTGATGACATCAACTAAATTAAAACTCACAGTCGGTATAAATTTCATTCCTTTAGAAAATAAGCTGTAAAATTCATCTGATATGTCAACATTTGTGTAGTTAAAAACTTTAAACCCATTGTATGAGCTCACTATCTGATCCTTTTCCACCTGTGTTGGTACATCAGAATTCACAACAGATGCTTGGCTAAGAACCAAGTTTGCTACTACAGGGCAGTCACTCATCGTACCATTGTCAGATCCAGTTTTGCTTATCTCCTTTTCATATAATTGGGAGTGAATGACTTTTTCTGAGGGGGGAAAAATCTGCCGCCCCGAAAATTTACGTTCCTGTCAGTGTGTCTGTCGTCATACCTTTGATGTCTATCACTGCCACCCTCCCTATTGTTTTTAGGCCAAATATATGCTCTGTTGTTAGTATATAGGTCCAAATCACAAATTATTTTCCTACTTTTTCTTTGATATATATTAGTGGCTTTCTGCTGTGCCATTGTGAACTGTTTGTCATACAATTCATTCCATTTAGGAAACAATTCATTAGTAATTAATTCATGGTTTAAATCATCAACCTCCTGTATTAAACATGAAAGTCTTTCATCATTTTTCTTTATCAACATTTTCATATAACAATAACCAAAACTGTCAAACATATGATTAAATTCATTCATCCCATCATGATCCAAGTCAACCCCCATAGGCATCTTAAAAAATCTAATACCCTTAGGTACTATTTTTAAAGACAAACATTTAGTAAAATATGCATTTTCAATTTTAATATTTTTAATAGACAGCAGCTTCTTACCAAACAGATATATCCTGTCCTTAATAGTAGTATCATCCCTATTAAAATTATCTCTTATAAAATGTTGACCATTTGTATAACCCCCTTCAACATCCTGTTTTGTGAACTCATAATCATCCTTCATAAAACATTCCAATAAGTCATTTGTTTCACCACCTTTAGATTTACTCATAACATTAAGTTTGCTATAATTGTTAACATACTGCCTTTTACCCTTAGGAACATTCACATTTCTAAATATATCAGGACTCGAAATATTAATAACATGTTCTGAAATAAGCTCAGTACCTCTTGCGTTGTCTAATTGTGTCTTAGCAACACCAGAATATGTTTTAAGAGGTATAGGGCGTTTGGGACGCGCCCCAAGCCGTTCCGCCTCCTTCCGTGCGTGAAAGAAACTAAAATCAAATGTGAAGTCAGTGATAGAGTCCCTGATGTTGTTTAAATTAAATTCCTTACTTTTACACAATAATCTGTCCTCATTCAAGCGTTTAACGCCATCTGCGTTGGTTGCTTGACCACTGGGTATCTCAAACTGAGAGCTCGTCTCGACCAGTGGTGCAGTCACTGTGTTGGAAACAGGAAACGGTTCCCCAGCTAATGATATTTCCTGCTGCTGGTCTGTTGTAGTAGTCGCCTCGACCTTGCCCATAACTCTGAAAGCTCGTCCGACCAAGTCCATTAACCGAGCCATCTCGGTTTTTAAAGAGGAGATCTCCTCCTGTATTTTAATGATCTCCGTTCTGTCCCATGAAGCCTGAGGATCCTCGATTGTGCCTTCCATCCCAAACAACACTAGATCACAGACACAGCACGGCAACAACGTAAATGAATGAATGACTGGAGTGGAAGGCAAACACAATAACTCCTCAGCTTGGACACAGTGCAAAAAGTTTATTACACACAAAATAAGAATACCAGGTTAAGCGCTTTCATCTGACACATGCAGACTTCTTCAGAACATAGACATACAGCTGCACTTTCATTTTATATTCATTATGGCGCCAAAAACCACTTCACAAACAATAATGCATGCAAAAAAACATGCATAAATAAAACATGTCCTATCTTAAAAAATCCTATCTTAAAAAAGGAATTCCTCCAATATGTTGAGCATATTAAGCATAATACAACATTTCCTTAACATTTGAAATGTAAATACGATACGTGAATTCTAAATAAATACTAATTAAATAAAACAGTCCATAATTTAACAGTCCATGAATCATATTTACTGTCATATTTATTATCAGGTTTGTGTTTTGATAATAGTCATTATGTGATGAGATATTTAATTAGTATTTATTTAGAATTCATGTATCGTATTTACATTTCAAATGTTAAGGGAATTTTGTATTATTATGCTTAATATGCTCAACATATTCCTTTTTTAAGATAGGACATGTTTTATGTATGCATGTTTTTTTGCATGCACCTTTAAATCATTATTGTTTGTGAAGTGGTTTTTGGCGCCATAATGAATATAAAATGAAAGTGCAGCTGTATGTCTATGTTCTGAAGAAGTCTGCATGTGTCAGATGAAAGCGCTTAAACTGGTATTCTTATTTTGTGTGTAATAAACTTTTTGCACTGTGTCCAAGCCGAGGAGTTATTGTGTTTGCCTTCCACTCCAGTCATTTATTCATTTACGTTGTTGCCGTGCTGTGTCTGATCTAGCATTGTTTGGGATGGAAGGTACAACCGAGGATCCTCAGGCTTCATGGGACAGAACAGAGATCGTTAAAATACAGGAGGAGATCTCCTCTTTAAAAACCGAGATGGCTCAGTTAATGGACTTGGTCGGACGAGCTTTCACAGCTATGGGCAAGGTCGAGGCGACTACTACAACGGACCAGCAGCAGGAAATATCATTAGCTGGGGAACCGTTTCCTGTTTCCAACACAGTGACTGCACCACTGGTCGAGACGAGCTCTCAGTTTGAGATACCCAATGGTCAAGCAACCAACGCAGATGCCGTTAAACGCTTGAATGAGGACAGATTATTGTGTAAAAGTAAGGAATTTAATTTAAACAACAGCAGGGACTCTATCACTGACTTTACATTTGATTTTAGTTTCTTTCACGCACGGAAGGAGGCGGAACGGCTTGGGGCGCGTCCCAAACGCCCTATACCTCTTAAAACATATTCTGGTGTTGCTAAGACACAATTAGACAACGCAAGAGGTACTGAGCTTATTTCAGAACATGTTATTAATATTTCGAGTCCTGATATATTTAGAAATGTGAATGTTCCTAAAGGTAAAAGGCAGTATGTTAACAATTATAGCAAACTTAATGTTATGAGTAAATCTAAAGGTGGTGAAACAAATGACTTATTGGAATGTTTTATGAAGGATGATTATGAGTTCACAAAACAGGATGTTGAAGGGGGTTATACAAATGGTCAACATTTTATAAGAGATAATTTTAATAGGGATACTACTATTAAGGACAGGATATATCTGTTTGGTAAGAATCTGCTGTCTATTAAAAATATTAAAATTGAAAATGCATATTTTACTAAATGTTTGTCTTTAAAAATAGTACCCAAGGGTATTGGATCATGATGGGATGAGTGAATTTAATCATATGTTTGACAGTTTTGGTTATTGTTATACGAAAATGTTGATAAAGAAAAATGATGAAAGACTTTCACGTTTAATACAGGAGGTTGATGATTTAAACCATGAATTAATTACTAATGAATTGTTTCCTAAATGGAATGAATTGTATGACAAACAGTTCACAATGGCATACCTGAAAGCCACTAATATATATCAAAGAAAAAGTAGGAAAATAGTTCGTGATTTGGACCTATATACTAACAACAGAGCATATTATTTGGCCTAAAAACAATAGGGAGGGTGGCAGTGATAGACATCAAAGGTATGACGACAGACACACTGACAGGAACGTAAATTTTCAGGGCGGCAGATTTTTCCCCCCTCAGAAAAACTCATTCACTCCCAGTTATATGAAAAGGAGATAAGCAAAACTGGATCTGACAATGGTACGATGAGTGACTGCCCTGTAGTAGCAAACTTGGTTCTTAGCCAAGCATCTGTTGTGAATTCTGATGTACCAACACAGGTGGAAAAGGATCAGATAGTGAGCTCATACAATGGGTTTAAAGTTTTTTAACTATACAAATGCTGACATAGATGAATTTTACAGCTTATTTTCTAAAGGAATGAAATTTATACCGACTGTGAGTTTTAATTTAGTTGATGTCATCTGAATTTAAATTATATTGTCGGAGATTGAATTTAGCCCTACAATTTAAAAACAATGAATTTAAAAACAATGTATTGAACAACAATGATGGTATACATAATGGGGAGAACAGGTTGTACTCAAGAAGAAAAGTACATACATACCCTGCAACCATGCGGTGGTGGCAAGTTACGAGAAAATGGTTTGTCAGGACATATACAGTTTCTATAAAGTATATAAGAGCGACAAGTATGTAATGTTGAATAAGAAGGATATTTTAACTGAATGGGAACGTACTTGTTTATATTCATTAGTAAATAATAATGAAGTGAGGGTTATGAAACCTGATAAAGGGGGAGGTATTGTTTTATACAATAAAATGGATTATATTAATGAAATCTATAACATATTATACCAATCAGGGAATTATGAGGCCATTTCTCTTAATGAAGTTAAAATTGGCTACAGCAGAATTGATTTAGCTGTGGAAGAATATGTTATTGATCACAGAATTACAGATGAGGTGTATCAGTTTTTGAAAGTTGAATATCCGACTTTAGCCACAATTATAGGAATACCCAAGGTACATAAAAATATGGAATGCCCCCTTTTTAGACCCATTATATCGGGTAGTAGGTCTAAAACATTTCCCTTGGGTGTAGCTATTGATAAATGGGTGAAGCACATATATAAAAACATTCGTCACCTTATAAAAGATTCATGGATGTTTCTTAGGAATTTAACATCGCAACTATGGAATGAGAACCTCATTTACATCACTATCGATGTAACTGATCTATTCTCATGCATCCCTAAAGAAATTGGACTTGATTATTTTTGCAACAGCCTTAGGAAATATTCCAACATGGAATGGGACAGGATTAGCCTCATTGTTGACATGATGGGCTTAGTATTAGATTATAATTATATACACTTTGAAAATGAATACTTTAGACAGACTAGGGGTGCAGCAATGGGTGCAGCATGCGCTCCCATATTTGCAAATCTTGTCATGCTTGAATGGGAAAACCTACACCTATTTAGAAGTGAATTTTTTCAACATATTGTTTATTATTCAAGGTTTTTGGGTGATCTTTTTGTGATATGGAAGGGTCCAGAAGAATAAATTCAGCCTTTCTTTGACTGCATCAACAACACCACTGACTTTTTAAAGTTTACATACAATATCAATAAAAAGGGTACAGCCTACTTGGACACTCATGTTAGCCATGGTGACGATGGATTTGTCTCTTGCATATATAGAAAGCCGTCATTTTCCAATGATTACTTGGAATTCAGCAGTAATCATCCCAAATATGTTTTTAAAAATGTTGTTAAAGGACAGTGTATACGAGCTGCCCATATGTCGTCGACCAGAGCTGTCTTGGACAATGAACTCGAATTAATTAGGTCAATGTTCAGTGTGAGAGGATACCCGGTTACCCTATTAAATGATGTTGTTGAATATGTCAGCAAAGAATGGGGTAATAAATATTTACCTTTGTTGGGTAACAACACCTGGGGTTTTACCATCGGACAATAAAACAAAAGGAGGGATTTGATAATAGGGTTTGTGTGTTAATGTAATTCACCCATAGTTCAGTACATTGAAAACATAGTGAGGCAACACTGGAATTTATTTACTATGAACGATGATCTGGCTTTGACTTCGGGATCTCATCCCAAATTTGTTTATAAAACAGGACACAACCTCAAAAGGATTTTAGAATCAAATACTAGTGGTAAAAAAGGGGGATCATCCGGTACAAGTAAATGCAGTACATGCAACCAATGTTACACCATTAATGAAATAAGGGGTGTAAAATTGGAAAATTTTAACAAAACATATATACAATGCAGGACAGGAAATTGCAATACTAAATTTGTCGTCTATCTTGCAACTTGCCAAGTATGCTCAGCGTTTTACATTGGCAAGACTGAGAGACAATTGAGACGTCGTATTTATGAGCATTTATATAGTATTAAGAAGAAAGATACAAAGAATGCCCTTTATAGGCATATATCAAAATATGGTGATACGCATTATTTTAAATTCGTAATCATTGATAAGGTTAATATATTACAGTATATGGGGGGGAACGTAAAAGCTTTTTTGGCCATGAAAGAGAGCAAGTGGCAGATTATCACTGATGCCACAAGATTGCATGGCATCAATGATTTTATTAGCATAAAACCGTTCTTGCAGTTAGCATAGTGTTTTTGAACAGAGTTCCAGCACATATATTTCGCTAATACATATATATATATATATATATATATATATATATATATATATATATGTATTATATATATTTTTAAAACAGTCTATGAATTAATTTTTAAAATATTTAAAATAATTAATTTTTAAAACATTTAAAACAATTTTTAAAACAGTCCATAAATCATATTTATTGTTATATTTATTGTCATATTTATTATCAGGTTTGTGTTTTGATAATAGTCATTATGTGTATTTGCTTTATGAGATATTTAATTAGTATTTATTTAGAATTCACGTATCGTATTTACATTTCAAATGTTAAGGGAATTTTGTATTATTATGCTTAATATGCTTAACATATTGGAGGAATTCCTTTTTTAAGATAGGACATGTTTTATGCATGCATGTTTTTTTGCATGCACCTTTAAATCATTATTGTTTGTGAAGTGGTTTTTGGCGCCATAATGAATATAAAATGAAAGTGCAGCTGTATGTCTATGTTCTGAAGAAGTCTGCATGTGTCAGATGAAAGAGCTTAACCGGGTATTCTTATTTTGTGTGTAATAAACTTTATGCACTGTGTCCAAGCCGAGGAGTTATTGTGTTTGCCTTCCACTCCAGTCATTCATTCCTTTAAAAAATAACACTCTACTTTATATTAAAAATCTCATACAAAGAGTACTTGCAGAATCATTAAATGTTATTTCTTTGAGTGCAGTGGCTTTTTAGTGGATGGGATACTTTGACATGGTTTTTATTAGTTTTTTTTGGGGGGGGGGGGTTTGGAGGGGTTTGAGGGATTGATGTGTGGTATGGAGGTGGCCGGGATTCACTTGCAAATGTTTTTGTGTGAATTGTAGCTGACAAATTGTTCATTTGCAAGCCCTTATCATGAACACCACCGAGAAACAACTTAGAATCATGAGCACTTTTGCAATGCTGTAGGATTTCCAAATTTCTAAGAACTGTCCAGGTTACTTCTTCCTGTCTAAAAGTAAAGAATCATAATATTTTGAATCATATGCTAAGATGTCAGTGAATACAAGTTAGGCAATAACCAAAAGACAGTGAATTACATTCTAAACCATTGCCAGTTATGAGATAGTTCTGAATGCTTGCTACGGATAGTATGCAACAGCACCCAGGAAAGTTATGTTATGATTGTACAGCTTCTTACACATGTAAAAGTTATTGAAATGTTGTCAAATAATTACAGTAACATTCACACTTTTACAAGTTAAACCTAGATCACATATAACAGTCATGCTTTTAATGCAGGCTTATATGCTAGGTCTCCTTTAAAAAAAAAGGACAGTCTGCAATACATTAAACATCTCATACAAATAGAGCTTACTGAAACAATAATGTTATTTCTTTAAATAAAATAGCTTTTTGGTGGTTAACATACTAGTTTTGTTGTTTTTTTAGTGGATTGGAAGGGTTTGTGGGATTGGTGTGTGGTGTGAAGGTGGCTTTGATTCACTCATGCATGTTTTTGTGTGAGTTGTGGCAGAGCAAGCCCCTGAAGCAGTTTAGAGTCATGAGCACTTTTGTGCTGCTGCTGCAGGAGTTCTGAAAATTCTAAGAACTGTCCAGGTTACTTCTTTTGGTCTAAAAGTAAATAATCATAATATTTTGAATCATATGCCAAGATGTCAATGAAAAGTTAGACAATAAGCAAAAGACAGTGAAGTGCATTCTAAACCGCTATCAGTTATTTAGTAGTTCTCAATGCTTGCAGTATACCAAAAGGATAGTTTATATACTAACCTACAGAATGAAACTTCTGATAAAAAAATAGAATTGTGTTTATCTGTTATTGTCTCTCTTTAATGACAACAAAACGTAATATCTCAGAACTATTTATTATAGAAGCTTTGAATCATAAAAGGGAAGATTTTTCAGATATTTGTTCAGATACTATTAGACATAACACTTAAGAAAAAAATAGGACTGATTCTAACAGCAGCACTAGATTAAAGAGCATCAAATATAGAAGGCTAAATACAAATGTGTTGTTATATGATACCACACATTAGGATTATAGCTAAAATATAAAACCTATGAATATAGTAATAGTATAAGACATAATATGCAAACAGAAAGATCAGAATAAGAAAATATGTACATAGTCAAAGAACATAAATATGTCTACAAAGGTTGGAGATTTTCATAGTGGTTAAAGTGTTCACCTTATAGGCACAAGGTGCAGGGTTTGATTCTCACATGAATTAATTGACTGAGCTTGAAATGGCCCACAAGAGCAGTTAGCCTGGTACTAATTTATGAACTTATGATCCTATGAACAACTTTACACATAGTAAACAAAATAAAAAAATATATAAAATCATCTGACCTATAAATTAATAAATATGAAAATAACAACAACGGACTTCCTTCCTATAGTAGACCAGGGAGATGATACAGTATGAGGTACAGGGAAAGATGATTGTAGAGATATTCAGTTTAGTCAAATTACAATAAAGATTCTAAATACCTGTTTAACTTTTATATTCATAATAACTCACTGACGGGCTTTTTTAAGATGATGCATACCAAAAATATGAGGCACATTAATATGAATCAGATGCATGGACTAAACGTTGTTAGTCTAATGGAGAGTTTGAGAGATAGTTTGTTGAACAACAAATTAAGAAAATGTTATTCCATGGAAGAAAGTTTTAGGTTTATATCATTAGGTATTTTTTTTTATTTGTTTCAAAAGTTTTGTCCAGAGCTAAAGATTTCATATTGTTAAGTTCTGCACATAAGCATGATTTCATTATGCTTGCGTTTTTTATTCTCGCTTATATAATTGTCCGATTTTAAATGCATACCTATTAATATTAATGGATTGAATAATCAATAAAGAAAAGAAGTCTGTTCAAATAATTGCAACTGCATAAAGCTCAAATGGTATTTCCACATGAAACATGTTTACTCAATAAAGATGTAAATAAACTTTCATTAAGCAATTATTTGGTTTTGGCAGGTTCTGGCTTTGAGATAAAAGAAGAGGCACCCTCATTTTATGAGACAGCTCACCAGGAACACCTAAAGTAATAAAAGCCTATGTTGATAAAATTGGTATGTTAAGCATTGTTATAACTGAACTGAACGTTCCACGATTTTGGGTTGATGAAAAATGGTTGGCAGAATGTGAACCTTCGACAAACTGATATAGACCCCCCCCCCACACACACACAAATATATATATATATATATATATATATATATATATATATATATATATACACACATATACATACATACACCAAAATATATATGTGTGCGGGTGCTCACAGGACACACACGCACACTGTACTACATAAAACAGTTTTTATGTTGTTGTTGTGTCTTTCGGCTTTTCCCGGTTAGGGGTCGCCACAGCGGAACTCCGGTCTGCTAATAATTGGCAGTATATTTTTATGTGCCGAGTTGCCGGGCCTGACAGACAACCTTCAACGAAGGTACGCCCATTCACGCATGTCTCCACACAGAAGACGCTCTAGCTGAGAATCGAACAGGACGTCTTACTGTGAGGTGACAACACTACTGCAGCACCACCACCGCAGTTTATACTAAGCAAAAAAAAAAAAAAACGATTAGGCAAAAAAATATATAGATTTACCTTCTGCCTTTTTCAGACCATAAGATTTTCCTCGACTTTTGCCTCCATGATTTCTTGAGCTGCCACCAGCTTTCTTTGATGCACATCGTACTGGAACAACAGATAGTGCAGTAGACGACAAAGCTGAAAATTAAAAAGAAAGAGATCTTTAATTCAGTTCTGTCATCAACAAAGAATAAAACTGTCTACACAGCTACAAAAAAGGAGTATAATGGTACATAACATTACAAACACTAAGGGTGATCCCATATAAAAAGACAGTGAACGCCATGGGTACCAGCAAAATATGGCAAAACTGAAATTAAAGGAAATAAAATAAAATTCTATGCCAAGTAATTCCAAACTGCTTTAAGCTTCCATATTTTATTTAACAGGTTATACTATATACGGCTAATAATGTCCCTTTGTTTAATCCAGTGACAGAAAACAAAATAATTCTCTCAAAAGGTGAATAATTCTAAAGCAGGAGAAGTTGGCCCTTTATTGGAAGGGCATCTGAAACGGGGTAACAAATACAGAATCCAGATCAGAGGTTAAGCCATCCTTCAATGGATAAGGATACCTTTGTCTGCACATTTTAAATCTACTACAGTACAGGATCTGAGACAATATGGCCAACAACAAGGAAGTTATGTCAAATAAATTATCTGTCAATAAGAAACCAGAATGTGTAGAAACAAGGGGCAGATATGTGGACTTTCTTCTGGTTCTTCACACTACAAATGCACCCGACAGACTAACAGCAGGACACAAAGTGAAAAGTTTTGTTTGGAATTAGACTTTTCCCGGTTAGGGGTCGCCACAGCAGAACACCCGTCCGCTCAAGATTGGCAGTGGAGTTTTGTGGTGCAGAGTTGCCAGCCCAGCGCCCACCCTTCCCCAGAAGGCACACATACGCATGCATGCACTCACACCTAGGGCCAATTTAGAGTGTTCAATCCACCTACAGCATGTCTTTGGGATGTGGGAGGAAACCGGAGTACCTGGAGGAAACTCACGTGACCACAGGGAGGATATGCAGACTCCACACAGAAGGCACCCCAGCTGAGAATTGAACCGGATAACCTCTTGCTATGAGGCGGCAACGCTAACCGCTGCACCACCGCAGCCGCCCTCTGTTTGGAATTAGTCATCATCATCTTTTTTCGGCTGTTCCCATTAGGGGTTGCCACAGCGGATCACCTGTTTCCATTTCTTCCTGTCCTCTGCATCTTGCTCTGTCACCCCAACCACCTGCATGTCCTCTCTCACTACATCCATAAACCCTATCTTAGGCTTTCCTCTTTTCCCGTTACCTGGTAGCTTCATCCTTGGCATCTTTTTTCCAATATACTCAGCATCCCTCCTCAGCACATGTCCAAACCAACATAATCTTGCCTCTCTGGCTTTGTCTCCAAACCTTCCAACCTGGGCTGACCCTCTAATATACTTATTCCTAATCCTGTCCACCCTCATCACACCCAGTGCAAATCTTAACATCTTTAACTCTGCCACATCCAGCTCAAACTCGTGCCTTTTTGTCAATGCCACTGTCTCCAACCCATATAAAATAGCTGCTCTCACTACCCTCTTGTAGACCTTCCCTTTCACTCTTACAGGTACTCGTCTGTCACAAATCACTCCTGATACTCTTCTCCACCCACTCCATCCTGCCTGTACTCTCTTCTTTACCTCTCTTCCACACTCACCGTTACTCTGAACTATTGACCACAAGTATTTAAACTCATCCACCTTCGCCACCTCTACTTCTTGCATCCTCACCATTCTTCTATCCTCCCTCTCATTCACACACATATATTCTGTCTTAGTCCTGCTGACCTTCATTCCTCTTCTCTCTAGAGCATATCTCCATCTCTCCAGGGTCTCCTCCACCTGTTCCCTACTCTCACTACAGATCACAACGTCATCTGCAAACATCATAGTCCATGGGGACTCCTGTCCGATCTCATTTGTCAACCTGTCCATCACCACTGCAAATAAGAAAGGGGCTCAGAGCTGATCCTTGATGCAACCCCATCTCCACCTTAAACGCATCAGTCACTCCCACCGCAGACCTTACCGCTGTCACACTACCCTTGTACATATCCTGTACCACTCTTACATACTTCTCTGACGCTCCTGACTTCCTCATACAATACCACAACTCCTTTCATCCTGTCATCTGCTTTCTCAAAATCCAAGTCTACAAAAACACAATGCAACTCCTTCTGACATTCTCTGTACTTCTCCATCCATCAACACTCTCAGAGCAAACATCGCATCTGTAGTGCTCTTTCCCGGCATAAAACTATACTGCTGTTCACTAATCATCATGTCCCTTCTTAACCTGGCTTCCACTACTCTTTCCCATAACTTTATGCTGTGACTGATCAATTTAATCCCTCTGTAGTTACTACAGCTCTGCACATCACCCTTATTCTTAAAAATGGGTACCAAAACACTTTCTCCATTCCTCAGGCATCCTCTCTCTTTCTAATATTTCATTAAACAATCTGGTTAAAAATTCCACTGCCATTTCACCTAAACACCTCCATGCTTCCACAGGTATGTCATCTGGGCCAACAGCCTTTTCATTCTTCATTCTCTTCATAGCTAACCTTACTTCCTCCTTGCTAAACCATTGTACTTCATGATTCACTATCCCTACATCATCCAAACTTCTCTCCCTCTCATTCTCTTCATTCATCAACCCCTCAAAATACTCTTTCCATCTCCTCAACACACACTCCTCGCTTGTGAGTAGGTTTCCCTCATTATCCTTTATCACCTTTACCTACTGCACATCTTTCCTAGCTCGGTCCCTCTGTCTAGCCAATTGGTACAGGTCCTTTTCTCCCTCCTTAAGTGTCCAACCTTTCATACAACTCTTCATATGCCTTATCCTTAGCCTTCACCACCTCTCTCTTTGCCATGCACCTCATCTCCTTATACTCCTGTCTACTTTCTTCATCTCTCTGACAATCCCACTTCTTCTTTGCCAACCTCTTTGCCTGTATACTCTTCTGTACTTCCTCATTCCACCACCATGTCTCCATGTTGTCCTTCCTCTGTCCCGATGTGATACCAAGCACCTTTCTAGCCATCTCCCTTATTAGCTCTGCTGTAGTTACCCAGGTATTTGGTAACTCTTCACTGCCACCCAGTGCCTGTCTTAACTCATCCCTGAACTCCATCTCACAATTACCCTTTTTCAATTTCCACCATTTGATCCTTGGTGCTGCCCTCACACTCCTCCTCCTCTTCTTGAACACCAACGTCATCCTACAAACCACCATCCTATGCTGCACTTTCTCAGGTCACCACTTTACAGTCTCCAATCTCCTTCAAACTGGCCCTCCTACATAAGATATAATCCACCTGTCTGCATCTTTCTCCACTCTTGTATGTCACCCTATGCTCCTCCCTCTTGTTAAAATACATATTCACCACAGCCATGTCCATCCTATTCACAAAATCCACTATCATCTGACCTTCTGCATTCCTTTAACACCATACCTACCCATCACTTCCTCATCCCCTCTGTTCCCTTCACCAACATGCCCATTGAAATCTGCTCCAATCACCACTCTCTCACCCTTGGGTACAGTCATCACCACTTCATCCAATTCACTCCAAAATTTTTCTTTCTCATCCATTGCACACCCAACTTGTGGAGCATATGCACTAACAACATTCATCATTACACCATCAATTTCCAGCTTCATAAACATCACTGTATCAGACACTCTTTTCACCTCCAAAACACTCTTCACATACTGTTCCTTCAGAATAACTCCTATGCCATTTCTCCTCCCATCCACACCATGATAAAACAATTTGAACCCACCTCCGATACACCTAGCCTTACTCCCTTTCCATCTGGTCTCTTGCACACACAATATACCAACCTTCCTTCGGTCCATCATATCAGCTAGCTCTCTCTCCCTATACCAGTCATACTGACAACATTCAAAGTTCGGACTCTCACTACCACAGTCCTAGCCTTTCTCCTCTCTTCCTGCCTTTGGCCATACCTTCTGCCTCTTCTCCTCCTTCGGCCAACAGTAGCCCAATTTCTGCCAGCACCTTGTTGGCCAACAGTACTGGTGGCGGTCGTTGTTAACCCGGACCTAGACCGATCCGGTATGGAAATATTTACTGGTAACTGCATGAAATGATTTGGCGAAGTTTTACGCCGGATGCCCTTCCTGAAGCAACCCTCCCCATTTATCTGGGCTTGGGACCGGCACAAAGAAATGCACTGGCTTGTGCATCCCCAGTTCTGCTTGGAATTAGTACTGTAAAAAAATACAGACTGTCAAGGTAAAGGCTTGTAGTCCACGATACTACTGAGGAGCCTAGTCCAAATACCCATTTGCCCAAAGCACTGCTTGCTCAAGGCCATACATTAGGAAATGAGACCTCAGGGAATCAAACCCTGTACCACATGAGCTACAACTCACAGCTTTAACTCTCTGTGCAGACTGCTAGAAGTTAGGTTGTTGTAACATCCTCAATGGCAAAGGACTATTACACCCTACAAGGGAAGAAACTATGGAATAATTAAGTAAATTTACAAGAAACTTAATACACTGCAACCAAGACCCCATGTGAAACTGCAAAATCAAGTACCCTGGGAAATAAATTATGGGGAGAATGACAATATGATTGGAGATGGAGAGAGAGAGAGAGAGAGAGAGAGCGAGAGACTCACATAAGAACACATGGTTATGATCTGGTCTCTGGTCTTAACCATGTTATGTGTTTGAAACACTTGATACCAAGGAATTCCTAAAGAGGTGAATCTTGGTATCCATGTTGACAACAAACAATAAATGGTCAGGATTAGTGAGACTCTACTCATAAATAACTCTTTATAGTACATGGAGTAGATAACACTCCATGTTCAGTTACAAACGAAAAAAAAAAATACAAAAACATTTTACAGGCTTTGAAAGCCAGTAAAGCACTTGGCGAGTACTGTCATGTAGATAGAAAGTAAATTTAAGTGGAAGAAAGAGTCAGGAACAGTTTAAATATATAAATTACCTGCAAACTGATGTCTGTAAATGTATCAGAACAAAAATACGAAGCAAAACATTTAGGGATACTCGAGAGTGAAGGAACATCCACGTCTTGAGCCGTGACCTTAACAGATCTTAGGGGGTGTGTAACAATTATTACACACCTCTAAAAGTGGTGTTACAGTTGGATCTTATGCAACACAATCCCTTTACAGGTCTGTCTTCTGCTTTTGGAGCATAATCATAGCACTTCATGCACCACACAGCCTTTGTACCCATATCTGTAATATAATGTTCTGTGATGCTGGGCTACTTGATGGCAGAATCACTAGTAAAAGAAAATAAACACTGCTGTAACTGCATGGACTACTGACTAAAGCCATATTTTGTTACTACAAATCAGTAAGGAAGAAACATTTCAGTGAACATGACAAAACTGAAAGTAAAGTAAATCAAAATGAACAAGTAGCAAGACAAAACAGAATGCAGGTCTTGGAGAGAAGAGAAAAGAGAAAAAAGAAAAAGGAAATAAAGTCTAATGGACAATAGAAAAGTACAGTTTTGTACCTACCATAAATGTAGATGTTCGAAGATCCACATTGCTGCAGTCCTTACACTTGGGTAGTCCGCTGTCCTCGGTCGGCTCGAATATCAAAGTATTAGGCTGACGTCGGTCAAGGCGCTTAAGACTGACATCAGGACGTCAGGGTACAAATGCGCATGACCGACGTCATATCCTCAGTCTTTTCTTGCCCCAGATGTCAGAAGACCCTAAAAAGAAAGGTCAAAACCAAAAGACAGCAACAAACAACCAACCACCCTTGCACTAAGCATATGTACAATATATACAATATCCACAATATTCACAACCCAAACCACACAACCACCCAAACTACAGAGGGGAAGGAGGGAGGGTAAATTGGACTGCAGCAATGTGGATCTTCGAACATCTACATTTATGGTAGGTACAAAACTGTACTATGTTCTTCATCTCACATTGCTGCAGTCCTTACACTTGGGTAGAATCCCAAAGCAGAGGTAAGGGAGGATGGCAAACCTATAAAGCAGTAGGAGCTGCCAAAATGCCCTGTAAAATTGCAGTGGCAAAACCAGCCCTAGATTTAGAGTAAAGTGGAAGGTGGTAATGCTTAGAGAAAGTATGCACTGAACTCCAAGTAGCTGCCTCCAAAATATCCTTAGTTGCCACCCCCCTTAAAAAAGCTGTAGAAGTGGCAGTAGCCCTAGTGGAATGAGGCCTAATCCCAGCTGGAATCTCCTTACCATGATGGGAATAACAGAAAGCAATACAAAACCCAATCCACTTAGAAATAGTTTGTTTTGACACAGGCTTGCCCTGAGAACCCAAAGCAAATGAAACAAATAACTGCTGAGACTGCCTGAACCCTTTAGTTCTGCTCAAATAATATCGCAACTGCCTGTGTATATCCAAAGTGTGCAAAATCTTTTCCCTATTATTTTGGGGTTTGCATAAAAAGTAGGCAAATGAATAGTTTGGTTTAAGGCCACACTAGAAACCACTTTAGGCATAAAGGAAGGATTAGTACGCAAAGATACCCTGTCCTTATGGAAAATTAAGAAAGGCTCAACTGCCATAAGGGCCTGTAATTCAGAAACCCTTCTCGCAGAGGTAATGGCCAACAAAAAAGCAGTCTTCCATGATAAATATTTCAACTCGGCAGTAGCTGCAGGCTCAAAAGGTTGTAGAGTGAGTTTCTCCAACACAAAATTGAGATCCCAAGCAGGAGTAGGAGCTCTCGTGGGGGTCTTATATTCTTTGCCCCTCTAAGGAATTGCTTAAACAAAGGATGAGAAAACAATGGTGGGTCACAGTCATAGTGAGCAGAAATTGCTGCAGCATGAACCTTAATAGAAGAGAAGGACAAACCCTTGTCCAGTAACTCAGTAAGATATTGAAGAGCCACACTTAAATCAGGCTTAGAAACATCAAATTCCTTTGCTGTACTCCAAAATAAAAATCTCTTCCATTTATCTGCGTACACTTTCCTTGTACTAGGCCTTCTGGCCTCCAAAATAACATTCAAAACTTGCTGTGGAAGCTGAGACCCTCCAGGGTTTAAAACAGAATATGCCAGGCTGTTAGATGTAGAGAGTGAAGTTTGACATTGAGTAAATGACTGTTCTCCTGAGACAGCAGGTGTGGAATCGAAGGTAAAGGCCATGGAGGCTCCCGTACCAGACTTCTCAGTAATGGGTACCAGTGCTGTCGAGGCCAATCTGGAGCTATTAAAATCATCTTTGGCTTTTCCTGTCTGACCTTCAGGAGTACCTTTGGGAGGAGAGGCAGAGGAGGAAAGGCATACACATGAAGATTGCTCCACTTGAATGAAAGAGCATCCACTTTCCAAGCTGTGGGATGAAACCTTTTTGTGCAAAACTTTGGCAGCTGGTAGTTTAGAGGAGAAGCGAACAGATCTATGTCTGGAGTTCCCCATAACACTGTCAATTTCTGAAATACATGAGGATCCAATTTCCACTCGTGGGGATCCACAATTTGTCTGCTCAACACATCTGCTAAGGAGTTCTGTGCTCCCGGCAGAAACCTTGCCTGAAGATCCAGCTGTAAACTGAGAGCAGTCTCCCACAAAATCATTGCTTGTCTACATAGAGGATAAGAATGCGTTCCCCCTTGCTTGTTGATGTACCACATGACAGTTGTGTTGTCTGTTAGAACCAACACCTGCCCTGGAAGGAGTAAATCCTTGAAAGCTATTAATGCAAATTGGACTGCTAACATCTCCTTCAAGTTGATATGTAGATGTTGAAGTCTGGCAGGCCACGTGTCTTGTATCCACTTTCCATTTAGATGAGCTCCCCAAGCTTTGTCTGAGGCATCTGTCGTTAGAATCTGACTCGCCTCTGGTCGGGTCACAGAGAGTCCCTTGTTTAGGTGACATTCCTGAGCCCACCACAAAAACTCCTTTTGAATGCAAGGTATTATTTGAATGACAGTGTCCATATCTTGGCAGTGCTGTGTCCATACATTTTTGAGATACCATTGTAGCTTCCTCATATGCAGTTTGGCATTGGGAAGCACCAGAATACAAGATGCCATGAACCCCAAGGCTTGAAGGACTGTCCTTGCAGTCAGCCTGGACTGATGAGACAACTGATGGAAGTAAAGAGAAAGATTCTTTTGTTTGTCCAGGGTCAAAAAGGCCATCTGGGATGCTGTATTCAGTCTCACACCCAGAAAGCACATGTCCTGAGAGGGTACTAGACTGGACTTTATTTCGTTCACAGAATACCCCAGGCATCTTAGCACTGCTATCACATACTGTAAATGATGAAGAAGTTCGTCCTTTTCTTGGGCCAGAATCAGGCAATTGTCCAAATAAGGATAGATCTGTATACCTTTTAGCCTGAAGAAAGCTATCACTGGAGCCAGAACTTTCGTGAACACTCTGGGCGCAGTAGATAAGCCAAAGGGCAATGCAGAGAACTGATAATGAGAAGTCCCAGCCCGAAAACGCAGATACTTCCTGCAACTGAGCCTGATAGGAACATGAAGGTAAGCCTCCTTGAGATCCAGAGTCACCATCCAGTGATCTTTGCCCAGCAGAGGCAAAAGCTGTTGTAACGTCAACATTTTGAACTTGGGAATGTCCAGATATGTGTTGAGGATAGATAAATCCAAAATTGGTCTCCACGTGTTCCCTTTCTTTGGTACTAGGAACAGGCGAGAATAAATCCTAGGCCCACTTCTGGTAGAGGGACCGGTTGTATGGCCCCTATGAGAAGTAACAGAGAAATTTGTTTGTGAGCCTCTAGTCTTTGCTGAGGAGGAACGTCTGGCATGCCTTTGAAAGGAGGCAAGGTATGGAAATAAAACTTGTAACCTTGGTGTATGATATCCAATACCCATCTGTCTTGAGTAATCAAATTCCAATTTTCCTTGAAGAGTGCCAACCTTCCTCCCAAAGGTGCTGCCAGGCGAGAGGGATCTGGCAGCTGAAAAGGTAGGTCATTGGGCCTGTTTACGAAAGGACTGGCCCCTGCCCTCACCGAAGACTGTGCAGGTGAACTCCCCGTTCTAGGTCTGAAGGAACTCTGAGTCCTGCCCCTACCACGTCTAGATCTACCCCTAGACTGAGAATCATAAGAAGGATACGTCCACCCCTTAGCAGGCCAATTCCTACTAAACTTCGGAGGCTGAACTTGCAAAAAATCTTTAACAGCCTGCATAGACTTAGCCTTGTCCTCCATTTTCTTCAAGACTGACTCCACAGGTGAACCAAACAATACATCAGACTGTAAAGGAGCATCCAAAATCCTTGTCTTAACATGGTCAGATAAATTCTGATCCCTCAGCCAGGCGTGCCTGCAAAGAACTGAGCCAGTGGCAGCCACCCTAGACGAGGCCTGTACAGCATCAAAACCACATTGTAAAGAATGCTTACCCACCTGTTCCGAGACATGCACCAAATCTTGTAATTCTTTACACTCAATACCTTCCGCCAGAGCATCTACCTTAGACTTCAATTGAGAAAGAAGATAGTTTTGATATTTCAACATGTGAAACTGGCAATTCAAAGCCCTCATAGCTAAGGTGGAAGAAGTATAGACTTTCTTTCCCCATCTATCCAACGCTCTGGCCTCTTTATCTGGAGGAACCGGATTTTTTACAACAGAGGCCTTGACCCCCTTAGGTCCCTGACTAACAGTTTCTGGGTCCGCCCTAGGACTCTTATAAAGATATTTATGAGCCTCAGGCACCCTGTAGTACCTATCCGGTTTAACAGGAGCAGGAGGCAAAGAATCAGGATTAAGTGAAGCCTCTGCAAACACATCCTCCACAACATCCAGAACAGGAGGTATAGCCAAAGGCCTATGCTGGGGTAAAAGCAAAAACTCCCTGAGCCTTTTCCTGGAATCAGAGAAGTCCTGACCTTCCCACTTAAAATGTTCCCTCATGGAATGAAGAGTCTCTGAAAAAGAAAAATCCTCTGGAGGAGAAGCAGAAGGAGTAGAATCATCTGCATCAGAATCAGAATAAGGAGAGTACTCCTGCAAGTCTTCAGCCGAAGACTCTGAAATATCCGAAGCCCGCTCAACATCCCCCAACTCTGGTTCCACCCTAGGCCTCTTATCAGGAGGGGGCAAAGAACCTCTAATCAAAGTTATTAAATCTTCAGCCATTTTAAGTATGTGCTTCTTGGGCACAGATCCTGTAGAACTAGGAGTGACACCAACAGAAGCTAAACCTGGCCTGCCTCTGGGAGAAGCCTTGGAAACAGAAGGAGAGGGCCTAACCACCCTAGGAAGGGAGGGGAGTACAGTAACCTGAGAAGCCCCTTCAGCCTGACCTGCCTCCTGAGAGGCCACATCCTGCAATATTAAAGTCTCCCCCTGGGACTCCAGAGAAGCCTCCGGTGGAACCACCGGTTCCACTGACGCCTCTAAAGAACCGGCGTCCGGTACAGACGACTCTTCTTGCCTGGGTTTAGCTGCTTTGTCTTTGCGCTTCTTCGAAGAAGCGGGCGTCGGAGCATCCGACGGCATATTATAATTGCACCGCTTCCCGAAGACCAACCTGGCACAATCTAACCTTCGCTTAATAGTGCGCTTATTGAACCTAGCACAAAAGCGACACCCAACAACGTCGTGCTCAGGCCCCAAACAAGGAATACACAAAGTATGGTAATCTCTATGTGGTATTTGCTTCCCACAAGAAATACAGTTATTCACTTTTTCTGACATCCGGTAAACCACTGAGGCAAGAAAAAACTAAAATATTCCCCAACGGGGTACTTAGCCAACTTTGACTCGGTCTGAAACTCCGAATTTGAAAAATTTCAGTACGCCGAACGGCACTTGCAACGCTGCTTCTGCATCGGACCATGCGGCAAAAAAGACTGAGGATATCACGTTGGTCATGCGCATTTGTACCCTGACGTCCTGATGTCAGTCTTAAGCGCCTTGACCGACGTCAGCCTAATACTTTGATATTCGGGCCGACCGAGGACAGCGGACTACCCAAGTGCAAGGACTGCAGCAATGTGAGATGAAGAACATCAGCTTATTTCAACCAGTCTAATGACATCTGCACAATACACAGGTTCACAAAAGTCCGTCAGTCAGCCTTCCTCTGTCAACAGAAAAGTCCCTGAGCCTCACACATGTACAAAATAAAAAAAATCTGCTGTATAAAAATGCAAGTTTTATCAACATTATCTCTAGCACCTCAGAATAATATTGACCTTAATGGGAAAATATTAAAATGAGATAAAAACAAAAACACAACTATATGCCCTATATTGTAACACAATGTTCTATAAAGGGTTAAAAAATGAGGTGAAGTGAAAAGCTGTGATTTGTTAATTACTGGCAACATTTTGTATGATTATTATTGCCTGCTTTAGCACTACACATCAAGAAAATGAAGTTGCTAGTATATATTAACAACATACTTTGAGCTTCTCCACTCCAGAACAAAAACACATACTGTACTGTATGTAAGTAGACTAGCACTACACATCAACAAAATGAAGTTGCTAGTATATATCAACAACATACTTTCAGCTTCTCCACTCCAGAACAAAAACACATACTGTACTGTAAGTAAGTAGACTCACTCACTTCAAAGGATACAGCCTGAAATATGCATTTTAATGTTTATTTGCAGTCAGGTACTGTAATCAGAGCTTATTACCTTTCTGCAATTGACCTTATCATGTAAAAATAATGAACAGTTACTTTAAGTACATAATACTGTAACTTTCCTATGGCTTCCCCTGAAAGAAACTCGGCCTCTCGGGAAGGCTAGTTTCATCACTTGCAAATATTTGTATTTATTTATTTTTACACTTGTTAACTGGGATGGTCCGACTGGATGAGGTCAATTTACAGCGGAGGCCTGGGGAGAAAAGCTCTACATAATTTACAAGAAGAAGAATGTTATACAAAAAAAGGAAACATATATATCATAGCAGTATTTGAAAATAGAAGAAAAAAAAAATCTGAAAATTTACATATATTCATTTTGTGAGTTGTGAATAGGACAAAAATCACTACAAAACATTATACCAAGGATAAGAGATTCCATTTATCAATACCATGCTTACAGAGAGTATAAAGTAGGAGAGAAAGTAAAAGATGGAGGATGCTATTCTAATGTACACATTAAAAGACCTGCACTGCCTAATCTGATTAGATCTATACATTATCAGATTTCATCCATTCTTTAATTATCATACTGTGTTAAACTTAGTGTTAGTACTTTCAAGACAATTTGTGTGTCCACTGATGAGAGAAGCAAAGAAAAGAAAAACAATGTCACACTATTCCCTGAAACATTCTGCAGTATTCACACTTTAATCCCCCTATACTCAGCAATAAATTTTATTTTAATAATAAATGTTCAGTAATCTATTTTACTTTAAATAAAGCAGAAGGGAAGGGAGGGAGTACATGGGATCGGGAGGAAATAAGTGTTTAAGCATTATCAACATGAAAATATGACGTTAACATACATGCTGACATTAAATGTTAAACATTATTCCTCCTTAGTTAACAAGAAAATAAGGAGGGATAAGCATTGTAGGAGCAGGAATTCAGAAATGAGAAAGGAGAACAAAACAGTCTACTTATCTACAGGAGAAAAACACACTGCAAGCAATTCAGATACTATATTATAACCCAAAGTTTTAAATAGATTGCATAAAAGTAAGCACAACCAATAGATTCATAGATTAGTAATAGGCTAACTGTCCTTCTGGGCCATTTTCAGCCTAGCAAATTACCCCATGTGAGAATCCAACCATGCACCTTGTTTCTGTAAGGGATAACACCATAACTTTTATGCCAACCTCCCAAATCTGTAGTTGATACTAATGCTGTTTCTGACAGACTTTCTCTTGTAAAAAGTAATGCAAAATCACTTCAGATTTTAAAAGCACTGTCAAACGAATGAAAAGGAGTTATGTTGCCAGTACACAGTGATCAATGCTCCTGGGTAGCCATCAGGGAATGGAAAGTCATGCTTGTTTTGTAGGATGAGAGAGGTTTCTCTAGGTCTGATGACAGCAGTGGTGGCTTGTGACTTCAAAT
The DNA here is from genome assembly GCF_019279795.1 of Protopterus annectens. NCBI lineage: Eukaryota > Metazoa > Chordata > Ceratodontiformes > Protopteridae > Protopterus > Protopterus annectens. The sequence goes on along the minus strand of NC_056744.1, from coordinate 37,748,966 downwards.
TAAAGGGGAGCTGCAGGAGACCGCTGAATGGGTGAGGCCAATGGGAAGAGATGTGGCCAACTAGAAAGGGGTGGAACTATGCCCAAACACACAACTGGAACTTAAAATTAAAATACGCTGACCTGGGTGCCAAACCATCATTACGAGAGTCCAGTCAACAAAATGAAGTGTGGAAGAAAAAAAAAAATATTTCAATGCATTGGCTACATGACAGCTTACTTAATATCTAGATGGAAACAAAAAGGTTGTGAGGCATGAAAAAATAAATTACTTTTTAAATACATTACTGGAATACTAGTCAAAATCAAGTATAAAAAACAAGCTTCTCCTTGCACTGCAGTTCTAATTATAACTTATATTCAGCTTTATGAAAGTACCAAGTAACATGCTGAAAGAAGAAATCTCCGATATCCCTACTTGTACTTGTAAAAATGTTTCTTATCCAAAAAAGACCGGCTGCTTGACAACTATCTACTTGTTTCATGGGGAAAACATGATCAAAGTAAAAAATGAACAGCAAACAAGAAACAAGCTCAAGATAAATTGCTTAAAGCTCACAAAACTGAAGAACAAACACTTTAAAACATAAAGGATACACCAAGGCAGGGAAGCAGATATAATCCAATTTTATTGTGAGCGCTTTCGTCTTGGATAATACCAAGACTTCATCAGACAAAAAGTAACAACTCACAAACCATTTTTAAAAAAGGCCCCAGGTCTGACATCAGTTCCTCAATTAACATTTAAAGAAATAAGTCATTATAAAACCCATACATTACAACCCCATTTAAAAACATATACATGCAAAAAAACATGTAAAACAGCACATGAAGCTGTATACATTTGTAAAAAAACATATGAATGTAAATCTAAGAAAAGCCCTTACCAATAAATTATCTCAATAAAGCCTTTAAAACACAACCAATAGAGGCAAGCTCATTTAATCCAGGCCATCCAACAGCTTTTAAATGGAGGATCCAGAATAATTATTTTTCCTCCAGTTTCAAATGCCATGGACCTCCCCTCACATTGGGTTTAATTTGTTCAATAACTATAAATTTAAAATGATGCTCTGGAAATTCATGAATGTGCCTAAACAAAGCATTTGTAAGTTTTTTTTTTCTTTTTAATGTCATAACAATGTTCATAAATGTGGGTTCTGAGTTTCTGCTCGGTCTTTCCTATATAGAAAGCCGGGCAATTCTGGCATAAAGCCCCATACACAACACCAGTACTACTACAGTTATATTTACCATGAATGTGTAAAAAATATCCATTCAAACAAAAAAGTTCTCCAGTATTAATGTGTATACAATAGCTACAGAAACCACACCTTGACATCTGCCAAACCTTTTGTTCATCAGCTTCATGTTTCAGCGGTCTTTCCAACAAACTTTTTATATTACTCCCCTTCCTATAAATAATCAGGGGGTTTTGACTCATTTTTGATCTAAAACTACTATCTTCCATCAAGATAGACCAATTCTTATATAAAATATCTTGTATTGCATACAAGTCCACAGTATACATAGTAATATAGGATAATCTAAAATTCATTTCTCCAAAAATTTCAGAATTCACTGCAGTATGCACGGAGGTCATAGTATTGCTGTCATTCATATTTTTAACACTCAAAATAGGACCGTAAAAACCAGAAGAACGTTTATTAATAACTTCCAACTTGATGACACCCACAAAGTCCACAGGATAATACCTCCTAATATACATTTCTCCCAACAATGAGCATTCATTCAAAAAATCTTCAAAGGTAGATTTCATACGGGAAGCTCTAACAAATTGCCCCTTCACCACAGCATTTTTATAGGTCCTAGAGTGACAGCTAGAAAAATGGAGAAAGAAATTGGAATAAGTTGGTTTCCTATATATAGTGGACACATATCTACTTGCCTGATCTTTCGTTAATTGGACATCTAAGTAATTAATAACTTCAAAATCCACAACATGAGTGAATTCCAGAAACATAGTGGATGAATTAATAAATATCCATAAATTCATTAAATCCAGTCATATCCCCCTTCCAAATAACAAACAAATCATCAAGGTATCTAACATACAAAACACAATGTTCAAATAAGGGGCGATTAAACACATATTGGCGTTCCCAATCACACATTATAATATTCGCATACAAAGGCCCACAAGCCACCCCCATAGCTACCCCACTGTTCTGCAAAAATAGCTGCTCGTCAAATATATAAGTCTTTAACATCTATCGTAACGAAAACATAGTTGGGATCAAAAAACATTTTCACATTTTTCCAAAAAAATCCCAAGAATCAATGCATAGATGTTCTTCTTGTTTTAAAAGAATTTTCAATTTTTTATCTAAAAATACAGATATAGCAGATGTAATGGAATTACGAGCATCAACAATAGGGCACATGGGGGGATTATTTAAGTCTTTATGCAATTTTGGCAGGCCGAAAATGGTAGGAATAACTGGAAACTGAACCTTTAAAAATTTAAATTCATCCAATGTAATACGATGCTCCAATAACACTGAGTTGAGTTGAAATTCTGGCATAGGCTACATTTAGCTCATTCCTAGATACTTGTCTATACCTATCACTGAAAAGAATTGTATACATTCTCTCAATATAATCATGGTAATCCATAATTACAACACCCCCACCCTTGTCCAGCTGAATAACCCTCACTGGCAGTTGTCTAACATAATTAATCAAATCATATTCTTCACTGTTCCAGTAAGACACCTTCCTATCTCTCTCTTGTAAGAGAAATCTCAATTCAAATTCACACATCTTTTCAAAAAATACCAGTGTAGGGTGCTAGAGACCCACAAAGGCTCCTTATCAACAGATTCACAGTTGTTAAACATCTTTAAATTGAGCTTCCGAATAAAATGTTTTAAATCCAATAAAATTGTCACAATGTCTGCTCTAGCTTGTGGAACAAATGAAAAGCCCTTGGAAAACACACTTGCAATATCTGTTGAAAAATCAGAACTACTATAGTTAAAAACTTCTAAGAAGTTTGTGGTATTAAAGATAATGTTTGGTGGGCTTGATAAAATGTTAATGCTAGGAGCACAACTGCTGGTATTTCCAAATCCAAAACTTGAATCACAGTCATCGTTCAAAGACGCTATATCTGAGATTAAGGGAACTGGTATAGAACCAAAAGAACTCACCAAAGGGAGATCATTGTCAACATATTCTATCGCCACTGTTGATTCTGGTTCTGATACACATTCCGCTCCGAAAATCTGGGTTGCTGGTAATTCGGGAGATTCTGCTGGTCCTTCCTGTAGTTTAAATTCTCTGCACGGCCATAATCCTGTTCTCTATCCCTTATCCATTCGGATTGACGTAAAACGGGCTGATCTAAAGGGGCGTGCACAGCCTGTTCCGCCCCATCATCAGTATTAATGTTTTCATGTTCCGTTTCACAGAGAGTGGAATTGAACAACCTCTGGCCCCACCCTTGTTTATTTGGAGGGAGTGGATACGCTTTTTAATGGCTTCGGGGAGTGGATCGTCTTCTCTGGATTTGTTTTTGGACAATGAAGTTTCTAATTCCAACAAACAACAAGGGGAACTTATTATTCTTATCCAACAGTTAACTAAAATGTTGGATGGTCTGGCTGCAGAAGTGCATTTTCTGGGATATCAGGAGGATCGATTCCCAGTGTAAGCAGTTACAATGGTTCTATTGCCCCTGGACAAGGTAATGCTGCAACTAATTTCGTGACTTTGTCTAATAATTTACCTGGGGGGGGTTAATTTGCAAGAATGGCTACAGCAAGGGGTTTTGTTTGCTCAGTCTACACAGCCAACAGTTAACAGAACCTTAAAAAACAGCCTTGACTTGTATTATGAGAAATTGCTGAAAGTTCGTAAACTACAAACCGAGAATGCTTATCTTATGGAATGTATTAAGCGTAATCAGGACCCTAAAGGGCTGCGACTTTGGAGATTTCCGATAGGATTAATCAGAGATTCTCCATTACATTGAAAACTCTTGGCACTTTTTGATCGACATGGCTGTGAATATATGGAGGTTTTGGTCAAGAATAACAGTAAAATAGTGGATGACTTGATTCGAGAGGTTAAAGATCTGGACATTGTTATCACTACGTATCTATTATTTCAACAGCAGGTGGAATATAATCATATTTTTAAAAGTATTGACCAGCATGTTAATAATATCAGAATACGTAAATCAAAGAAACTTGAGAGAGATGCCCATGATTATCTTTTTAAAAAAGCGTATCAACTCCCTCCAAATTCACAAGGGTGGGGCTAGAGGTTGTTCAGCAAGCATTAACATTTTATCAAGCCCGCCAAACATTATCTTTAATAGCGCAAACAACTTTTTTAACTATAGTAGTTGTGATTTATCATCTCTTGGTCTTCCTTTCTTAGCTCTTCCCACTCTGTTCGCCCTACGGGCTCACTCCGCTCCCCTACCCTGCCCCCCATTACCACCTGCCCCCACTACCTCTAGCTTTATAGCCCATTGACCACACCCTACGTAGCTCTTGTCCCACCTCTCACTCTCCTAGCTCCTCCCCTAACAACTCATACCACACCTCACCCTCCTAGCCACTCCCCAATCAACTCATACCACAACCCTTTTACACCTACACCATACACTCCACTCTTTTCAACCCTCCTCCCAACTAAAACCCTAAATTACAACTATGCTAGCAAAATCATCCTCACTTATAACCCATCTACTACTACTTCTTGTTCTATCCTATCTAACCTACCTTACCATACCCTTCAATACTATCCACTCACCCCACTTTCACACTACTAGTTCAATCCCTGAACAAAACCAACACTCTTCAACATTCATCAGCCCCCATCTTTACTTCAATAACCCCTCCCTTCTCTTCCCATTCAGACTCTTCCCCATCTACAAACACACCACCCTAACCCTAACTAGCACCAAATATACAACCCACAATCTATACACAAAAATATCCAATGACCTTTATTTCCAACTTCACCATTTAATCAACACCCTTCTTTCCGGTGATATTCACCCCAACCCAGGTCCCTCTCCCATCAACTCCTCATATACACCATCTTACACCCCTCCATCTGTAAAAACCCTCTCCTTCTCAGCATTAAACACTCAAAGTATATGCAACAAAATCCCCAACCTTCATGCCTGGCTTCTCCATAACCATCCCGACATACTCTCCATCTCTGAAACATGGCTAAAACCCTCCATAAAAGATTCTGAAATAGCTCCCCCCCCCCAACTACAATATCATCAGGAAAGATAGAACCCATAAAAAAGGAGGTGGAGTTGCTCTACTCTATTCCTCCTCCCTTTCAGTTACATCATACTCTAAGCCTATTCCCCAATTTGCCAACGCCGAACTACTTTTAGCCTTACTTCACCTAAACAAGCATAAAACCATATGCATACATCCCTCCTGGTGACAACATACCTATTCTCGAAGACATACTCTCTTGGCTCTCCTCCAATATTACAAACGAGACTTATATCCTAGGTGACGTTAACATTAACTGGCCCTCTGTCCAATCCCCCACAAAATCCCTAAATATAAACCTTTATAACTTCCAACAGCTCATCAACTCCATAACCAGATCATCAAAAGACCTTTCCTCTGGGAGCACTACTGACTGGATCCTAGTATCACACCCTCATCTTATTACCAGCAGTGGCACCCTCCCAGACTCCTTCAGCGACCACTTTCCTACTTTCGCTCGTCGTCACTCTCCCTCACTGCAACTACCACAAACCACCATCTCTTTGTGTTCCTTAAAGAACTTCAACCCCAACTCCTTCTCTGACTTACTTAAAAAATTCAACTGGAATCCTCTAAAAACTCTTCTCTTAGACGAAGCTGTCAATTATTTTAATACAACATTTCTAAACCTACTAGACAACTTGGCCCCTTTGAGGACTAAGAGAATTAAGAGCAAAACCATCCCCTGGCTAACTAAAAATACCTTAGCTGTCATGCGCCTCCGTGATAAAGCCTTAAAGAACCACTACAAAAGCAGAACCCCTGACACCCTGAATGAATACAAAACAGTCCGTAACAGAGTAAAAATACTCATTACTTCCGACCGCAAATCCTACTACATTACCCTCCAAAATGATCACAAAACTAACCCTAAAAAATTCAGGGATACCATCTCCACCCTCTTCAACCCTGGGAAAAAGGAAAACCCTCAACCAGAACATAATGCTTCCGAAATTGACCTAGCCTCCCAATTTAATAGCTTTTTCATCGACTCCATAAGCAAATTAACATCATCTTTCAAAAATAATTCTACTCATCCAACTTCACTTCCCACAATCCAACTTCACTTCCCACAATCCCCCCCTCCTCAGATACTTCCATCTCCCACCTCTCTCTCTTCTCTCTCAAACCCATCCCCGTGTCAACTATGAAAAAACTCCTAAAATTAAAACCATGCTCTAATGCCCCTGATAATATCCCTTCCTTTTTCCTAAAAACAGCTGCTGATGCCATTGCCTTCCCCATCTGTATTCTTATAAACCGGTCTATTCAAGAAGGTTATGTACCCCAAATCTGGAAGAAAGCATATATTATTCCCCTCCACAAAGGTGGAAACAATAATAACATCTCCAACTTTAGACCTATTGCCATCCTATCCCCCATCTCTACACTACTTGAGAAATGTATTCATATTCAATTTCTAGCCCACCTCATCAACAATCACCTACTTACTCCCACACAGCATGGATTCAGACCTGGTCACAGCACTACTACTGCTCTACACTCCTTCCTTGAAACCATAAATAAAGCACGTGACTCTAACTGTATCGTTTCCACACACCTCTTGGATCTTTCTAAGGCTTTCGATACTATCTCTCACTCTCTCCTTCTGACTAAACTCTCTAATCTACAACTCTCACCCAATTCTAAACTCTCTAATCTACAACTCTCACACAATTCTATTAACTGATTTACTAGCTACCTTTCCAATAGGCAACAAGCTGTCAAATGGAAGAAATCCACTTCCTTATTTCTTAACACTGCCACCGGTGTACCCAAGGTTCTATATTAGGTCCCTTACTGTTTAACATTTTCATCAACGACTTCCACCGCACTATTCCTAATGCCAAAATCATCCAATATGGAGACGATTCAACAATTATCTGTGCTGCTAACTCCAATCCCACCCTGATACAGCTAACACAAGATGCCTTCTCTACCACCGAACAATGGATGCTAGATAATCATCTAGCTCTTAATCCATCAAAAACTAAACTCATGATATTCACCCCATCCAAAACCTTAACTATCAACATAAATTCATTCTCCATAACCAGTCACAACAATACTACCCTTGAAATTCTTCCCAGTGCTAAACTATTAGGCGTTCTTATCGATAATCAGCTTAAATTTGACACCCATATACAAAGTAACATAAAAAAACCTCACCAGAAACTTGGTATGTTCTATCGCCATATTCGCTTCCTCACCCCATCCACTAGATTCCTCCTTGCTTCCACATATCTAATCCCTTCCCTCCTTTATGGTGCCCCACTCTTTACCAATCTACAATCCTCTACCAAAACAAAACTCTCCTCCTGCTATAATAAAATCACCAAATTCATCACTGGCCAGAGATCCTCCTTTCATCACTGCATTGCTCTTCACAAGCTAAATTGGCTAGAACTTCCCAATGACCTCATCTACACTCAACTAACTCATGCCCACAAACTCATATTCAAGCCCTCCCTCTGCCCTTCTCTTGCCTCAACCTTCACTATTCACATACCCAGCCGACCCCTAAGAACCAACACTCAGAACTTAATCAAACTCCACAAACCAACCCGTCCAGCAGGCAAACTCCTACTCTCTTTTTCCCTAGCCCGTCTCTGGAAGTCCTTCCCACCTCATATTCGTAGCACCTGCAGTCTCCCCTCCTTTAAAACTCTCCTTCACTCACACTTACAAACACTGTGGGAATGCTCATGTTCCCATCCTGCTTAACTTTCCCAGCCACTATCTTATCCTTTAGCCAATAACCAGATCACCTCTACAGGAACTTACATACAGTAAACACTTACATTTAATTCTGTGTACATACCTTCACACTATTGTCTTAAACTAATTATCTATCTTACTGATTATAGTGACTTAAAAAAAAAAATTTGTTTTGTAAACTGATGTGAATTGTTACATATTGTTATGCTTTACCTTCACTTTGGCTTAAATGTACTCTCCTTGCATTTTACTATGTTTTTATATATTGTATTTCACTATGTTTTTTATTGTATCCATGGAGCTTTTCTACCCAGGACTCCATTGAAAATGGACTCATGGCCCAATGGACCATCCTGGCAACCGAACTTCAAATAAATAAATAAAATAAATAAATAAAATATTGCAAATGTGTTTTCCAAGGGCTTTTCATTTGTTTCACAAGCCAGAGCAGACATTGTGATAATTTTATTGGATTTAAAACTTTTTATTTGGAAGCTCAATTTAAAGATGTTACAACTGTGAATCTGTTGATAAGGGGCCTTTCTGGGTCTCTAGTGTTTGCAACCCCCCCCCCGCACCCTACGCTGGTATTTTTTGAAAAGATGTGTGAATTTGATTTGAGATTTATCTTACAAGAGAGAGATAGGAAGGTGTCTTACTGGAACAGTGAAGAATATGATTTGATTAATTATGTTAGACAACTACCAGTGAGGGTTATTCAGCCGGACAAGGGTGGGGGTGCTGTAATCATAGATTACCATGATTATATTGAGAGAATGCACACAATTCTTTTCAGTGATAGGTATAGACAAAGTATCTAGGAATGAGCTAAATGTAGCCTGTGCCAGAATTTCAACTCAACTCAGTGACATGTTATTAGAGCAGCGTATTACATTGGATAAATTTAAATTTTTAAAGGTTCAATTTCCAGTTATTCCTACCATTTTCGGCCTGCCAAAATTGCATAAAGACTTAAATAATCCTGCCATGCGCCCCATTGTTGATGCTCGTAATTCCATGACATCTGCTATATCTGTATTTTTAGATAAAAAATTGAAAACTATGCATTGATTCTTGGGCAAAATGTGATAAAATGTTTTTTGATCCTAACTATGTTTTCGTTACGATAGATGTTAGACTTGTTTTCCTGTATTCCACATGATGTAGGGTTGGATTGGTTGCAGGATTACCTGGCTCGGAAAGGGCTAGTACAAGATCATGTAAATTTATATGCTGAATTGTTGGAATTCGTTCTCAGGAATAATTACATTATATTTGACGAGCAAGTATTTTTGCAAAAGAAAGAGTGGGGTAGCTATGGCGGCGGCTTGTGGGCCTTTGTATACAAATATTATAATGTGCGAATGGGAACGCCAATATGTGTTTAATCACTCCTTATTTGAACAGTGTGTTTTGTATGTTAGATACCTTGATGATTTGTTATTTGGAAGGGGGATATGACTGTATTTAATGAATTTATGGATTTTTATTAATTCATCCACTACGCTTCTGGAATTCACTCATGTTGTGGATTTTGAAGTTATTACTTAGATGTCCAATCAACGAAAGATCGGGCAAATAGTAGATATGTGTCCACTATATATAGGAAACCAACTTATTCTAATTCCTTTCTCCATTTTTCTAGCTGTCACCCTAGGACCCATAAAAAAGCTGTGGTAAAGGGGCAATTCGTTAGAGCTGCCCGTATGACATCTACCTTTGAAGATTTCTTGAATGAATGCTCATTGTTGGAAGAAATGTTTATTAGGAGGGATTAGCCTGTGGATTTTTTGGGTGACATCAAGTTGGAAGTTATTAATAAACGTTCTTCTGTTTTTTACGGTCCTATTTTGAGTGTTAAAAATATGAATTACACCAATACTATGACCTCAGTGCATACTGCAGTGAATTCTGAAATTATTATCCTATATTACTACGTATACTGTGGACTCATATGCAATACAAGATATTTTATATAAGAATTGGTCTATCTTGATGGAAGATAGTAGTTTTAGATCAAAAATTTGTCAAAACCCCCTGATTGTTTATAGGAAGGGAAATAATAAAAAGTTTGTTGGAAAGACTGCTGAACCATGAAGCTGATGAACAAAAGGTTTGGCAGATGTCTAGGTGTGGGTTCTGTAGCTATTGTACACACATTAATACTGGAGAACTTTTTTGTTTGAATAGATATTTTTTACACATTTGTGGTAAATATAACTGTAATAGTACTAGTGTTGTGTATGGGGCTTTATGGCAGACTTGCCCGGCTTTCTATATAGGAAAGACCGAGCGGAAACTCAGAACCCGCATTTATGAACAGTGTTATGACATTAAAAAGAAAAAAAAAACTGACAAATGCTTTGTTTAGGAACATTCATGAATTTCCAGAACATCATTTTAAATTTATAGTTATTGAACAAATTAAACCCAATGTGAGGGGAGGTCCATGGCAATTGAAATTGGAGGAAAAAGAATTATTCTGGATCCCCTGTTTAAAAGCTGTTGGATGGCCTGGATTAAATTAGCTTGCCTCTACTGGTTGCGTTTTAAAATTAAAGGCTTTATTGAGATAATTTATTGGTAAGGGCTTTTCCTAGATTTACATTCATATGTTTTTTATAAATGTATATAGCTACATGTGCTGTTTTACATGTTTTTTTGCATGTATATGTTTTAAATGGGGTTGTAGTGTATAGGTTTTGTAATGACTTATTTCTTTAAATGTTAATTGAGGAATTGATGTCAGACCTGGGGCCTTTTTAAAATGGTTTGTGGGTTGTTACTTTTTGTCTGATGAAGTCTTGGTATTATCCAAGACGAAAGCGCTCACAATAAAATTGGATTATATCTGCTTCCCTGCCTTGGTGTATCCTTTATGTTTTAAATTGCTTAAAGGATTACTGCACAGGTTATGGACCACACATGATAGATTGGCATTTTGTTTAGTTTATGGGTAAAACCTGAAAAGATGACTGCAAACCTCCAACAAATGTAATGAGCTTCTGAAAATACTGTAATCCTGTCCTTTATTACAAATACTGCCATATGCATTTCAATACCTAAGGCTTGTACATTATCTAGTTATGTAAATATTCTCTGCATGGCAACAAAAAGACTTTCAGTGTTGGTAGTTATTTAACAGCATGCTTACTAAAGGTTACTTGCATCTTACAATCTCAGACAAGCTTACCCGATGGTCATTAAAGCATTGCTACTTAAACACAAAGCAACAGGGCACTGAGACAGCATGCATTTTCTGAATAATAAGAAGCATAAATCAACAGTATAAAAATATGACAGAAAACCAGAACATTCTGCAAAATCAAGGACACATGAAAAGCCACTGTCGTACTTGTGTCTACCGTGGATGGACGAATACTCTGTACACTTACACTACATAACTGCTCCTTGCTTTGCTTGGACACTTCCAGAGTCACTACATGGGGCAGTGGGGTGCAACAAGTATGTCACAATTTGAAATGTCTCCGGCTGATGTCTCTGACACTCATACCTCTCAACCTCAGAGCAAGAAATCTGGACAAAGCCATACATAGAAGTGGAGCACAGACCCAAAAATAAGGACACGTTTTAAATATTGCTCTTATAATAGAATAGTAGTAGGTCTTGCATTAGTATGAAATTTCTGAAGGGTATGAAATTTGAAACTCAAATGTCTGCCATTATTTTCTAACTTCAATCTTTAATGATTTGCACTAATTTGGCAGAAAACCACAATTTCATGAAAAACAGACCAAAAATGTGATGCAAAAATATAAAACTGCCACACAATACAGTTGGGAACCTGTCAAAGGGGGGGCACTTTTTTAATATTAGTACTGTTAACTTGAGCAGCTGACAAAATAAGAGCAAATAAAAAGTAATCTATAACACTGATCATTACAGTTATTTATAATTGTAAACCCTCCACATTTTCTTCCAAAACTGCCATTTTGCGGAGGGGGTTATTATGAGGAGAGCAACATTTTGAGCCAAAATTGGGGACAGTTGAGAGGTTTGGATATTCCTAATTTTATAAAGTGATTTATTTGCACGTACCTCTCAACCTCTTAATGTAGGAAATCTGGACAAGGCCAAAGAAATATATTGGGGGAACATACAAACAGTACTAAAAATTGCTCTTGTATAAAGACAGTTGATAGAATAACAGGTCTTGCTTTAGCATGCATTTTTCTGAAGGTTATTGTCTGAAACTCAATCTCTGTCATTATTTAGTGGCTTCCTTCCTGAACGATTTGCCAGAAAACTACAAATTTTATGAGGAACAAACCAAAAATAAAAAGCAAAAATCTATTAATTCTGCAAAAATCTGGACAGTTGAGAGATATAGTTCAGCTGGGGCTGTCTGAGTTTGCTGCCCTTCCCCCCTCACAAAATCATGGTCGAATGGAGCCTCCCTCTGCAGCCATTCCAATGTCTCATTCCTTGGTTATTTCGCCCCATTTACCATAAACGCTGTAATGTGCATTCTGCTTTACTTCTGCGATGATTTGGATTTCATTTGAAAGTTTTATTTTGCATTTTACAGCACAGACCCCAATAGATATCTGCTAAATAAAGCAATGCAGTCTCACAATGAAAACAGACTTAGCATTAAAACTTCTCTGCCCCTGAAACTCACATTCATTGAAACAGCATTGAAACCCACATTAAAAGAAAATACATTTTGCCAGTGGCAGATAAAGATTAACTTTGGGCTGTTTTCAAATCATAGGCCCCTTGAACACGAAACATACACAAGCTCTTTGATACACCTTCCTGATTGTATTAAATTATATTCCTTGCACAATACAGTACAGTTAGAGGGCATTTTAAATCTATTGTTTTGAACATGTTTCCAGTAAACAATGAAATAAAATGCATGCACCAATAATGACAAAACTGCCCAATTCAGAACATTTCCATCATAAAAGTCTACTCAAACTTACATTTCCATCATAAAAGTCTACTCAAACTTCTACAGTCCACCAGTATCAGTAAATATGCACAATCTCTGAAGAAGTAAATGTCATTTAAATTCCACATTAAAGAAATCTGTAACTAATGAAGAGGTTGCTGCTAGAAAACTTTATAGGTCATTGTTTCATCTACAAATAAAGTGGTTGCTGCTCTTGAGGAATAAATTGCCCATGTTGCATTAAAAAAATGATAAGCTAGTAATATTGCAGTAGGGAATGGATGACAAACGTATAACATGTTCATAGTTACTAGGTATCTTCGCCAATCAGGACTGCAGCATCAACCCCATTTATAACACAGTACAATATCAGCAATGCATCTACCTACTGTAGGAGTAGATACCACAGCCTTCTGCATCAAAAGCAAGTACACTACCTGTTATGCTATTAACAATACAAGTAGACTCACCATAAGCAGTACTAAACTTTTGTTCCCCTGCAGCTCTCAGCTCCTTGTAAAATCTACTCAACACTCCGCTGTATCTCTAGACTTTGCAGCACAAGAAATCTGGAAAAAGCCAACATTTTGGGGGGGACAAAAGCCCAAAAACCAGGGACACATTTTAAACACTGCTTGTATAATGTTGGAAAGTTGCTACAATAAAATGCTGTGTTACCACCATACATTTTACTGCCAAGTCTTGAACCCAGGAGAACCCTGTGCAAAACAGTCAGAGCAACACATCACTATGCCAAATCAGCTGTTTTGTAAAAGAGAGGAAGACTGAAACTTAAATGACTACCATTTAGTGAATTCAGTTCTCACCATAGCTGTCAACCTCTTAGCACCAAACACCTGAACAAAGCCAATAATGGGGGAATACAGCTCCCAAACATATTCAGTGAATTCAGTTCTCACTATACCTCTCACCCTCTTAGCAAAAACACATGGACAAAGCCAGTAATGGGGGAATACAGTGCCCAAACATATTCAGTGACATCAGTTCTCATCATAGCTCTCAACCTTAGCACAAAAAACCTGGACGAAGCCAATAATGGGGGAATACAGTCCCAAAAATAAGGACAAATTTCAAATATCCATGTTATACACTTATAAAATTGCTAGAATAAAAGGTCATATACTTCCTGAAGAATATGAAATCTGAAATTCAAATGCCTGTTATTTTTATTTAACATTTGTTAACCAGGAAAGTCAGTCTTGGAACAAAAGCCAATTTTCAGCAGAGCAGGGAGAAACACTCCAGACACATGTCTTTGCAAGATGGGAAGACATGCAGACTCCCACAGAAAGCACTCCAGCCAAGAATCAAACCAGAGAACCAGTAGCTGTCAGGTAACAATACTACCAGTGCACCACTGCACTACTGACTTTGCCAGCAACAACAAACATACAGAAACCACAGATTTTATGAGGAACAGAACAAATATGATGCAAACATCTGCAGATTTTTTACAGATGGTGGTGGGTAGGGAATTCAGGCCCTTACTATCTGCATCTAAGCTACAGGGTACAAGCCTGAGTATTCTCTACCCACCACCATGTGTTCTCTCTAGCCACCAGTATGTAGCAACTGGGGTATTAAACACACACACACACACACACACACACACACACACACTCCATTTGTCCGTATCACCCTACCTCCATAGCAGCAACTCCATTCATCCTCCATAGATCGGATCATCCATAGCAGCAATAGATCGAACCAGCAACTCCACTCCGTTCATCCTCCATAGATCGAACCAGCAACTCTGCTCATCCTACATAGTTCCTGTAGCAGCCCGTGCAAGCTGTTTCCCTGCAAGATGTCACGAGAGTAGGCTGGAGCCTCCAGCCTGCCGGTGATGCAGTCCGGTGACCTTTCGGTCTGTGCAGTCATCACTGCACAGACTTCTGGGCTGGCAGGGCAGAGATTCCTGTCTTCCCTATCCGGACTGCCTAACACAGCAGTCTGGAGTTCTGAGTACCAGGAACTCCAAGCACACATGCGTGGAGTTCTGGGGCTCGTGATTTTTTTTTTGTTTTCTTTCTACAGGTGGGGGGGGGGGGCTGCAGCACAAGCTGCCCCTGGATGACAGCACATAATGCAGCTGCTAATATCATTGATAACATTTCCCTACAGGTGATCATGCACTAGATGGTGAAGCTATAACTGCCCAAGATCAAAGCATGCATATTTACACTGTGCAGAATCGCTGCATGTGGGAAGCCACTGTGAACTTGACTACAGAATTATTACTCCATGATGACTCAGCATTGAGAAATAAGTCGGGGGGGGGTTGCAAAAACCCTTACTTATATGAGAGTTCTTCTCAATTTGTTAGACCAGAAGTAATTTTTTTTTTTATCATGCATCAATCTCACACAGGGGAAACACTGACATGGCACTTGAGAGTACATTTATGCACACAATATACTGAACAGTACGAGTTACTTTTTGATGAGAAAAAAAAGAAGTGTGTTCCACATGGAAACAGAAGATACCTGCCCCTCAAGCTATGAAAGCCGAAAAGCTTTTCAGCACTACACATTCAAAATAGGATATTCTTTTACTAGCCTGTGACATCAGATATACAGTACATCTCAAACCAGTCAAAAACTGATCAAAACATATTTAAAAATGCATTGGGTTTAAGAAATAAAATGTGAAGAAATTCCCAAATACTCTCCAGGAGTTTAGTTTTATTAGAGTTGAGCACAAGATGGTTGTTGGTCATCCATGTTTCGGTAGATGTACGGCCATTTTGGGCAAGTTTTTGAAGTTTAGATGCTGAGTTTGCAGAGCAGATGAAGCACTCAGAAAATAACTCTACTTTGAGATTCAATTAGAGTTCTGACTGACTGGAACATAATTCCAGTGAGCCCTTGGATGAGGACAGCTACTTTAGTAGAATCACTGGAGAAATCCTACTTTCTAATTAACTCTTGTCATTATGCATCATACTAGAGTAGCATCTCTTACCGACATAAAATGTCCCCACTAACCTGGGTTTCAATAAGGTTTGGAATGAGCATCCTTTTTGAGACAGTTGTTGACAGTCTGGACAAAACCAAATTTCTGTGATGACAAAATATATCTACCTTTACGAACACTTCAGTGAGCTAGAATTAATCAACTTTGGGCAATACACTTCTAGCATTACAAGGTTCACGTTTTTCAAATGATTATAACCAGGGAGAGTATCCTAGTCAATGTGCCTTAGTTTCACAAATCTAGTTACCTTACTGGAAAAACAACTAATGCCCATATGCCCACATTGTAACAATCACTAGCAAAACAGGTTTATCTACAATTACTTATAGTGAAAGGTCATCACCAGACATATTCACACCGTAAAAAAATGAACTTGCAAGTTTAAAACTGCTGTGGATAAATCTTGCAGATGGAACAATTTCAATAAATAAGTTGAAACTCATTACTTCTGAGCAGTTGCATGACTTGCATTATATAAACCAGCATTTCATATTAGAACAGATATCCTTTCATCATTAAAAACAGCACTGATGAATATATATTTACAGACTCCATAGAGTTGCTAAGTCTAAGTAGTGCATCCCTGACATCATTTTGCAACAAGGTAAACAAGAAACTACAACCTAACCCTTCTGATCCTTGGAAGCAGGTTCTGTCCACCAACCCCCCCCCCCCCCAAACAGTAGAGTCAGAATATCATATGTAAAAGCACCACCACACAATTTGTAGAAAGGGTGTTAACATTATTTATTTAGTTGCATTTGTTTACTAGAATGGTCCACTGGGCCATAGAGAGCCCATTTTCAGTGGAGGCCCGGCGAGAAAAGTTCTGCATAAAAGTAACATACAACAGAAACAAATGAGTAGCACTTTGATACAATCATAATTAACTATTACATACATTAGAGAATTCTAATTAATAATTAACAAACACAGCAAAAACTGACTACACTGATTGCAACAGATTGCAATATAGTAGAGATATGCAGCATAACTGAATAAGGGTAGAGGCTAGTTATTAGCAAACTACCCAAGTTACAGTACAGTACAGGTTATTATTAGCAAATACATTGGTTACAATAAATAAGAGGTTGTGGTGAATGACGCAAGATGCCACAATTAGGTATAAGTTGAGACATATTGACAGTTTAAGTTTAGTAATGTGGTAAGAGTATTTAATGCTTATGAGTATCTGTACTGCTGGACTTACTGCAAGGTCAAGGAAAGAGAGTAAATTTCCATCATACAAGTCAGAAGTACAAGTAATGTACCAGATGTCCTTTTCCGGTTTTATCATGTACAAAATACTATTGTCTGCAAATAAAGCAACGTTTTCTTGATTACCAATTCAACTACATTGTTAAATTTCCGAGTCCTTTATATTTTATTTATTTATTTATTTTGCCAATAGCTGTAACTATTACAAAAATAACAAAGGGGAAAGAAGACCCCCCCCCCCCGGCTGGTTCTTCTGTTCAGACACAACTTATCAAAGAGGAACCTTCCCACTTAATTTTTTTGCCTATATCCCTCATATATCTTCCCAATTAACGTTATTATTGTATCGGGGAATGAAAATGCTCCAATTGCCCTATTCATAAAATCCCAGCCTACTCTGTCAAATGCTTTCAGTGATCAAGACCCAACAACAACAGCGGTATTTTCTTAAATTCTGCTTCTCTACAGTTAACCATTGTTCTATTAATGTGGTCAAATGTTTGCCTCCCCTCCATAAAACCACACTGATCTATATCTATCAATTTTGGCAACATCTTTGTTATTCTTTTAACTATTATAAACATTTTACGATCATGATTTAAAATTAAAATTGGTCTATTAAAAGTTGGATCTAATGGGTCTTTTCCATCTTTATATTTTACAGCCACCACAGCAGCTTTCTTCCAGGTTGTTGGTGCTTCACCTATTTTTAAAATAATGTTAAACTAAACCTTCCAAATCTTCATCATTTTCTTCCTTCTTGGTTTCTAAGCTTCCACAGGAATACCATCTATTCCTGGAGACTTTCCTGCAGACTGATTAAATGTCACTGTTTTTATCCAATCGATACCCATCTTAACTGTTGACTGTTGTGCCTCATCTACCTCTAACCTTGGCATACAAGTCTTCCATAAAGATTTCTATTTGTATTTTTTTTTAATTCCACATTCCTCTGCTTTACACATATTGTCATAACATTTCTGAAATATCTCTAATACCTCTACAGGATCTCTCATTACTATTATTATTTTTTGTTTTGCTATAGACTCCCTAAGTTTGGCAACAACCTTTTCTGTTTTTGTTGCCTAAATCATTGGGCTAAATGTTTCTGATATTAACTCCAGAGCACAAAAACTATCTTTCTAAACTTATGCATATTATCCAGCTCCTCCCTTATTTCTCTTTAGCTCTGCAATTGTACCTGTTCTTTTTCTGTGAGAGTCCCCTTATTCTGCAATACATTAAAGTTAAAGTCTGTCAGCCCCTCACAATAATTCTCATTACTTCTTAATCACATCTTTTTTATTTTATTTCTACCCTGTTTTTAAACTCCACTTTCATTTTATCCCACATACTAGCTATAACTACTGAAGCAATTTCTTCCTTCCCTAATAACTCTTCAATAATTTCCTTTACCCATACATTAAATTAACTTTTTTTAAAAAGGAAAGAGGTCTCTCATTTGTACTTTATTTCAAATCATGCACAAACTAGGATAAAAACACAGGGTAATTGTTACTGAATGCATGTCGAAGCTTTCAATTATTGTACCCTAACGAATATGTAAATTCCAGAGTTCCTACTATTGAATTACATACCAGACATTTTCATAAATTTCTTCAGAAATCTTCCCTCTTTTGTTATACTTTCCCTTCTAGGCTCCCCGATACATCTTCACTGTTGCAAATCAAGCTCCTTTTCCAAATTCCATTCTGAGGGCAGTCTATTTCTCCCAAAAAATACTTAAGCATCATAACAGCAGTTTTAAGTGGAAAAAATACATGCCAGCCAACACCCCTCCCTCACCAGTAGACCCTTACTACTGCTACTACTACAGATCTACCATTGATATCTTTGTATCATTGTTGGATCTTCTCTAGCAATTAGTATAACTACTCACATTTTCTTTTGTCCCTGACAGTCTGCTGAATATCCATCCCAAAACCCCTTCTTTAACAAATCTACATACTCATGTCTTTCCAAATTAATATATTTTAGCATTGCTGTTTGCATTTCTTAAAATAATTCAATATTCTGATTTTTGTTGACCTGTGAAGCCATTCACATTCCAAAATAATGTGTGTAATGTAGCCATTATAAGAATTATTTCCACCCATTACATATAACAGCTTTTCTAAATATCTATTTCCAGCTTTTTTGTTACATGCATCCACTAATGTTTGGCAGGTTTATCCTTTATAGAGTTGTTTCTTGTCATCTCCAGTTGAACCAATGTCATATTTTACAAGACTGTTTTAATGAAAACTCTCAAACAAAAAAACACTACACATCCCAGACAATAGTAACTTAAATACACAAAACTATGTAATCTTCAAATAATAAATCTTAACCCTCTTGATAGGAATAATGGTCCAAAATCAGCAGCTGCATACACAGGCATTCATGAGCCTGTAATTAAGGTTATCCATGCTAAAGTCCATAGTACAGCCTGTGCTCCTACTTACATTAATTGCGATCTGCTATTGTCTTATCTTTTCTCCTTTCTCAGATGTAAAAAACAGCTTATATGCTTTCAGAAAACACCAACCTTCAGCCTTAATAAAACGTGCACTCGACATATTTAAATAAAACTAAATGATACATTGTTCTAGTATATCCATTAAAGTATTTACTTACCAAAAAAGCTGCTCTTACTCACTCCCAATAATTTCAAACTTTATTTTTACTGAGCTGCTTGTCCTTATACCTTTTAATTTTATGTTTTTCTCAGTAAACAATGTCCAAATCTTTCAATTTATTGCCTTCACTTTAGTAAGTTTGTTTCAAGGAGAACAGATTATTTCTTTAACACTGAACATTTATTTGCTGAAGGAGAACTATTCATAGCATTGTAGTCTCATTTAAATAAACCAAAAAACCCAAACACAATACCTGCTTAAACAAAAAATAATGTCATTTGACTAAATCACTGTGGCGTTGATCTGTACATTCACCTATGCAACTGTAAAGCATAACATTTCGACTCTACATATTACATTTATTCAGTACACATTTACGCCCCATCCCCCCAGTCCAAGATTACAGCCCATTAACTCAAACATGTTTTTGCTCAGTTAATCTCTTCTTAAAATTAAAGATGTAGAAAGAGAAGTACGCATTACAAAGGGAAAAAGTATTTGTTTACTGTAATATCTTCATCACACAACATAAAAAACGTTTTATTATTTAACATGCAATTTACATCAAGAAATGTTTTATACAAATACTGTTAAGAATAACATTTTTTTCTTACGGCTACTTTTACCTTTCAGTGTCTTTCTAAACATCAATAACATAAAATGGGGCACATACCTGTCACCCCCATCTAACAAAATTCCAATCTTTCTCAGCCTCTTTTTCTTGTAAAGCCATACTTCATAAAATGTGATTGATGCTTTAGAGTCTCACATTTATTCCCCAATTTCAGTGTTGCTGGTTTTCTTCTTGTTCATCTCCACCCCCCAACTCTGGTTCAAGTTTAAAGTACTCCCCATTCTCTTCATCAACTCCTGTGCTTTCTCTCTCTCTCTCTCTCTCTCTCTCCGGCATTTTCCCTTGGAACACTGGAAAAGGTTTCACTGGCAAAGTCTCTCTATAAGCTTTATAATCAGATAAATGAGAAGCAGAGTCCCCTTCTGTTTGATGGCTCACTTTTTATTGGAACAAGACTTTAATCCTCTGGGGAAAATATTCTGAAGATAGCTGGATAGAGCTGCTTGATCACACCTACCTCTCAACATTTCCTGAATGCTGGGATAAATTTGGTTCTCTTCTGCCTAGTATACAGTAAATAATAATTTTCCACAAACACACTACTGTCTCAAATTTTTAATATTTTGCCCTTCTGCCACAGTATTGTCAGGATCAACTCTTTCTGTTATGATTGCATCTTTACTAATACAAGTCTTGGCGGCTTTCTCACGGCCAGGTTTGGAGCGCGCACACAATGCACCCTTTCAATTATTTATTTTACATTTGTTGACTGGAATAGTCCGACTGGATGCATGTCCATTTTCAGCAGAGGCCCGGGCAGAAAAGCTCCAAGGTAAGCAGATACAACATAATATGTTACAAATAAAATATTTACAGTGATTACATACATAAGCAAGTTAAACAAATACCACAGGTTAGAGTTAATCCAGAGTATAAGTCAGGATTAATTTACAGAGTTAAGCTGATTAACAGTTTTTACTCATTCTAGAGGAGCGTTAGCCAGGCTTGATACGTTTACATAAGCAAGTTAAACAAATACCACAGGTTAGAGTTAATCCAGAGTATAAGTCAGGAGCGTTAGCCAGGCTTTATACGTTAACATAGCCAGTTAAGTGTCAAATGTTTAGGAGTCTTGTTTTAAATTGGCCTAGGGTGGAAAGTAAAAGTAATATCAGCTGGAAGAGAGTTCCAGAATCTATCTACAGAGTTTACAAGAGTCACTGGCTGAGTTATTAATTTTGTTAGTCTGAAAAAGTAGTCCGTTAGAGGATCGAAGCAGTCTTGGATTATTATAAGGGGTAATAATATTTTTTAGTGCAGGAGTATTGTCCGGACTAGAGAGGATTTTATAGGCCATAATCAGTTTGGTTATACTGCATTAGGCTGGGTAGTTCAAGCCACCCAAGCTGGTTTAGATTGATACAATGATGTCCTAAAAGGCAGCCCAGTGGCAAATCTGGCAATGTGGTTGTAGCACACAGAGTTTATTAAGGACAGACTTGTTTAAATTAGAGAGTAGAGGGGATGCATACAGAAGAGTTGAAAGAAGTTGAGAGCAAGCTATGGCGATTTTAGCTGGGGGGGGGTTAGGAAGGCTTTTATTCTGTAGAGTTTTTATTGATGGTTTTGATAGATTGGTTAACATGTAGGTCGAATTTTTAGATTATTATCTATAATGACACCTAATAGTTTTGTAGAGGGGTCAGGGGAGATTATTGTGCCATCATTTGCATTTATGGTTAAGGTGAATGCAGTAGACATATGTGTTGGTGAGAAAAACAACATTTTTAGTTTTTTTGTGATTTAGGATCAGTCGACGTTCAGAAAGCCAGTTTTCTATTGCACTGAAGGTGGTCTGGGTAGCTGACCATAACTCTGTTGGAGATGTGGCCGACTAAATCAGGGTACAGTCACCAGCATATTGGATACAGCTGACTTTTGGGATGACAGTATAAAAGTCGTTAATGAAGATGGAGAACAGCAAGGGCCCTAGTATACAACCTTGTGGTACCCCAAGGGTGTTAGGTAGGAGGTTAGAGAGTTTGTTTGGCCAAAGGACAGCCTGCTGTCTACCACTCAGGTAGGATTGAAACCACTGAAGGGCTTTAGTACCTAGGCAGAATGTTTGCAAGGTGTGGATTAAAAGTTGGTGATCAACCATGTCAAATGCCTTGGAAAGATCCAAGAAGAGGGCTGAGGATATATAATTATTGTTGTGATTATGGTTTATGGTATTGGAAAGGCTAGGAGGGCTGAAATAGTGCTGTGGTGAGGTCAGAAGCCATGACGAATGTCTGCCATAAGGTGATTCTGGATTAGGTGGTGCATCAGTTGTCTACGAATACATTTTTCCATAATCTTTGCAAGTGGAGAGAGTATAGCTATTGACCTATAATTGGATAATTCAGTAGAGCTGCCTGCTTTGTGAAGTGGGATTACATAAGATATTTTCCAGATGGTGGGAATTTTAGCTTCTGCTATGGTTCGATTGATTAGTACTGAGACGGTAAGCAATAGCATCAGCTGATTTTTGTATATACTCGGCAGGGAAGTGATCAGCAGAGAGCATTGTGGGTTTTAATTTTTTTATCAAGGTACAGATAAGTGAAGTGGTGACTGGTTGGAGGCTGAACAGCAGTAGGTTTCTAGGGGTGGTACCTAAAAGGCCAGGGGAGCAAGGAGGTAGTTGGCTAGCTAGGGCTTGAATTGTTTCAGTAAAGAATCTGTTAAAACCGTCTGAAACTTCTTCAGGGGTTTATCAATAGTAGCAGCAGGGATAGGGGTTGAAGTTTGTCCAGGATGTAGTAGTTTTTTTAAACCTACCCAAAACTTCTGAGGGTTATTTTGATTTATTGTTTGTAAATTACAGTAGTATTGTTTTTTTGTTTTGTAAAATTTATTTTTTGGTTTTGTTCCTAGATTCCCTGCATTTAATGTGATCTTGGGGGTCTTTAGTAGAACGCCATAAAGCCTAGGCTTTGTTTCCAAGGGTAATTTTGAATTTAGACTCTTTAGAAAGCCATGGCGCAGTCTTTGCCTTTGTCCTTTGTCCTTTTTGAGCAAACAGGTGCATGCAAATCAAGGATCTCAAGGAATTTGTTATTAAAGTATACAAGTGCTTCCTCTACAGGGGAGGTCTTTTAGAATAGACCAATTACATGAGTTTAGTCACTGTTGGAATTTTGCAGCGAGTTTTTTTTTTTTTGTTTCTAACCTTTCTAAGTAAGGGATGCTGGGGGTTAATGGCTTTGTGCTTAATTACATATGTGAGAAGGTGATCGCTTAGGTCATCAGGGAGGGTCCCAGAGGTGTACAGTTGGGGGTGACTATTTATGAGTATTCAAGTCCAAGTATGCTTTCTTTTTGGTTGAGTTTACCTATCCTGGTAGGGGTGGTTATGATTTGTGTAAATGCATGCAGGTTAATATGGGTGGTTGGGGATTATGAGGAACAGATTCCCCAGTCTATGTTAAAATCTGAGTAGTAGGGTTTCTTGCGGGTAGTGACGTGATAGCCAGTGAAGTGGTTGTGGTAGTGAAAGGGGTCAGAGGTCACAGCAGCCATCTGAAACAGACGAGAAACTATCAAGAAGAAATGGACCAGAGGGGCTACAAGACCAGCAAGTTAGGACAAGATCTAAAAAACAAAAAGGTGAAAACCTGAATACAAGAGTGACTAATGTGCTTAATCTATCGAACTGTGTATTGACTGCAGAACTGAAACTTTTTAGTAAAGGTCTGACATTTGTGCCTTCAATTCCAGGTGATGTGAATTATATGCTTACTGAATTAAGGTGTTTTGTGAGAAATGTTGATTTACAGCTGTTATATAAAAATTCCCAATTTAATAATGCTTTAAAACGAGCTAGCACATTTACACCCAATAGTACACCCACTGTAAAAGCTTTTGTGAGTATGTGTGAAAAAGAACTGTATGAGCTCAATTTTGCTAATCAAAAGGGAAGTAAGTTTTTTAACCTTAGTAGTGAAGAAAGATGCACTAACTTCATTATGTTTGAACAAAGATATAATTATTAAAGGGGGAAAATAGTTATTATGGATGTAGTGCAATATGATGAGTGGATGAATGAATTTTTATCTGATATTTCAACTTTTGTGAAAGTTAACTGGAAGTTTATATCGGATGTTATTATGAAGGTTAAAACCTTCTTATATGAAATATTGATGGATGGTTCAATTACACTACAGACATATAATTATTTGTATATGGCCAACCCAGTTACACCTTTTATTTATGGACTACCCAAAATCCATAAGAGTTTAGTCAGGTCACCAATGCGACATATTGTGTCAGGAAAGAAATGGGCCGCAGTAGCCATTTCTAAACATGTGAATAGACTATTAGCTGCTATTTTAAGTTACTGTTATATTAAAGATGCTCGTGATTTTTTATGAATGTTAAATGACTGGTCTCTAATACATGTTCTGACATTCTTCTAGTAACTATGGACATTAGGTCACTTTTTACCATTATTCACAAGGAGTATGGAATTGAATCAGTACGGGAATATTTAACAATACATAAGATATATGATACAGTGAAAGTGAACTTGTCATGTTGTATGCTGGATTATGTCCTAAATAATAACATATTTATTTTTAATGATGATGGTTACCATCAGTATCTGGGGGTGGCTATGGGTATGGGTACACCAAAAGCTAATACCTATGCTAATGTAGTTCTAGCTAGGTGTGAAGAACAATACATTTTTTCAGAAGTAGAGACGCGTTATAAAAATGAACATCTAGTTTTCTTTAAAAGGTTTGTGGACGATGTCTTCCTGTTATGGAATGGCACAAAGGAAGAACTTATTGCATTTGTAGAATTTTTTGCATACGACCACAAACTTCTTAAGATTTGAAGTGAAGTCATCCTTTGATGAGATTAATTTTCTGGATATAGTTATCTCTAGAGATGTATGCTTCAACTCTAAAATTGACAGGAAAGATGTACAAGTTAATAAGTACGTGCATCCATAAAGCTTGCACCCCAAGGCATATTTTTAAAGGTATGAGAAAAGGACAGCTCATGCGAGCTAGCAAACTTAGCACGAAAGATGTAACTTTTGAGTTGGAGATGAAAGAGATGGCAGACTCTTTTATGGAGAGGGGTTATAATAAAGCTATAGTACAACAAATTAAGGGAATAGTCACTTTTGCAGTCTACAAGGTTTCCTAAGGCTTCCTAGAGCCGTGAGGTAAGTATTTGAGCTCTTAGTTATACTGGCTGTAGGTTTAATGTTTTTAATATAATTTTTGGTCTATTTGTTAAGGTTTTATACAAATCAAGTGTTATTTTAAGTTTAGATGTTGACGGTTGTGCATTAGGCCCGGCAAGCCAGCACGTAAAAATCTACTGCCAATCATTAGCGGACCGGAGTTCCGCTGTGGCGACCTCTAACCAGGAAAAGCCGAAAGACACAACAACAACATTGTTAGAGGGCAGAGGGTAGACTACTCATTAGTTAGGGTTAGGAGTTAGCCATTTTGTAATGGGGGGACAAACTAAAAGTTCTTTAGACCCAGCTCAGCACGCTTACAATTTAAAATGGAAACATTGGAGAACAGTATTAAGTTGCAACCTTGGCTAATAATAAATCATGCTGTGGAATACCAGTTACTTATTTGTGCTTTCATAAAATTAATACAGACTGCTCCTTCCAGTTTCTCTGTTACAGTAGAAAATCTCAGGTTTTCCTCTGATCTGTAACACTACCATTTTTTTTGAAACAGCTCTTCTTGAGCAGACTCCTATTCAGCCAGCCTTTTCTTCATTTCAACCACTTATTTTTGCAGTTTTACCGGTTCATCTGAATAGCATTTTAAAGTTTCTTCCACATTTTTCCAATCCTTTTAATATTGAAGTGGATATACTCTAATGCTTGATTTATTTTTTATCAGCTCTGTGCACAATGGGCTCTTTTTTCTTCATCTAAATTACTGGAGGTAATCTCTTGCATCACAGCTGGAGCCTGAACTACTTTTTTTGCTGAAGAGCTGCAGGATTCTTCCCAGTAAGCGTTTTCTTTTCACCTTTCTAGTCTAGTTGATTTTCTTTCAGGCTCTCCCAGTTTCTTCTTTGCTGGTAGCCAGGAAGTGCACTTACTAGCCAGTAACTGAATTTTACTAAAACAGGCAGAATTACTGGTCATTATCTATCAGTTTCTTTTTTCAAACTGGAAAAGCTGAAATTAAGTTGTTGATCATTGTGCAGCTACCTTGGAAAGTCCACAGCTGTTATATCCTTCGTAGGATTTAACACATACAGCTAAGGCTACAGCAGTGATAAATATGATGAACATAAACAAGCAGTTAGACCAGTTTTATTAATCTGTCACAGCAAAGTTTCTCAAGAACAAAAGCTTAATCACATCAGTCCTGCAGCAACAGAAATTGCTAATGCATTTCCAAGTCGGCTTCCTTTCCTCAATTCCACCCTTATGTGGCTTACAGGTATGCACGCCTTTAAGTCCTTAGCAATTCTATCACATAACATAATTCCCCGATTCTTCCATCTTTGTCACATTCACAAGAGAAGTCAGCAAGTTTAGAGACTCTACACTTTCCAAAGGAGATTACATTTTCTTTTATATTCAAAATAACAAAAAGTCACACATTCCTAAGTCAGTGGAACAAAAATATTGGTTGCCGATGAATAAGATAGAAAAGAAAAAAAAATTCCAATTCAGTTTCCTTTAGCGTGGCATAACCTCTTGACATCACACTTGTCATTTCTGGTCATAAGATTGCATTTGTTTTTGGATGCCCACTATGAATACACACCACTTTCATTGTACTTTACTACACGAACATGTTTTACCTTTTTTCCTTTTGACTTTTGAATTGGGCATACATTCTTTAAGACCTAAACATGTACGAAACAGTATGAAATATTTTCAGCCAATATAAATAAAAGTAGTTTCAACTAGCCTATAGCACTTAAATGTCGAAAAATATTAGGGAAGAAATTCCAATTTATTTTTTCCATTCGTTATTTCTGGTCCTTCTTTCTTTCTTTATTTATTTTATTTATTTATTGGGGGGGTGACAACATTTCACATATTTGTACAGTATAATCCCACACAACTGTTCATGAGGCATGTAAGGTTTAAGCCACATTTCTGACATGACTATTGTAGAATAGTGTGTGTGTGTGTGTGTAGAAGTGTTTCATGGTCAGCACATAGCATGTGCTAGCATCAGTGACATTTTGAGATTGCAACCAGAGAGGGGGCATGTATGAGTGTAATAGCTAGTTTAGAAGTTTATTCAAGTTAAAATTATTAAGCCTCAATCCTGATGTGCTTGTACATAATAAAGCTGCTTGAACAGAACCCAGAAAGACTCGCCTATTTTATCCTGACTGGACGAGCGACATGGAATCAGAACTGGGATTCCAGAGACTGCTTTTCAGAGCTACGAGGTGCAGAGAACAGTGAAGGTAAACTGAGAGACACAAGCACAAAAGACAGCCAGAAACGAACCAAAGGTAATGAAAACTTGCACAGACTATTTATTTTATAAAAATGGAACATTACAAGGGCACAGACCACATTATTAAACAAGCGAGAGGCACAAAAGGATAATTAATTAAACAAAATGTTTAAAATTAAGATGTTGGACAAAATGATTACCAGAAAAGCATACAAGGGGTTTGGAATTACCTCGGAATTGCAAAACTAGCATGCTTAAAGCAAAACAGGCATGTTTAGAGTAAAATTACCACAAGAAAAGTATAATAGGCATGGAAAAAGATTAAATGAGCAAAACGAATATAATAAGGGCAAAACGGGCACATCAAGCATAAATAAAGCAAGGCGACTGCAAAGTACCGTGTTTTGGCATAACTACTATTTCACATTGTATTCAGGGAATAACTAGAGTTATTTGAAGTATCTTGAAGTGTGTAAAAGTGCTTACAGTGTGTGCTTATTACTGTGAATTTATTCTGGAGTGTTTAGTTGTGTGCAAAGTGCAACTATTTCATGAAGTACAGCCAGAATACAGCCATTTTGAACATTTTCTTGTGCTGGGTGTGTCTATTCACAAAGTGCCGCAATTACAGAGCGTTTCTTGCACTGTAAAGAGTTATTTAGCAAAAGTACCACTATTTTGGGAATACTGCAGTGGTGGTGCTGCGGTAGCATTGTCGTCTCACAATTAGACGTTGCACGTTTGATTCTCAGTTAGAGCGTCTTCTGTGTGTCAACATGCATGAATGGGCGTTCCTTCGTTGAAGGTTGTGCGTTAGGCCAGGCAAGCCAGCAAGTAAAAATCTACTGCCAATCATTAGCGGACCAGAGTTCCGCTGTGGCGACCCCTAACCGGGAAAAGCCGAAAGAGGACAGACAGACAGACCACTATTTTGGGAAAGTTTCAGTGTGCTATGTACTGGTTATTTGCAAAGTGCAGCTACTTGAAATGTTTCTTACTCTGAGCTTCCTCTGCTCAGTTTATTCGCACAGTGCAGTTATTTTGAAATGTTTCTTACACTCAGAAGTGGTGACTTCATATTGTTGTACAGGCTGAATCAAGGGAAGACCCCAAGTGTTTGAAGCGCACGTTCAGGGAAATGTATAACCCCCAGACAAATATTACATTACAGAAGCATTTGTTTTAGAAAAACTGGGGAAACTTTTGCAGCTTATATAACTGACCTGAGAAACAGAGCTAAAACATGTTGGTTTGGTGACTTAAAAGATTAGCTGATAAAGGACTGGCTTGTCTGTTGTATTAATAGTGCTGCAGTGCGAAAGATTTTGCTTTGTGACAGTGACTTAATGCTGAGCAAAGCAATCGAGATCTGTCAAGTCCACAAAATTACGGGAAAGGCATACTAGCATGCTTGTAAGTGATAAGAGCATGGTTGCAGCAAGCTCCCGAGTAAGTGTAGACAGCATGCAATATGTGGCTAGCAGAAGCAGGCCTAAAGCACATAAAAGCTGCAATCCCTGCAGGTTTTTCTGGGAGTCCCCATAGTTTTCCAGCAATTTCTATGAAAAGGACATGCGCAGTGCAGTAGAAGGGTGAGTCAGCAAAGCCAAAATCCAGCTTTATTAACTGTTGCAATTACGGTGCCAATCATGAGTCTAAAAGAGAAAAATGCTTAGCATTTGCTCAGCAATGACAAATGTAAAAAGAAATTGAACCATTTTCAAAAGTTTTGCAAATCAAGCAAACCTCACACAGTTATAAAGAAGGGTCACTTGAAAAAGCAAGTTGATCATATATTTTATTTATTTTATTTTACATTTGTTGACCGGGCTAGTCTAGCTGGATACATGTCCATTTTCAGAAGAGGCCCGGGGAGAAAAGCTCCATGTGCAACACAACAAGCAATATACAATAAAACAATATACAATAAGAACTGATATTAAGTACAGACTTGAAAATATATACAGAAGAACATTTGCAAAATACAGTCAAGAAAGAAATACCAATAAGTTGTTTACTAAAGACAGTATAGATTAGAGCCGATTTGAATAGAATAGGGGAAAACAGTTTATGTTTTTTCTTTTTTTTTTTTTTTTTTTTTTTTTTTAAAAGATCTGCAGCCCTATTTTCTACACAGATGGTGTATCAGTAGCTGGTGAAAAGGTTGATGCATTTGTTGGCAGAGAATGAAGTGTTTTGTGCTGTCCAGATCCATGGTAAAACCACTGAGCTTAAAGTGGACACTGGCTCAAAGTGTAATGTTATGTCAGCAGACATTTGCTAATGTAAGGACTAATGAACACCTCAATGTGGCTAGTTGTGCGAAACTTGTTGCTTATAGAGGTGAAGAAATTCAAACCAAAGGCTCAGTAGTGCTTTCATGTTATTGGGCTGGGAACTGTTGCAGCTTGTTATTCTATGTAGTCTGAACCCTTGTGCAGTCATTATTAGGTCCAAGAGACAGTTTGTCGTAGATGCAAAAAGTTGATTTTGGCAAGTGATGCTAGATCACAAATCCTCATTACTGACTACTTTCAGTACCCCATTTGGCAGATATAGATTCCTCAGGATGCCATTTGGAATAATTTCTGCAAGTGAAGTCTTTCAGCATTCAATGGAGCAATTTTTTTCAGGTTATCCTTGTGCTGTAAGAGTAGATGATTTGTTGGTTGGAGGCAATGGTAAAGCACAACATGACAGAAACCTTAAGAAAGCTCTAGACAGAGCATGTGAAGTGAACTTAAAGCTCAATCTTCTGAAGAGGAAATTCAGACTACCAGAAGTTACATAGGCAATTAATTTATTTACTAGCACTGGCTTGTGACCAGACCTGTCCAAGCAAACAGCCATTCTTGAGATGCCAGCACCAGATAATGTTCAGGCTCTACAAGGTTTTCTTGGTATGGTCAACTATTTAGGCAAGTTTATACTAGACTTCAGTGAGTTGACAGCACCTTTGAGAGAACTGACGCACAAAAATATTACATGGTCTTGGTTGGAACAGCACCAGACATCATTTGAAGACCTTAAGCAGAAAATTGCCACCCCACCAAGATTAAGATTCTATGATGTCAATAAACCAGTAACTCTTTCTTGTGACACTTCAAAATTTGGTCTTAGTGCAGTTATTCTTCATGAAGGCAGACCAGTAGCCTATGCATCTAGAACTCTTACCCAAACTGAAATGCAATATACTCAAACAGAGAAAGAACTTTTGGCAACAGTATTTGCATGTTCAAAGTGTCATGATTATATTTATGGTCGAGCTATTCAGATTGAAACTAATCACCAACCTCTAGTTACTATTCTAAAGAAGCCTATGCATTCAGTTCCAGTGAGATTACAAAGAATAATGCTCAAATTGCAGAAGTACAACTTAAAAATGGTCTATACAAAAGGCAAACCTCTTTACTTGGCTGATACCTTATCCAGATCACCCAGAAATACAATGGAATAGCTTCATGTAGAGAATTTTGACTGACGTCATGGAAGTGCCTAATTTTTCTACCACAAGACTTGAAGAGCTAATCCAATTTTGCAAAAGCTCAACCACTACATTAATGCTGGATGGCTGTCAAAGCAATCTAGTGTACCACCTGAAGGGCAAACTTATTTTCCTTACGGAGATGAGATGTTGATGGAAGATGGCCTTATTTTCAAAGGTCCTAAAATTTGTGTTTCTGTTTTCTTACAACACGAATATACCCATATTTTGCATCATGGTCACCTAGGTTCTGAATCTACCAAAAGAAGGGAAAGAGTTAATATTTTGGGCTTCTCTAGCAAAAGACATTGATAAAGTACTTTCTTCTTGTTCAGTATGCAATAGTACTAAACTGCATTTGCGAAAAGAATCACTTCAGCTAAGTTAAGTTCCTGAACTACCTTGGTCGACATTAGCCACCAATATATTCGAGTGGAACAATCAGCATTACCTATAATTAGCAGACTCTTATTCGAACCGGTTTAAGATTGATTTACTACCTAATCTAACATCCACTGCTGTTATCACCAAGTTGTAACATCATTTCTCAGTCCATGGTAGCCCACACAAAGTTGTTTCTGACAATGGTACTCAATTTATTAGTCAGTTGTTTCAGAAATTTGCAAAGGAATGGGACTTTGTACATGTTACTAGTAGCCCAGAATATCCATAGTTGAATGGACTAGTTGAACAGGTCAAAGCCTGATAGAACCAATCTACTCAATCTCAGAAACATAACCAGTGACGATATACTTGGCTTGCCTGCTCAGAGACTTGTACCCAGACAAACCAGAACAACACTGCCTATTAGTTGCAGTTTGTTGAGGCCTAAAGCTAAGAATAGGACAATTAGAGCCCAATTATTCAGAAAGTGTTCTTTCCAGAAGTCCAGTTATGATAATCGAGAAGATTTCTTTGGCCATTGAAAGAAGGAGAGACAGTGAAGATACAAACAGCGAAAGGTTTCGACTGGATTGGTCAAGTAACAGGTATATGTACTGCACCGAGATCCTACTTCGTAGAATCTGAGGGTGTGGAGTACAGCAGAAATCACAGACATCTTCTTCCTGTACCAGAATCGATATCCCAACATTGTTCCCGTGATATAGACTCTAGATCTTAGAGCGATCCAGACAATGTTCCCGTTGCAGAACGTCTTAACTTCTGCTTCCATTTGGATGATGTTCCTGATGTCTCTAAGGCTGAACATTCAGCAGAGATCGTCCCAGTTGCTGGACCTAATTCTAAACTTCTATGTCACACGATTGGCTATTTCCAGACCTAGTGTGAAATACACAGTAACCTGGACATAAGTGTTTATATGTATTTAATTCTGTATAAATGCATGACAAAAAATTATTTTTATTGACTGCATGCTGATCAATGTTGTCAATACTGTATGACTGATTTCTCAAAGAGGAAGGATGTAGAATAGTGTGTGCGTGCATTACCTTAAAGAAGGATTTCATGGTCAGCACGTGCATATAAACAGCAAGCACGTGCTAGCTTCAGTGACATTTTGAGAGTGCAGTTAAACAGTGAGCATGTATGAGTGTAATAGCTATTTTATTATAAGTTTATCTAAATTAAAAAGTTATCAAGCCTCAATCCAGATGTGTTTGTACATAATAAAGCTCCCTGAACAGAACCAAAAAAAGACTATTTTATCTTGACTGAATGAGTGACAATTATTATTTATGGTTTATACAGATGTACCAAACAATGTAGAACAGAAATTTTTGATGTCCAAGAGGAAGCTATACACCATGAAAGGAAGTAAACAAAGTAGAGTAGAAATGGAAGATAAAAATCCCTTGTGTTGGGATAAACATCACAAGACTGTAGGCTTTAGATGTATTCATATATCTTCATGGCACTCCTCAGTTTAAATAACAACACTTTTAGATAAAACTGTGCATTGCGTTAGAACTCAAGCAGGCCTTAGGTTGGAATGTAAACCACAAGTAATTAGCAGAGACAGGTGTATCAGATCCCATTTCTGGCATTTATATTTAGGCAAACATATTGCTTTTTTTGCTGTTATGGTAAACTGCATTTAATGCTTACCTTGACTGAACAGCTTGTGGCTAAAGAGAGTCCAAGAAGAACCACTTGACTTATCTGGTTGTGAAATGAAAATGTGGTACTGTAATGTGGTTACACTTTATGAACTAACCAGCAGGACACTGTTCGTCCACTTAGTTTGCCCGTGTACTGCAGTTAGTTTAATGCAACTGCCACCACATCACAGTGGCATCCCTACAAGAATTCTAAGCTGCATTAAAAGGAATCAACTGCCTTAATTTCAGTCACTCATTCCAGCAAGTGATTCTGCCTATTACTCAGGCTATCAATATGTACTCTCTCATATCAACAATAAATGGAGCTCTGTCACCATGTCACCACATCACTCCTTTCTGTCCTATACTCCCTTTCCAGGGTAATATCACAACATTTTCACCTTATGCCATTACATATCTATATCATAGCCCAAACAGCTTTTTTTTTCTTTTCCATGGAAAAGAATTAAGATCCATTAGCTTCTTTCTATAGCATACCTTCTATTTCTCTCATCACCCACGCTACTTAGTTCTGCACCAACTCCAGGACAACAGCCTCATTTTCTCTTCAGGTCTTCCAGAAGAGTAGACAGTACTCTACCTACAAGTTAACTAGTACCACACAAACAGACATTACCACTTTCTGATATGTTCTCCAGCATATGGTCTTTTAGTCCATGGTTCCATTCCCATTAGGACCTTTAGGCAAAGCCCTCATTCCATCCATCCACCCTCTACCCCTTTTCCCATTTTGCACATGGGATCAGGGTGTCACTTCAGCAGTGACAATAATCTCAAGCCAAGGTTTACACCACCGGGTAGCTAGCCCTGCCACTGTAGTTTATTCTTACCACTGACTCGCACACCCACTCTCTGCTACGGCCAATTTAGAGTGCCCAGTTCACCTACTGCAGGTCTTTGGAAAGTGGGAGAAAATAGGAGCACCAGGAGGAATCCCACATGACCACAGGGAGGACATGCAGACTCCGTACAGAAAGCACCCCAGTCGAGAATCGAACCGAAGAACTTTTGCTGTGAGGCAACAGCGCTAACTGCTGCACCACCGAGACCACCCAATTACTGTGGCATGCCCTCATTACCACATAGTTAAACAAAGCACTTGCATTTTCAAATTGGTACAGAGGTTTTCCCCTGTAACAAACTTCCACTCTGACTCACTAAATAAGCAAGTGAAAAGGCATACTACCAAGTTAGTATCTGAACATTTTATTAGATCCAAAGTCTTAGTCCATATAGACAGCACAGCTCTCTCAGCACGATGCAAAATCTACACGTTTTTCAGCACAGAAAAAGGAAGAGGTTAAAAGAGTGTTAGAGGGTGCAATACTTGTTCACATTACCGGTTTAGTGGTGGCTATCATTACAGTGAGTTACAGATCAAGTGGCAGTTTGAAAAGATAGGTTGGTGCAAGGCCTCAGAAGTACAGAAGAAATGTGCTACAGGTAGGAGATAATGTATATAATCAGTAGTGAGGAACTGATTTAACAGTATGTAAAGGAAGACTAGACTTTAATGCGGGTGAAATGAGAGATAGCTTCACCAAGATTTCTCACATTGTTTCTGTCAAAATGAAAACAGTACTTTAGTCAGTCAACTTCCAGAAGAAAAGAGGTGGATGAAACAGCTTTAGATCATTGTCAGGAAGACTATTTAAATAAGAAGTTACTGATAGTAATGCACTGTAATAAGAAGGCTGTGACTTGCCATTCAATATGAAGCTACTAGTAAAGTGCTGGCCAGAAGCCTTGAATAGATTAGTCTGGGGAGACTATGCAGTGATGTTGAAAGAGATGAGAAACAGGGACTGCAATGGCCTTGAAAAAGTTGTAAGTAAAGCAAAACTGGTCATTCAGATAAGACATTAAACTTGGGTCCTATTTGTCGGAGTTACTGGTAGCTCAGGTGGATATAAGATTCCACAGCACTTATCAAAAAGTAAGTAAGCAACTAAGCAAATAAATAAATAAATAAATAAATAAATAAATAATAGTGAAAGGGAGGGCCCTTGTGCCCCAGTCAAAACTTTCTCAAGTCAATATGAATATTACTGCAGGTCTTCCCTACAAAAAAAAGAGGGCACTAGCCCAAAGGAATTAACCTAATCAACAAAAGTACTTAAATAAATAAAATGGGGAAAAAGAACAATGGGGGAACATCTGAGGAAGAAGTAATGTGAACAATACGGTTGGTATTAGGAGCAAAAGAATGAAGCACAGGAAAAGGCTAACAGCAAATCAGTGAAAAAGATGAATACAGAAACCTAGTCAACAAGCCAGTAGGCTCTGCTGACTCCACGTGCAGGGGGATGGAGTCTTGATTGTAAACCAGGTGATCTGGGTTTGAGAAGTCCCAGCTGACTTGACAGGGACATGGGAAATTATATGGTACTTTACCAACTTCGCTATCTAGGGGGAGGGAATGGGTTTTCACAGCACAAGGTGACAGATCTTAGAGGTGTAAATTAAGGACTATCTTGGCTTAACAATACCAGGGTATTCAATGAGAGTCATTCTTGGTCTTAATGGCCTTATGTCACAGCCCGTCAAGTGCTGGGGGCGGTCTGTGGGTACAATACTACAAAAAGAATTATAGCAACAAGTATGATGCTGCATCGGGATGCCTCTGTCTCCTCTCTTACTACAGGCAAAACACTAGATCAGGCTTGAGGGTTGTCTGTTGACTCTTGGCATCAGAGATAAGAGTGGCAGCATCAAAAGTACAAATAATCAGCTGCATAAAAAACAGTTTAAAAAGGTCACACGCGCGTGTGTGTGAGAATGAAAGAGAGGAAAAAAAGAGCATTCAAAACTTAAACTCAGAGTAACTGAATACTGAACCTTCCTCCAAGGCATTACACAGATGCGTACATTTTCAACAAACTTCAAAATCACTATTGACACCTGTGTATAATATCATACACAGGTCTTGAGATTTTAAAAACGGTTACCATATTATAATACACACAATAAAAAAAGTCATTTTATAAACATACATGTATTATGCAACTATGTTATAAAAGTAATAACACTGTAATTAGCAACACTAAATACAAAAAATAAATTAAACACTAATCAGTGTTTTTCATTGTGGTTGCAAATATAGCTTCAGTTTGTCTATCTGTATAAGAATAAACATCAAGAGTGAAACAGGGACATTCAGCTGAGTATTAACACTCAGACAGACTGAAAGCTTGGTTAGCTGCTGCTTCCAAACAGTTAATGAAAGGCTCAGTGGAGCAACAGTTCTATTATCCACAGCAATGTGGTAATTATACTAATTCCACTTAGAGAGTGACAAGATGTTTTGATGTTACTAATAAAAACTTAACTTAAACTGAGTACCAGCCATGTCCAGTGATACAGACGTTATTAAGTGGGAAGGTGAACTAATGACCCAGACACAATAATATGCAACAAAAACAGCATGTACGATTATACAGAATTATAGCAAGTACAACTAGTTACTGAAGCAAGCACATTAACAATGTTAGAATTATACCTGTGTCAAGCTACACATATGTTGTTGCATCTTTCGGCTTCTCCCGGTTAGGGGTTGCCACAGCGGAACTCCAGTCTGCTAATGATTGGCAATAGATTTTTACGTGCCGAGTTGCCAGCCCTGACGCACAACCTTCAACGAAGGTACGCCCATACACGCATGTCTCCACACATAAGATGCTTTTGCTGAGAATCGAACAGGACAATGTCTTACTGTGAGGCGACAATGCTACCGCAGCACCACCACCGCGATTGTCAAGCTACACAGATAAACAGATAAATGCTGAAAAAAATAGGGAAGACAGAGGTACCTGGGTGCATATGTTCTCACAGCGTAATGGGTTGGTAGAATTAAAAAATTCCCTGCAGAGTACTCTGTCAGGAATACTGGGCGAGCAAATAAGTGTAACTAAGGAAATTACTGTTTGAGCACGGATACAGTATGTGAACTGCCTATACATAGTAAGGCCTTGTTAAGTTTAATTCCAGTGGCTGCCAAAAAAGCAATTACAAGAAAATGGAAATCAAAGTCTAATCAACCATATTTGAAGTAGTGAACATGGCAAAAGAGCTAAAAGAAGAGGATACAATCTTTAGAAAATGACAGGAGCAAATAGAAAAAAGTGGAAACAATGCATGCAGAAAAAAGTTTGGAATAGGAATGAGGTTTTTTAAGAGAAGGCAGGAATTGAATAATTTATGTAATGTTGGTTTGATTATATACTACAGAACAACATATGTGGCATATAATGCTTATACATGTGAACCTGTTAATATATTTTTATTACTTTTATATAAATGTAAGTTTGCCTACATCACAAGTGCTAATTCAATAAAGGTGTAAAATAAAAATAAAAGAAAAATAGCAAAAATATAGTTAATACTTAAATACTTCAATATCTACAGTATGAAATCAAACCATAGCAGTGTAGGGCTTAAGTGCCCAACCAAAAGCATAATATCAGTGAAAGGAAGGGGAAACTATTCGTAAACAGTGCAGTTAATATAGCTCATAAAACAGGCAGTGGTCATGGGTGTCATGTGTGAGGTGTCACCCTTTGTAATACTACTTATCAAAAAATTGTAGTAATTGTGGCCGTGTATATGTGTGGTGTCTCCTGCAAAGCTGCTTACCAAGAAAGCATTTTTCAAGTTACACTTAAATTCACAGTAATTAATGATTTCACTGAGACCTGCGGGCAGAGTATTCTGAAAACTGCACAATACAGTGGAAAAAGTTATCCAGTCCCAAAGAGAAAACAACTAGCAGTGCTAAGTAAGTTAAGCCAGATGTGCCTGTATGCCAAGGGCATCCAAGGTTAAGGTGCTGATAAAAACTAAGGACAGAAGCAAAGCAAGCAGAAGGTTGAATGGGATTCAGAAATAACCTGCTCAAAAAACAAGTATATGTCATAAATAATTAAGTTCCAGTTACTAAGCTATGTTAAGGTCAAAGTCCTTTTCAACTCAACAAATACAAATCCACGATTAAGATCATACCCATATTTCTTACTGCTGTATCAATAGCCATAGCGCAACAACAATAATGCCACGACCTGGGCTGAATTCAAGCCAACTGGAAACAGTACAAACAAGATCAACAATGTATTTGAGGTAATCTTCTCCAATAATTAAACTACAACATAAGAACAACAAAACAAAACATAGTAACAAAGATTCTGATGGCAGACAATGACAGAATGGCTCAAATGATATGCCCACTATCTAGATAATCTGGAGCTCTAAATTAACATCATGGCTTAAACAATTTGAGTACATATACTACCTTTCTGCATATAACCTTCAGAGACTATTGACAGCTCTACTGTAAACTTTAATCATCCTCCAAGTTACATACAACTAAATCTATAAACTGTGACTGCTGTGCACAAGCGTCGATATTTCTTTGACAACAGTGTTTATATACATAGACTTTTCCACCCTTTCTGAATTCCTGGTTTCTATACTCCAGCCCGTATCCATAGTAACATTTTACAAGTCTTTCATTTACCCATTCTAACACTAAACACGTGTACAATATTTACCTACTACAGAAGGAACGAACCGTTTCAAAATTTCAGAAGAAAACGTAGAACACACAGCCATCATGATAACCTTCACACTAACAAACTTCCACTTCCGGGGAAAGGACGTTTACGGTGGCGGCAGATTGAAATTAATATGAAAAAAGTGTAGTGTGTGAGGAGTGCGGAAGTTGGAACGTAGTATCCTTAATAAGCACATAAGGTACAGCTTTAGATTATATTATAGAGTTGGTTATTACCTTTGTGCATTATTTTGGGGGTGGTGAAAGAGTTATTATTTCTTGGTCTTATTAACTTTCTTGCGTACTGGTTTCTGATCGTGCAATGTTTGTTTTGGATTGGGATTTACATTTATTCTGTGTCGGAGTACTGCACTTTTTTTAAACCTGTTGATTGCATATTATAATAGTGTGTGCCATCAACTTTAGATTATAATAGTCTGCGTCATCAGTTTTAGATTGTAATAGAAGACACATTTCATTTATTAGCGTGCCTTTCTTCTGGATGGCACTTGCAAATATACTTCGGCTTTTGTGGATCTGCATATCATAACATAATAACATTTTTAGTAATGCGTTCGTTAATGAAGATATTAAGTTTCAACACAAGTGGTGGTATGCTCTTTGCAACCTTACAATACTATATATTAAAGCATTCATACATTTTAACTGTGCTGTACGTAGTTGTCCTCCTTCCAGCTCCAAACGAAGAACACTGCCTCTCATAATGTAAAACAAATTTGGAGCACTTGCTAACAGCTTAACTCACATCAGCTAGGAAGCTCACAGGAGGGTAAAATGTGTTACTTATACAATTTATTTTAATTGAGTAATATGACCCAGTATATAAAAAAATACTAACCCTGAATGTGTGATGGACCTTTTCATTGTCAACTACTGGGAACATGGATATTTTAAGACTCAAAATGAGAAACGTTCCTCGTAATGTTTATTTTTTACTGGAGACGTATGATGCTGTAAGCTTTCTAGCTAAAGATTTTAGCAGCTATTTTGCAGGTTGCCTTTTGCTCCGTTTTGAGAAGTTGTACACACCTCTCAAGTGTACCTCATTACGAGGAGTGTACCTCAGTTGAGGTCTTAAGTTCATATTCTCAAATTTCCACAGTGAAAAGATCTGTCACACATTCAGTGTTAAATGTTTTAACTGATGTTAATGGTAAATGGAACTACTTGAATCCTATTATTTCATTAAACGAACCATTCTGTAAGTAAATAATATCACATTTTAACCATCCTATGAGCTTCCTAGTTGAAGTTGTAAGTGTTCCACATTTTGCCCTTTTGTTCCACATCATGAGAGGCAGTGTTTCTCATTTTGTTGATAAAAGTTTGAGAGCTATGTACTACAGTGTAAATTGTATGCACTTCTGGAAGATTTTATTAATGCAATTAGTATAAAATGTTATAATGCACACTATACTCTCTTTAAAATAAATAATTTTGAGTACTGCAGTGAAATATACCTTTAAATAAGCAGATAAGTTATGCGATGCATGATGGTGTTGTGAGCCAGAGCACAAAGGGAAGCACATTATTTGTAGAATGAATCTTGAATAAACCCCAAAATGAAATATAGAAGCACATCTATAGCGTTGCTTAGAAAGCATTATGAGAAGTGCCAGGACATTGTGGAAGGGGTGTGGATTAGGATGAAACTTCCTTAACCATGCAAAGGTTTGGTCAAGACTATGTAGCCCAAATAACCAGATGTAATGGCCAGACGTGGGCAGATCTCACCATAACCTTTACCATGGACCATTGCTGAATTTTTTAAAGATTTTCTATAATATTTAGTAGGTTATCAACTGGAATTGGAAGCTAGAGTAAATATAATTTATACATAAACTCTAATTTATATTGTTTAAAGTTTTCTGTTATAATTTATTTATTAGCATTTGTTAACTGAGATAGTCAGAGTGGGCACACACAAATATATAGACGTTAAGCTCATAAAAGGTTACAGTAAGAAAGATTAGTACTAGTCTAATAAAAATGTTACAGAGAACTATCAGTTAATGTTTAGAGGACAAAAAGTGCATGTTACAGTAATGTATAGGTAGTCTTAACTATTAAACCAAAAGATAAAAGAAATAACCTGAACATTAAGAACACCTAATACCTTATTTTCATTTTACGTGTTACAGACGTGGCTAAAGCCTTTAAATCAGCAACAAGTGAGAGTGAGATATGAGTGGACAATCCGCATCAAATAAGTATAGGAACTACAGTACAATGTCCATAATTAACACTGGTTTCTAGGTGTAGACTTGTATACAGCATTCATAGTTGAGTGATTTGACTGCTGTAGATGAGGTAAGAAGAGATGCAAGAGTAGTTTATAAGACAGAGAAAAACGGTGTTAAATAGATGAGCTATTGAGTTGTTAGAAGATTGTGAAGTACAGTGGAGTGGTAATTAATAGATGTATTGAGATGAAAGACAGAAAAGCATAGTGACATAAATTTTATGAGATGTGTGGGAGGGAAAGTTTAATGGAGGGAGGAAGAAGAAAGGTATACAAAGTGTGACTAGAAAGAATTAATAGGCGAAAGCAGGTAGCCCAAAGAAAGTATTAGCAACAATGTTTGCTATTGTATTGTTGCTTTGTTCAAATTGGTGGGATTGGGTGGCTTGAAGATTTATAAAAATTGGAGCACTGGATGAAAGGGTGGGGAGTAGTTAAGTTGTGGCAATTATTTTTCTAGTCTTATCTGTAAGGTGTGTGGCGGTGGTGGTGATGATGACGGTTATTGCTTCTCTGCAGAAAATTTTGCAGCCTATAAACACCATAATAATTTTTTGCCTTGCTGCCCCCTGAGGTTCCACTAATTTTGTTGTCTCAAAATGGATCAAAAGCTCAACAGATAAACCAAACTGTTTGAAGTTTTGTCACGATACAGAAAAAAAATTGTTGGATTTGTCATCTACGCTCCCTTATTCACGTGTTTATTAATTCCTAAGTTGTGCAACTACAGAAACAAAAAAGCCGCAAAACTTTTTTTAGTACACAAATAGAGGCCATGGTGGCAGGAATTCCTATGACAAACTGAAATCAACAAGATAAAAACTAGAGGAACCTTTTATAGCCACCTTTACAATACCTACTGGCATGATGGGTTCTTAGCCCTTTGCATTCCCTGCTTTGCTTTGGAGCATTTCTCCCTGGGCCTCTGCTGAAAATTGTCTTCATTTCAAGTCGGACTTTCCCGGTAAACAAATGTTAAATAAATAAATTTGCAATCGGCATTGCACATCAGAGTAATTCCTTTGTAACCTTCAAATCCAGACATAACAAATGGACTGGAGACAGCAAATTCACAGCTAGATATGCAGTAATAGTCTGTTTTAGTAGTGAGAATTAATGGACTTTTATTACTGGGTGACTTGCCTAAGCTTCATGATGGTTACATTGACTATAAACTTGTTGTCGTCTTGTGAAGTTAAATGTATCTGATGAGCTACAGCTTGTTTAGTTTACACTCAACCAACAACAGTAGGAAAGCAGCCTCCTGATTACCTGTTAGTAATATCACCATGTGTCACAGGAGGGTTTCAGATAGCTTTTGCATGCTGGATATGTTTGGTGCTCAGTACACAAGAGTTGTATTTGGAAAGAATGCCTGTTAAGTGTGACACTGAGAGTGAGTGAGTTACTCCGGTATAATGCAAATGGAGTATAATGCAAATATGAGAGACTGAAGTTTCCTAGTATTCTTATTTATGTGATTTACGTCATCATCATGCTGATGCTGTTTTTGATTTTTCCTCTAAGATGTCCTTAAGTTGTTCAAATAACTACACAAGAATTTTCTTTAAGTAAGTATTGCATATTATGCCCTGATAATTTCTTCAGCATGCTGGATAACAGTCTTGTTTTCCTTCTGCATTCAAGGATATCCTTCAAAGGATACCGTTCGACTACCCTTGTCACTCCCTGGAAACTGCTCTTGTCTTCCTCTTT
This sequence comes from Protopterus annectens, assembly GCF_019279795.1. NCBI lineage: Eukaryota > Metazoa > Chordata > Ceratodontiformes > Protopteridae > Protopterus > Protopterus annectens. The sequence goes on along the minus strand of NC_056744.1, from coordinate 37,706,090 downwards.
CAAGACAGAAATCAAAAATATAATGTTAGCAGGGTTTGCTACAAAAAGACCAACTCCCTTAAAGCAATTATTCGAAAGGCCAAACCCCACAGGGAGCAAGGACACCCCAGAGGCACCTAGAGGCACACTCCCTTGCGGTCAGTGCTGCTGCTGTGCTCACATTCTCACAGGAAGCAGTGTCTAGAGCCCGCACAGACAAACCTCTATCACCTTCCACCAACCCCACGATTGCAACAGTTCCAACGTAGTTTACCTAGGTAAATGTGCACATTGCACAGCCTTCTAAGTGAGAATGACCACAAGAAAAGTTAGCGATAGGATGAAAGAGCACCTCCAGGCTATACGAAAAGCAGACATGTCCAACGCAATAGCCAGACACAGCCTGTCCTGCAAACCCCCACCCTCTTTCAGATTCCTAGTCCTGGAACAAGTACACACATTCACGAACACATCCAGCACCCCCCTAGAAGTCCAGGAACTGAAATGGCAAACAGAACTCAGAACAGACACCACCCCAGGGCCAAACGGGAACCTAAATATAAAATGCCTCTTAAAATGGCTAAGATAACGTGAGGCCGACGGACCTCCATGTTGACTACCATGTCACAAAGTTATGCATAACCTGCCTTATATAAAGCAAAGGAATGCTGCATCTAGTAGATTTCTGAAGAAGTTCAACATAGCGAATAAATAAAGCTAAGAACAAAAGTGCTTAAATCTACTCTCCGAGTAGTTTTCTTCCCTCCAGACCACCCAGGTACAGTCTTAGTCTCAGTGTATAGTAACATTTCTCCACCTGGTAGTAGCTATCTGTAGCAGTATATATAATATATTTTGTATGTGTGTATATGTATGTATATATATATATATATATATATATATATATGTGTGTGTGTATATATATATATATATATATATATATATATATATATATAAAATGTATATACATACACGCACACATATTTATGTATATATAGACACAAGCATACTTGTATTTATACTTTGTGTGTATATGTCTGTGTGTGTATATATATATATATATATATATATATATATATATATATATATACATATATATATATATATATATATATATATATATATTGAGAATATATATATATATATATATATATATATATATATATATATATATTGAATATAGACATAAATATAAATACGTACATATATGTAAACAGCACCATTCACAATAAAAATGCAAACTAAGTATGTAGCACTGTTCTAGTCATGGACTGAATGTGATCTCTTTAAGTGTTCTTGGATTAATGCCGTCATTGTAATTTGCATGGCGTTTTATATGAAAATAGAAAAGTATATGTTACTTGTTACTTATATGTATAGTTTAGATCTGACGAAGCTCTAACAAGGACAGAAACATTAATTTTTGAGTTTTACATAATAAAACTGTGGTTTTAAACAAGCAACCAGCTTGAATCCTGTTTTCTAGTTTTTAATAAGATTGCAAAGTAATCTTTCATACAAAACTTACATTAGAATTTGTGACTACAGTGTACTTTAGCAGTTTGTGTGCCAATATCGTTCCTGTACAACTGACTTTCCTTTTTAGTATATAATGTCGATGTGCATAAAAACAGACCACTACATCAATTTCTGTATGTCAATGCTTTCCTTAATTGAGCAGTAAAATCTCAACACTATACCTTTCAAAAAGGGATAGAAAAGTTATCTTTTTCTGATGTGTATAAAAACGTACTTTCTCTGAATAGTGTGTGCTAACCCTAACCCTGCCACTTTCCCTAATCACAACCCCGCACAATTACCTTACAGAAATAAACTTTTCCTAACGATACTCCTACACTAAACACCGAGACATGCTTTCGATGTGCAATACAGATGCCCAACACTGTTGTCCCCTTTCCAAGCCCTTAATTTAACCCTAGCTCACAAACATTCATGCACACACTCCCACTCCAAATCCCGAAACTTTCAGAATACCGGAAAGTTTCAACTTTAACACACTAACTTACTGAAACTCAAGGCACATAACCCCCACACACACAGCCTTTTGCATTCTGACATTTGTTAAGCTTGACACTCAATAAATCTTGCTGCAGATTAAAAAAAAAGTATATAGCACTTTATTTTGTCAGCAAATGCAGCAGGCGAGAAGGTAAACTACTCACATATAAACATATTATGGCATAGTGGCTGTATATCCAGGAGCTGACCCAGGGAAGCATGTTCTTGAGTATAGAAGAGGGTGTATTAGCCTGAGGCAGGCAGATTATCCCCATAACAGTTAATATACTGTAGCAGTCTCTCTAGAGCTGTATTAAGAATACTGCTCCCTAAGGAAGTCTATTCATGACCGCTGGGTTTAATAACAGTTTGGAACTATGTATTTTCTGGACTTGTGTTTGTAATTTTATTGTACCTTGACATTGTAAATGGTTCTGTCATTGTATTTGTGTCTGCAACCTCTGGTTTGTTTTCATTTATAACATGGTATGCAAATTTCATTTCTGTCTTTTATACTGTGATTTCACCCTCAGGCTGAGCTTGAAATAAGTCGACATGGATCAGTCAAGAAGTCAAAATAAATTTTAGCGAGTTGTCCTTAATGAAAGGAATACTGCATCTGATTGTGAAGAAATACTGCATGTCTTGAACTATATATAACCTGCAGATTATGAGCATTTACCAGAGAAAGAGTATATCTGAGACTGCAACTTGGCTGAGTACTGGAGACTGAACTTCCTGTCTAAACCACATTTTTTTCCTTTCTGTTGAGCTTTAACTTCATAGGCGTTTACTAGGCTAACGACCACAAGGGCCTTTTTAAGCCTAGCTTTGCATCTCAAATCTCTTACAAGTTCTGATACCCCTGATTAGTGTAAGCAGGGACTTGAGATATGAAGCATTTACAAGCGGGGTCCTGGGAGACTAACCATTTACAGGCTGCCTGTGACAATTAGAGACATAGGTGCCAAACCTGGGATGAATTTCCTGTTCCCCATTCCAGTTGTCAAAGTTATACTTGAATTGGGTTATGGAGGAACTCTGCTTCACATGGATGTGGACCCTGTTCCAGAGAAGGAGTAGTCTCTGGGATACATATCTGTCTCTCCGGCATGTTCTATTTATATTAAAGGCAAGGTTTAAGTCTTTAGAACGGGTAGTTCTGGTGCTGTTTGTTTCTAGATGTGCAGGAGATCGAGCCATCAGAGTGAGGTCGGGCAATGCTTTGTATGCCAGACATAGATCTCCCGTCAACAACCTGTAGGAGGCAGAATACAGGGATATGACCTTGAGACCATCTGCATAGGACATGCCTTGCATTCCTTTAGTGATGAACCTCTGTGGACGTTCCTATTGTTGAATATGTCTGGTTAGGTACGTACCAAAGGGGGCATTGTACTTTTATAGGTATGATGAATGTCAAATACAATGGAACAATGACTTCCTTACACCTAGATGCCATACCTTTGTTTATAAATTGCACAGCATAGAATGATTTTCTCACTACTGTAGACACATGATGGTCAAAGACTAGATTACTATCTGTGTGTCTCCCCAAGTCACTGACTATTGGGTCAACTCTTAGGGGTATATTGCCAATATGATATTCATTTACAAATATTCTACAGGAAGGGCTGACACAGACAAACAACTGGCGTCAGAGCCATGGACTAAAACTAAATGCCAAGAAATGCATAATAGTATCCTTCAGGATAACTATAGTTACCAGGGGGTGGATGACTTCCCAAAGGATACTATTATGCATTTCTTGGCATTTAGTTTTAGTCCGTGGCTCTGACACCAGTTGTTTGTCTGTGTCAGCCCTTTCTGTAGAACATTTGTAAATAAATAAGAATTTTAAACTGAAAAAAGCTGGCTCCAGTGACTTATTAAATTGTTACAATTAAAATCCACAGGCAAGGTTACAGTGTAGGGTGTGAAATTACCACGAACCTCAAGGAGAAACCAGATAATATTCAGACAAGAAAAGGGATGAAAATGCTTAATAAAACTCTTCTTTGAATATTGTCTGGTTTCTCCTTGAGGTTCGTGGTAATTTCACACCCGATACAGTCACCTTGTCTGTGGATTTTAGTGAATTTTGGTGGCATTGGTCTCATTTGTCTTTAGTTTACAAGAAAAAAATATTCACTACATTACAAACACACACACAAACATGCAGTGTGTGTATGTGTGTAAAATACATAGGTCTAGTGTAGAATATTGACAGACCAAAACAATGACCCTCATGTTGTCCAGATGACATATCAATTATAAAACAACAAAAACATTTTCTTTTACAGTTGGTCAAACCCTCCTGCACCCCCACAACTCCTGCTAGTTATATATTCCAACTGTGAGATTGCACTACACTGGAGAAAGAGACAATTTATGCATTTATTTCAGTTTCTGTTGTAGTGCAATCTGAATTCACAAAACTGTCATGCAATTACCTCTTTTGATATTTTAGCATTTGATAATGTCACTTCGACAATGTGAGGTCCATTGTTTGGGTTGGTCAGTAGATCAAAATAGTTGAAGCCACCTCAAGTAGTAGACCCATAACAGGTGGTGTACCTCAGGGATCAGTCTTGGGGCCTCTGCTTTTTGGGATATACTTCTTGGAGGTGCAGGCCAAATCTAGTGGGCTATGGCTGACCAAGTTTGCAGATGACTGCAAGTTGGGTGCTGTCATCAATTCCCCTAGTGATTAGGACATGACTGGTGCCAGAAACATGGCCTCAAACTTAATGCCAAAAAATTCATCATCATCCCTTTTGGGGAGAGTGACATCCCCCAAATTATCACATTGATAATGAAGTACTAAGCATGCAATAAGTCGTGAGGGACTTGGGCACCCAAATTGATAACAAACTGACTTTTGACCAACATATTGCCTCCATTGTACAGAAGGCTTTCTACATGGCCCACCTCATTAGTAAGGGTATCTCATCCAGGGACAAGGAGCTCATAACATCCTTGTATTCTTCCCTTATAAGGCCCATTATTGAGTACAATGCCCCTTTCGGCTTGTACCTCACAAAGCACATGCAGCAGGTGGAGAGACCACAGAGTTTCCTCACCTGGAGAATCCAGGGCCTAAACATCTGCTCTACACAGGCTAAAAGCCCTGTCCCTCTACTTAGTCTCCTACAGACGCCTGAGAGGTGACCTCTATTCAAAGCAATCTCAGACCCCGCTCTGATGTGACTGCTGCATATCCGCAAGTCAAGCTCCACTCGAATAACCTGCACTTGTGACCTCAACCTGCTCTGTGGCATCAATAGGACTTGTTGGCGGGACAGATTTATGTCCCAGAGACTCCCCCTTTTGTGGATTAGACTTCCTGTCCACGTAAAGTAGACTACCTCATTAAACATTTTTAAGTGCAACCTAGATAACTGGATGGGAAACAGAAAATACACTCCTGTGATTCCACCGGTGTCACTGCTGGAAAGTGGCATAGGGTGCTGACTTGTTGGAACATAGACTAAATTCTTGGCTCAATAGCTCAGTGACTTCCTATGGTCCTATAGTGTGTGTGTGTATGTATGTATGGAGTATAGGAGTTTGAGCTGGATATGGCAGAATTAAAGATGTTAAGATTTGCACTGGGTGTGATGAGGGTGGACAGGATTAGGAATAAGTATATTAGAGGGTCGGCCCAGGTTGGAAGGTTTGGAGACAAAGCTAGAGAGGCACAATTACGTTGGTTTAGACATGTGCTGAGGAGGGATGCTGAGTATATTGGGAAAAAGATGCTAAGGATGAAGCTACCAGGTAACAGGAAGGCCTAAGATAAGGTTTATGGATGTGGTGAGAGAGGACATGCAGGTGGTTGGTGTGACAGAGCAAGATGCAGAGGACAGGAAGAAATGGAAACAAGTGATCTGCTGTGGCGACCCCTAACAGGAACAGCCGAAAGAAGATGATGATGAGATTTTATATATATATATATATATATATATATATATATATATATAGGTTTACTATTGAAACCTTGAAACTGCATCCATCGATCGGCCTCAGCGACGAACCAATATCCTGAAAATTGCAACAGTGGACTGTCAGGAAGCAACTGAATACATCAACTCCTATATTTCAATGTATTTGACTTAGCAGGAGGTGGCATCAGTCACCCAAGCTATGCACTGTAATGTACCATGACACTCTGGAGTACAGTACAAGCCCCCCTGCCCCCCCCCACACCCCCTGCAAATTATATATACCAACTCTGAGATCGCACTGCATTGAGGAAATTGGTTAATTCCTTGTTCGTCACTGAACCGCTATATACACTCAAAATTCCGAACTCAAATACTCAAACTACACTACCTAAGCGATGTAGTGTAGTCGATGTGTTTGGGTTTGCAAAACTGCCACTTGGAAAACTGCAAGTCGACATTGTCACTCTCGATCGACTGCAGTTTGCAGTTGATGTATTTGGGTTTGCAAAACTGCCTCTTGGAAAACTGCAAGTCGACATTGTCACTCTCGATCGACTGCAGTTTGCAAATCTAAAATATATATGTGTGTCTGTATGTATATATAAAATGTGTGTGTGCATATATATTACTCATATGACGGTATAGGTGTATATACTGTGTGTACATATTTACATATATATATATATATATATATATATATATATATATATAAAATTTTATATGTATATAAAATTATAAAAACTTTTATTTTGCTTTTTTTGTTTTCGTTTGCCATGTTTGTCTGACAGGGTTTAGTCAAAAAACCTTTTCAGCAGGTGCCTGGGAAGAAAAGCTGCAACATGTTAACAAACTAGGCATTCCTTAATTGTGTGTGCAAACATTAAGTAATGTACATTAAGTATTATACATGCATGAACAAGCATTTTAAGTAATATATATTAATAATTACATAGCATTTCCAAATTAGATTACATTTATATGAAAAAAAGGGAAGTATTGCAGTATACACTTGCATGTTTAGCAGGTTCTGAACAGTGGACATTTGAAGTGGTGTATTAGTGGGTTTGTCAAATAGATAATGGAGCTTGTGATTAGTGCCTAGAAAAGCAAGGAAATGGAGTGAGGGAATGAAATTGGTAGGAAATAAAATGCTAATATTGTAGTTAAGAGGAGGGATATTTAACAGGTTCAGAGACAATTGTATATGGGTGCCATAAGGTTTATATTAGAAGTTTCGAGGTGGATGAGCACTGTCTTAAGACACTGGACAAAGAGTTGCTAGTAAAACTATGTCTGTATTGATGAAGACTGGTTGTGGAGCATGGCATTCTGAGTGAAAAGAAATGTTATGATGACATGGTAAGTTAAATATTACAGTGGCATTTATCCTTATGATATACAGAAGCAGATCCATTGATTTGAAAGGTGAAGTTTTAGTTGTGTTTTAAATGAGTTTGCATTCCGAATGGATGTCAGTGGTAGTCGGATGTGATTCGTAGTTAAGCAGCACTATTTGAATATAGACAGTCTCCTGCAGTATTAGATGATTTTGTTATAGTGATTTATGTTTTTTTTTTCCCTAGTGCTTAAAATTCTTTTGGGAGAGTAGTGTCTTTAAGGGCTGGGCAGTTACATGGCTTATAGATAAATCTGTGTCTTTTAGTTAGCTGGAAAATAGTTAGGTGATGTTGTAGCTCTGACATGTTTAATTCTGAGTCCTAAGCAGTGGTGTGTTCTATTGTTATAATTTACTGTAAATGTAGCTGTTTTATTATAATATTCAAATTTAGACAGTTGTGAGAGTTTACTGTAAATGTAGCTGTTTTATTATAATATTCAAATTTAGACAGTTGTGAGAGCTGAAGGTTAGTAAGGATTGGGGCAGCGTAGAGGAGAGATGGTAGTAAGAATGTAAAGGCTATATGTCTTCTGGCTATGTCAGTGAGGAAGACTTACTCTGCATAATGTACCTTGTTTTTGATGTACATTTTTGTTGGCCATGTGTGATACATGGTGGTTGAATTTCAACAGATCATGTATGATAATGCCCAGTAATTTTGCGTGGTTTACTTGTTCTGTAATGGTGTTAGTAGAGACAATAATGAATAGTGTTGCTTTGCTAGAGCTGAGCTTTGGGATAAAGAGCAGTAATTTTGTTTTTAAGATTCTGGAGTATTTCTGAAAAGAGTCGTTTTGTAAGGTCATGGAGTTTGGAGAGAGATTTGGCAGATCAGATTAGGGTAGAATCATTGACGTACTGAACTAGGGTAGCATTTTATGTAACAGTGTAGAGGTTATTGATGAATTATGTTTTATGGGGCTTAGTATAGATCCCTGTGGGCCACCAATAGTTACTGGCAGGAAGGTGGAGAAATCATTTTTCCATTTCACTGCTTTTGCTCTGAGAGTTGGCTATAGAATCATTGCAATGAAAAGCTGGTGAGCACCAAGGATGAGACTGTACTAAAAGCTAAGCTTTTGACAAGTCAAGGAGGATGGTGGAAATAAGGTTTCCGTCATTTCTGTGGTTGACACTATTAACAAAATACAACAAAGCAGTACTTGTGTAGTGATGAAGACTGAAGCCCTGTCAGGTTGAAGACAGAAGCTGCAGCTGTTTGTCTGTTGGATAGTTAAGTAGTTGTATATATTTTTCTAATATTTATGATAGGGGAGATAAAATGGCAGTTGGGCTTTTGTTTGAAAGATGTGTATTGATTCTGCTCTTGCACAGTAGAATTAAGAAAGATGTTTTATATAGTGAGGGAATTCAAATTGAGCCATATCTGAAAATAATCAGAACTGAGACCAGATGTGCAATGGATTTAGCTGCTATTTTAAGATCATTGCCATGTAGTTTTAGTGGCAGTTCTAGTAGGCTGTAATTTTTAATGGTTTCTGTGAGAAATGGGTGGAAGGAGAAATGTTGAAGGAGGTTATTTCAGTTGGGACATGAATAGTTTTATTGGTTGCTTAGCTGGTGAATGATTGTACTGTCTTTATAAAGTAGAAATTGAGTCAGTTGGCTATGGTATCATTGTTTGTGCATTTGGTATTGGGATATGTAGCTTGTCCTGGATTTAACAGTTTATTGATTGAGACCCAGAACAGTTTTGGAGTATTAGTGTTTGTTTTGATTGGTTGAGTAATAGGTTTTCTTATCTTTGGTGATGAGTTGTTTTGTTTGGTTTCTTAGTTGTCTGTATGCTAGTGAAATTGCAACAGTTTTATTTTTGTCTAGACTTTTCAGGCTTTTCTCTATTTTATGAGTTGTTTATTTGCTAAGGATAGCCATAGGGCACGGTTGGCTTTGATAGTTTTTATTCTGGGGGGGAGGGGGTTAGTGTGTTTAGAACATCTAGGAAGCTTACATTTTGAAATCGTATCATCTGTGGGCGAGAGTCTTTAGCAACTCCCAGTTAAGGAGATGTGTTGCATGAAAAGTGTCTTCTACTTCTATCTCTCTTAATTTCTCCAAGTCTTTCGGGTTTCTGATACCATGGCGGGAATGGATCCCATTCCCAAGTCAAAGTACAAGTAAAGTTCATGAAATTAGTTTGTTTCATTCTTTGATGTCAGCCAAAAGTCCTCTTCGTAGCACCCGCAATATGCCCAGTAATGACCCCTTCTGCAATTCGTATGGGGTTACATAGCTTGGTAACACATCGAAATACAACTGTAGTTTCTTTTTTGTAGACCTTTTGCTCCTACTACTATTGGAACTGTCTGGGTATCTTTCCTCCACATTGCTCTTGTTTTTGCTTGCAGATCCTGATATTTTATGACCATGTCTCTTTACGCAAGACACTGTAGTCACTAGGTGTAGCGATTTCAATGATCGATGCTACTTTTATCGTCTTTTCTTGGACCACTATACCCAGTTTTCTAGCATCTATCTTTTGAACTGTTGGTAATGGGTGATCCCATGTGATATAAACTTCATCATTTTCTGTGATGCTATGTGGCTCATGTTTCCAGTGTTTTTCAGCCACTTCAGTACTATAATGTTTGTACAATCCCCAGTGCAACAGTCTTGCAACATAATTATGCCTTTCAGTGTACAGTCCTTTTGGCATTAGTAGGTCACAACCGGCAACAAGGTGTGCAACCGTTTCCAATTCGGTTTTACAAAACCTACATTTGTCTGTTTCTCCCACATGTTCAATGGACTTTGTAAACCAGTGTGTACGTAGAGCACTTTCATCTCTTGATTTAAATTTGCCTCTCTTTAAACATTCCTGTGTTCTTTCCTGATCAACATGAAGATTTTCCAGAAGTTTTCTATACTTGCAACTATATTTATGCTTTTTCCACGTTTCTTGCCTTCTCATCTGGTCCTTCACCTTATATTCTTTCTTTTGTTTCTTGGCATATTCAGTTGCTAAATGATTATCTACTTCTGGTTTGATTTCCATTTCTGCTTGATGCCAATATGCTTCTGCTAAATTAAGCAGAGAAGTCATCTTAGATTTAGTCTCCTCATGTTTCAAAACTTTCACTACATTTGGGTCTTGTGAGATCAGCAAATATGTGTGGAGTCCCATAATTGCAGATCTATACATGTAAGCAATTTCAAGGAGGCCCATCCCTCCTTCAGAACGGGGAATATATAATATTGGTATACAGGGACTTTTATAAATCATTTGGTGGGCATGATGCATCCTTCTTGTTTTCCTATCTAATGTGTCCAACACATTTTGGGGGTAGTCAGTCACTCCAAAACTGTAAGTTAGGACAGGAAGAGTAAATTGGTTTATAGCCTGGATTTTGTTCCTAGATGTCAACGCTGTTTTCATAATTAATTTAAATCTTCTAAAGTATTCCTTACTAAGTTTTCACATTTGTTCATGTTTTATTTTTGATTCTTCATCAGTTCCCAAATATTTATATACTCCCTCTTGCTCAAGTTCTGTTGTATCGCATTCTTTCCCAAACTGATGTTTTCCTGCTTTAAAGGTTGCTTTTGCACACTTATCAAGACCAAATGACATTCTTATATCATCTGAAAAAGTTTTTACAACCTGCAGCTGTGCTTTTAGTTCCTTATCTGGTGAACTATACAGCTTTAAATCATCAACAATGTGAAAATGAGAAGTCTTTACACTTTGCTGTTTTCTAGGAGCAAAATTGTAGCCATGGCCTAAGCTGTTAAGTAAACAGCTTAATGGGTTAATGGCAAGGCAGAAGAGCAATTGTGACATAGAGTCATCCTGGAATATCCCCCTTTGAATTTTTATCTCTGGGATAATTATCTGTCCTTTATCATGGCTTAATTGCAAAGTGGGCTGTCACTGTTTCATGGTCACTGTAATGTAGTCGACCTTCTATTTGTACTTTTAAGGGTTGCATGATGACACAGTAGTTAGTGGTGTTGCCTTACAGATCCTGCATTTGAATCTACGTTGAGTCTGTTTGACCTCCATAGATCTGTGGAGGTTTCTTCCCAAGTGTTTTGGTTTCCAACTACCTCCTTAGGCACATTGCCCAAGATAATTTGCAACACTAAATTTGTCCTTCTGTTTGTATTTGAGTGGTGTCCTCAGATTTTTCTAGTGCTCTGCCTTGCACTGGAATAAGTTCCAACTTACCGTAACCCTAAATTTACTGTAAGTGGTTTCTGAAACTGGATAATGAAAGAAATGAGATGAGGAAAGTGTTCAACTGGGCATTCCTAGACATGGAAAAATCATATGACGGGTTTCTTAAGAAAGCTGATTTGGGTAGTCCTACTATGGTTCAAAGTCCTGGAAACATTGGTATAATTAGTGCAGACTATATACAAAGATCCAGTGACACAAGTAAGAACAGTGTTCAGACTTAGAGGAGTTCCCAGTAGGACTGAGAGTGCATCAGGGATGCATACTGAGACCATTGTTCCTACTGGTGACGGACTTCATTGGCAAGGAGGTAGGAGGGGACAGATCATTAAAACTGCTGTAAGCATCTAATGGCATTACAAAGCAAGCTTTGGAAAGGAATTTCAGAAAATGGGGGAATATAAAGCAAAACTGAAGGCATTTGGGGTGAAAGTGAGTACAGTCAAGACTGCTATCATGACAATAAATGGGGGAATTAAGAGAAGCTGAAAATTGAGATGGAAGAGAAGACAGTGGAACAGGTTAACCGTTTCATAAATGTAGGAGAAGTGATTTGAGGAGAAGGGAAATCTGAATGAGGTCAAAGCTAAAACCAGAGAGGCTGCATCCCACAGGCAGTGTGTTTGGGGTAATGTATGACAGGAGAATGCCAAGGAAGCTGAAAAGTGAGATGTACCCAAAACAGTGGTGTGGCCAGTACTACTTTGTGGTACAGAAACCTGGACATTTCAGACAGAGTAGTCAAGCACATTTAGAGATGATGAAGTGCCTGAGATGGGTGGTAGGCTGCATACTGTGGGGCAGCCAAAGAAATGATGTCACCAAAGCAGAAGCTATAGTAGCTGCAATTGCAGAGAATATCAAAGAGAACAGATTACTGTGGTCTGGACACGTGCAGGAAAGTAGAAGTTGGTTCCCTGTTGCCCCTGTCAAATGACGGACAAAGGTGGAGCCCGTGGGATAAATTTGTGATTTCCGATCCACTCATCAAGGTTGCACTTGAAGAGGGAGCAAGGTACTCAGTTTGACACATGGTCAAATAAAACATAAAACACAAGTTTTATTCTCGAGACAGAGCAGTCTCTGGGAGACGGACCTCTCTCTCCAGCAGGTTTTGTTGATGTCTCATATTAGATTTAGGCCTTTTGAGCGGGTAATGTGCGAGGAGTTAGACTTATGGATATGGAGCATCTCTAGTAGAGCAGGGTCTGATATTACCTTGTAGGTGAGCGACAGATCACCTCTGAGCAAGCTGTACAATACCAATTTCTTTGGCCTTTCCAGTTGGTGCAGGTGTTTGGAGAGGTACATTCCAAATGGGGCACTATATTCAATTATAGGCCTAATAAAGGAGGAGTGCAGAGAAGTAATGGCCTTTTTTTTTTTTCTGGATACAATCCCTTTGTTTTTGAGATAAACCAAGTAAAAGGCTTTTCTGACCACTGATGCTACATGATGGTCGAATGTAAGATTGTTGTCAACCTGAGTGCCCAGGTCTCTGATCACAGGTTGTGTGCTAAGAGGTTTGCTATTGATATGGTAATCAGCAGGGGCTGTGCTTTTTTCTGACTGGTATGATATTACACTTTTTTGCTTTTAACTTAAGGCCTTGACTTTGGCACCAGTCATTTATTGCTGTGAGACCCTCTTGCAGCATGTTAACATCATTTGGGGAGTCAGTGACAGCACTCAACTTACAGTCATCTGGAAACTTGGTCAGCCACAGGCCTTTTGTCTTTGCCTAGACCTCCTGAGAAGTAGCTGCCAGATAGTAGGGCTCCCTGGACAGATCCCTGTGGAACACCACTAGTGGCAGGTCTGGTATCAGAGGTGGTGGAGCCTATTTTGACCTTGTGGGTCCTATCAGTGTGCCAAATGGCCACCCACCCGATAAAATAGGGATTTGCGTCAATCTGAGGTAGCTCAATGATGCCCGAGTGGGGGATTGTGTCAAAGGCTACCAAAGAAAGAAATGAAAACAATACATAGAACAATAACCACGAACTTAAAACAAAAGCAATTTATTATCAGACTAAGAGCCTTGGCCAAAAGCCTTCAAAGATTGTGTCAAAGACCTTGGCCAAGCCAAGGTAAGCTGTAAGTATTGACTTTCCCTCATCCAGGGCCTTGGTGACAGTCTCAAAGAAGTCAACCAGGTTCAACAGGCAAGATCTGCCCTGGCGAATCTGAATTGGGTGGGGTCAAGTAGTGCTTGGAGATTGCCTGTGTCCTTGTTTATGAGATCCATAATAATGCACACCATGGCTTTACAGTCAGACTTGTCAAGCTAATGGGAAATAGCTTTCTGGGTCAGTAGTGGCACCACCTTTGTGCAAGGAGATGACAGTGACAGTTCTTCACTCTGCTGGGATGAAGCCTGTAATTAGGCTGTGGTTGAAAATGGTGCTCAATGGCGAAGGTAATTCTTGCTGGAGATAGTATCCCAGGCTGTATTCTGCACCATCAGATCCCATGGAAGCTGTGTTCTTTGACTTGGATAGGGTCTTTAGCACTTGATGTATGGAGATGTGAGGTGCGGGACAAGTCAAATGGTCCTTTGGGGGGGAATAGGTTCAGAGCAAACTTCACCCCCTCTCAGTTAGCAGGTTGGCTAAGTCAACAGGATCAGTGTAAGTGAGACTGTTAAGTACTAATTCGGAACAAACCTGGGCTTTGCCATGGAAGTTCCTGATGTAGCTGAAGAAGACTTTGTGGTTTCCTTTTGTTTTGAAAGCTAGTTTCAATTCATAATTGGCTTTGAAGGTTTTCACTAGTGATCTAATTTGCCTGTTGAGGCTGAGGAGGGAGTTTTTCCAGTTTGGAATTTATTTCCTTTTTACTCTTGGACAACGGTTTCTTCCTTTTGTTGTAAAGCCTATTGATTACAGGATGTCCAAAAGACCGGTTTATGTTTCCTTGAGGAGCAGGTTTTAGTTCTGTTGGTATGGCTGAGTCCATGTAGTTGTACAGGTGCTTGTATACTGCATTGGCATATTGTTCAGCATAGTTGTTTGCATTTTCTGAGGGGGGCAGTGGGGTGAAGCTACTGATACTTTCCCTTAGGAGGTTGTAGTCAGCTTTTGAGAAGTTTTTTAGCCTGATTACGACCCGGGGGGGGGGGGGGTTGGGTGTGATAGAAACTTTGAATGAGGCAGACCAATGATCTGATATAATCAGGGAAGAACATACTATGGGAATGGTGCAGCAGTCACCCATGTTGGTGAGAACCAAGTCCAGAATATTATCTCCCCTTGTGGGGGATGAGACGAGCTGGTCTGGTGCGTTATTTTATTTATTTATTTTCAATTTGATTACCGGGGAAGTCCACTGGGCCGAATTGACCCATTTTCAGTGGAGGCCCGGGGAGAAAAGCTCCAAGATGCATTATACCATTTAGATACAAATGATGATTCATATTAAAGATCTTATGTAGAATAGTTACTCATAAATGCATTTCAATATCATGCATAGTTAACAAATTCATTAAGCTTGAAGGTAGGGATCACACAGTTTCATTTGAGGAAAACTGGTACGAGTTAGGTGTGGAAACAGTTTACATACAAACCTTTTAAGAAAATGTAAATATGCTTTACATACACACATCAACAGTAGAATGCTATTTACAAGGTTGGGCTGTGTGAGGGTAGCTGTAGGAGATGAGAGCTTAGAGAGAAGCTAGATAAATTGTTGAGAGATTAGATAGGCTCATAGGAAGATAACTATGAGAGTTGTAGAGCTTGGGAACCAGAGCGAGAATCCCCTTGGATTAGGTTGGGTGAAGGCAGGTACATTTGTATTTTGTGGACAGGTGTTTGAATAGTTGGGTTTTGAAGTTTTCTGAGTTTGGTATGGTTCATAGTGTGGAGGGAAGAGAATTCCATTTTTTGCCTAGTGAGAAAGATAGGAGAAGTTGGCCAGCAGGACGTTTAGGTTTATGGATAGTAATTAAGTTCTGATTTTCAGATCTGAGAGCTCTGTTGGGTGTATAAGGGGGAAGGATGTTGGTTAGAGCGGGACATTTTGTTGGGTGAAATATGAGTCTATGTGCAGTAGTGAGTTGGAGATAGTCTAGGTAGTTTGGGAGTTCAAGCCAATTCAGGGATTGTAGGGTTAGGCCGTGATGGGTGGTATTTTTAGATTTAGAGGCAAATTTAGAGATTTTGTTGTAGCAGTTTTCTAGTTTAGAGGTGATAGAGAAGGACAGGTTGGTTAGGAGATCGGCTCTGTATAATAAGGAAGGAAGAAGATAAGTCGAGGCCAGAGTTTGCCTGGTAGAGTTGGAGAAAAAGTGATTATTCCTATACAGCATACGTAGCTTTTGGTGGGTTTTCTTAATATATGAATATCAAACTTGAGGTGTTCTTCTACAGTAATGCCAAGTAGTTTGGCAGAGGGGACTACTTCTATAGGTGAGTTGGTTTGACTATAGACTTTGAAGTTGTTTTTATCGTAGGAGAAGGTCTTTGTGTGAGGGAATAGTAGAATATTTGATTTGCATTGAGAGAGAGGTGGTTTTGGCATCCAGTTTTCAGTTGTTGAGAAGGCAGTTTGGGTTTTAGTCAGCAATTCGGAGAGGTTTGAGGCAGAGCAGACTAAGGTTGAATCGTCTGCGTATTGAATGATTTTAGCATCAGGAATAGCGGTGTGAAATTTATTGATGAAGATGTTAAAAAGCATTGACCCTAAGGATGGATCCATGTGGTACGCCAGTTGGGGTAGGTGGGAAGGAAGAGATGGAGTTCTTCCATTTGACTGCCTGTGATCTGTCTGATAGCTGGAGAACCAGGATAAAGCATTATGTGAGAGATTAAGGTTTGAGAGATGACAGAGAAGGTGTTTGTGGGAAACTGTATCAAAGGCTTTAGACCGAGTAAAACAGTAGAAACTAAGTGGCCTGAATCTCAGGCTTGATTGACAGTTTCTAGGAAAGAGAGTAGAGCGGTTATTGTGCTATGGCCTGGACGGAAGCCATACTGGGTAGGAGTGAGAAGATTGTTTTGGGTCAGGAAAGGCAGAAGTTGGAGGTGGATGCATTTTTCTAGGATTTTGGAGATTGGTGAGAGCAAAGCAATGGGGCAAAAGTTTGAGATGATGGTATTTTTGCCTCCTTTATGAAGAGGAAGAATATAAGCTGAGCACCAGAGCTTGGAGATGTATGATTCTCTTATGCATTAGTTGATAATGATGCTGATTTGGGAGTGCAATGCCATCAGCAGCACATTTTAGGAAGGAAGAGGGAATATTGTCGGGAGCGTTAGAGCAAGGTTTAAGTTTGGACAAAAGTTTTTTTTTATAAAGTTAGTGGAGATGGATTTGAGTTCAAACAGATGAGGTGAGTTAGAAGGGGGAGACTGCAGAGCAGTTGGATTATTATTGGAAAATGTCTTGGTGAGGGTAATAATAGTGTATGAAAAATGAGTTAAATTCAGAGCCTAGTTCGAGATCAGATTTACTTTGGTCAGGACAGGGATTATTCTTGGAGTCTGGATTGAGGAGTGAGTTTACTGAGTTCCAGAATTTTGGTTTTTTTATTGTTATTGGACTGAAGTTTGATATAGTAGGATTGTTTGTCATTGGTGATTAGTCATTTTGCATGGTTGCGGAGCTGTTTTTATTGGAGCAAGGTATTGTCCAGTTTATTGTTTTGGTAAAGCTTCCATAATTTGTCTCTGTGGTACATAATTTGTTTTGTCTCTTTGGATAGCCAATGAGCAGTTTTAGTTTTTATCCTTTTGTTTCTTAGTGGGGCTAGTGAGTTTAAAGTATCAAGGAAGACCGAGTTGAAGTATTCTATAGCCTTGTCAAGAGGAAGGATGTTGAGAATTTGCCAGTTCATTTGTTTGAAAGTATTTGAGAAAGTAGTTGGGTTGAAGCTACTGAGGTTATGAGTTTGAATGTACTGATGCTGGTGTGGGGAGGAACTAGTTGAGAGATGCATGAAGGCTGGGAGGTGGTTGCTAACGGTATCAGGGATTGTGCCACAATTGGTTATTTTATTTGGATCTGAGACTAGGATCCAATTTATAGTGGATCTGGGAGGGTTTATTTTGTTAGGTCAAGTGATGGAGAGGATCATTTGAGTGAAGTTCTAGAGGTTAATGGATAGGGAGGGAGAGGGGCAATTGATTTTATTTCAGTCTATATTCACATCATCAAGGATATAAGTTTCATAGTTCATTTCAGTAGAGGCCCATAGGAGAATATTTTCGAGTGTAGAGATATTGTTACCAGGTGAGATATATAGGGCAATGATGCAGATATTTTTATGTTGATTTACTTTTAGAATTACATCAGTTAGTTCAGTGTTCTGGAATTGGAATTTGGAGGGGAATTGAGGTAAAGAAGGTTGTAGTAGACTAGGGCAGTGCCTCCACCTTTTTTATTTAGTTCGTCATTTCTGAGACAATGAAATCCTGGGGGCAGAATGTCAGAGTCGGAAATAAAGGGCTTGAGCCCAAGCCAGGTTTCAGAGATGGCTAAGATATCAGGTTGGTTATGGCTTAACCAAGCTTGAAATTAGTGTGCTTTGTTGTTTAGACTTTGTGCATTAACTGTAAAATAAAAAGGAGGAAGAGGGTAAGGGATGAGTGTTGTTAAAAGATGTAGGACCAGGGTTAGGATGGATATCACCAGCTTGGACTAGGTTGTTGAAGGAAATATCCTTTAATCATATTGGTCTGCCAGGCATGAATTTTGGTAGATTGTAGATTGGAGCAGGTGACAATATCTTGACTTTATAGGAGAAGAGGTTAGGGTGGAATAGGTGCAGAGGGTTGGGCTGAATGAGAGAAGAGGAGATAGAGTGGAAATGGGAGTAAGAGTGAGGGGGAAGGTGGGTTTGTATGGTAGTTGTCTTTGTAGGTGGCATTGGACAAGCATAGGTGGAATATGAGGTAGCATAGTATAAGGGAAGTAGGAACAGAAAGAAGAGCCTGGGGGACTGGAGGGTGTGATAACTTGAGGAGAGCATGTTGGAGCAAAGAGAGAGTGGTATGAGTGGTTAGGAAAATAGAGAAGGCTATGAAGAAGAAAGGGGTTAAAAAGTGATGGAGGTATTCTAGAGATTTAAGGAATGAGGAGGGGACTATAATTATTGGGTGGAGTACAGATTGCAGAGTTTAAGAAGTATGGCTGTAGGTGGGAGGAGTAATGAGGGGGGAGCTGGTATTGGGTAATTACGCTGAGAGGGTGGGGTAAGATAGGAATAAAGCTAGGAGTACTGGGGCGGGAAACAGGGGCAGGGTAGGGGAACGGAGTGAGCAGGAAAGAACACTAGAGGTGAGTATGGCGAAAAAAGTATCAGCACAGAGCAGTTTAAAGGCTGTAGTTGGAAGGTATGAGCTAAATATTTCCAGCTAGAAAAAGATGGCTGCCTTTACAGAGGGTAGTTTAGCAGGGGAGGAGAAGATATTTACAGTCTAAGGATATTAACTCATAAGGATATTAACTCATAACCAACTGTTTGTGAAAAAATAAAACTTGTTGGGATTGTAAAGAATATCTAGGATTTATATTAGTAGATGCTGCACCTAATGGTAGAAGGAGAAAGCAAATGGCATGGATAGTTGGACCAGTTTTAGGTTTAAATATATTCGAGGGTAGTGATAACAGGAGGGGAGAGGGCAAACAGTCTGCAGTAGGCTGCTAGAATGCACACACGGGAGAGCAGACTAACTCCATAGATAGTACATCAAGTCTACATTTAATTAGTGTTAAGCAACATGCATTTACACAATCTTGTTGGGGGGGGGGTCTTCTCAGTAGTATTTCTCTAAGTACCAGGCAAGCTGGCCAATTCAAATAGATTTGATGAAGTCAAGGAATTGTTGGGTGAGTGCATTAGTGCAGGAATAATTCACCCAGTCTGTGGTGGGGTAGTTGAAGTCACCAAGAATCAGGATGTTAGGAGGTACCTTGATGGAGTCAGCTAGGTCCAGGTAGGAGGAGTGGGTGTCCTGAGTCATGGAGGGGGGTCTATAACTGGCTATAAGTTGGATGGGTGTCTTGCCAACTGTCAGTTGCACCTGGAGTAATTCCAGTGCATTATGCTGGCAAACCAGTCTGGAGGTGTGTCTGTCCTTATTGAAGATAGACTCCACCACCCTTAGTCTTTCCAACTTCATTTTGGGGTTTGAAAGTGTGGAATGAGGTATAGCCTGGTAAGGCAGGGGTGCTCTCTGCAGCCCCAAACCAAGTTTTCGTGACTGCATAGACACCGGCATCTTCCAGTGTGAGGAGAGCTTTCAGTGAGTGCATTTTCAGGTTAAGGCTGCTAGTGTTAAGCAGCATGACCATCAGTTTGCTTTTTGACAGATCTTTTATGTTGGAAGATTTGTCTTCGGGACATAGCCTAAAAAAAGGCACAATGGGGGAGGCAAGAGCCTTGGCCAGGATCCAGAACCCCAGGGGTGACACCCGGAGGCCATCTCTGGCAAAGCATCGAGGCCTGTCAATCATCCCAGGCAGACAGATACTGGAACCCCTTGGAAAGACACCAGAAACTAAGCTAGTTGTTGAAGTAAATTATTTTTGTTGGAATTGTGGTATTATTCTTGGTGAAGGTAGGATGCTGTTTAGGGCTAGGGTCATACCTGCCTGTGACACGTACTGAGAGCTCAGTCATATCTCTCTCTCTCTCTCTCTCTCTCTCTCTCTCTCTCTCTCTCTCTCTCTCTCCATGTAGTCCAGGGAGGTACGTCTCAAGTCATTCACACCAAATGGACAATGACAGAGTCGTACTTGTGGAGAGACTTAAGTGCGTGCGTGATGTGGCGGATTCTGGCACCTGACAGACAACTGACCATGACCTTCTCCTTGTTGAGTCTGGTGAGGGGGGACATTAGTGTGTCTCAATAAGTCGCCAATGACTAATATGTTTGGTTTGTTATTACCTAATGGGCTGTGTTTGTGAGACACTGGTGTGTTGTCTACTGTGTGTGATGTTTTTGGTGTTGTGTTGGAATGTTTGTGAGTGTGTTTTGGGGGTCTCTCTTGTTTAGGTAAGAATTTATTGTGGACTCCTTCATAGGTGGAGGTGTATTGTGCTTTGCTGTGTGATGTGGGTGGTGTGGTGTTTGTGCTGGCAATCTTCTCTTTGTCAGGAGTACTGACTGTGGTGCAAGAGAGCATGGATTCCAGGTTACTGATGTAGATGCATTTCTCGCAAATAGAAGAATTATGTGTTATGAGAAGAGGACTACCCGTGAACATGAGGCAGTTGATACACTGTCACTGTATCCCTATGTTGACCGGGCTGGCAGGAGAAACTCGTGGGAACTGTCCAGACATAGTGTTCTGAATAATTGGCGGACTTATGAAGAGCAGGTTTTTGATAAGGGTTTCTCCACAAGAGTGTAGACCACAAAAACCTGTAAAATAACTGTCCTGAAGCACAAGTGCAAAAACCAAACCTAAGATGCTTAGAATGGCAGATAAATCTAATCAGGCTGCTAACAAGCAAGCAGTAATAAAGGCAGAATAAGAGCACTTGAACACTTAAGAGCACCCAGAACAACCAAATAAGGTAATAAAGTAGGTAGAACATTAGAGTAAGAGCAGCTGAATAAAGTGTTTTTTTTCACCTCTCAAGTGGAAAGGGAGGAAACTGAACAAGACTAAGAGACTCTGGGGGTTGTCCTTCCTAAATGCTGTCTCTGTACACAGTAGATAGAGCTGATGAGATGGGACTGGTAGGAGTGTTTGAAATCAAAAAAGCAAGGGGGTAGTCCTTCCCAAATGATCTCACTGTACTCATTTGAGTGAGCAAATGAGATTTGGCCGGGTGTTCAATCACAAATTTACAGAGGGGTAGGTAATTCCAAAGCCACCAAGTTTAAGACTACAACAGCACTAGGGAGAGAGGGTGGGAAAACTGCAGAGAGAGACCACAATATTCCATTAATATTCAATGAAACAAATAAGTAAATGCAGTACAGTTTTGTTAATTATCACTGAAACAATGCAAGTGAAAAAAAACTATACTTAAATCAGTTTGTATGTCCAGATGGTTGTAGATTAGTCACAGCCAGCCAACAGCTTTGCTACCGAGCACAAATACACAGAAATGTAACCAGCACTATAAGACAAGGGATAGCCCCCCCCCCCCCCCCAGGCTATTAGATAAAAACAAAACTTCACAGAAGTATAACCACGCCCACTGAAAGCAGGAGATGAGCATGTCATTTATAAAGAAGGCTGCAAAGATATCCTAGTTCCTTGCTGGATTGTGAACATATTTAGAAGTACTTCTACATATAAAAAACCAACAGCACCAGAATTCAGAAGTGACAGGTCAATAACATATAAAGCGCGTTTCAAAATCACACAGCCGCAAAGTATGTAAATTACTTTATTCAAAAATCACAACATACATAGTATTTCAAATTAACATTTTCTTCATATTTTAAATAAATATTCCTATTGCATATGAAGTCCCATAAAAATCAGGCCAGCTGATCTAAAACAATAAATCAGTTTTCTTTTTAAAGGCATTTATATATACCTAAAACAAAAACGTTTACAAGGGAACAAGATGTTCTATGGGGTAGAATAGACAACTTGCATGGTAGGCAAATTTGTGCAAGTTGATTAATGCTTTAGTCAAAGCTGCCTGGTTCATAGTCTCCTCGCCATACAGGTAGGAAACTGTCTTTGTTCATAGTCTCCTCACTGTATAGTAGCACAGCTCTGCCCTACTATGCAGCAAGAGGATTGGTGACTCACTTAAATGTGATTAGTCTGTGCTGGGACCTGTTTTAATAAGGTCCATTAGCTTCCAGTGCACTACTCTGGAGAGTAAATCACTCTATGTAGCAAGTAAAACTTCCATTCTAGGCAATTTCTGTGTAGAGCAATGCATCTAAAGCAAGTGCACACAGCAGTTTAGCTGCATACACCTACAAGTCTCAGTGGGAGGGAATCCACACAGACTGAAGAAGAGCAGCTTCACCTTGCTCATATTGCCAGTTTGATAAGTCTGTCCAGTGAAGTATGTCTGTGTGTGTCCATTTGTCAGTTTTGTATGTGAGTGGGGTTTGTGATTGTATGTGCATTACTGTTTATTGCTAGTGCTTGCTTGTGTGTGTGTGTGGGTTTGTGTTTAAATAGGGTAGTATGCACATGTGTTTGGTGGATGGCCTTTTCCTGATGTGCTGATATGGATAGGGAGATATTAAATGCAGTGTGTGCAGGCATTGCCTGTGTGTGTGTGTGTGTGTGTGTGTGTGTGTGTGTGTGTGTGTGTGTGTGTGTGTGTGTGTGTGTGTGTGGCGTCTACTGTTGGACAGGTGAGGCTGAGTAAATCTGACTTAAATTGCCTGCATGATAGCAGCCTAAGTTAAGTATAGTATTCGAGATGTGCGCACACATGTGTCTGTAATCATTTGAAATATCAGGACCCACATGAGCGAGTCCTGAAATATGGAGACTGAATGCTAAAAAAAAATGGGATTTGCATATACCAAGTCCAAGATGGCCATTTCTTGGAATATTTCCTTTTATCGAAGGTATAGTGATCTCAGAATTCTAATACAGAAGTTCTGTGAGGGCTTGCCCCCCAGCAAAAACAAGTTTAAAGAATAAGAACGATGTCTGATATAAGCTCTTCTGCATTTTTCTCTCTTCTTTCTTTTGTGTGTTGGCACTTGGTGTTACAAGTGCTGACATTGCTGTTTGTCACTGGTTCCTGCTATCTGTATATGTGTTTGTGCACACATGGGAAGTATGTGCCTGTTTGCATGGTCTGCTAGGTACCTACACTACTTACTACTGCAGTGTGGAAGAGCAATCTTAGTTGAATGATTCATAGTTATGGCAATTCCCCTTTAATTAAATGTAGTGCTACTGAGAGTGTGGGTGATTACTGCTCACTTAATAGTTGAGCAGCGCAACTCTGCTTAACTGGATGGTGCAAGTTGTTCTCTGGCACTTTTATCTACAAATTCCAGTTACATCTTGAACTTTTTTCTTGAAATACATAAAGTGATTTTGATACAAATTTTTATAATTTTTAACCCTAGCCATCCGTTTGTATCTTGGTGTTAGTACCACTTACACTTTCAGCAGAATGTTTCTAAAATCACAACACTAGTTTCTCATTATCTTTTGCAGCACATGAAATTTGACATGAGTATTGTACAATATATTTTCTTTATCTGCTTCAGTCTTTACATTATTAATTGTTGAGGCCAATTGTACATAGTGTATGTAGAATGTTATAACATTTGTCTATATTGAAGATTGTAATATTATTATATATGAAAAATGAAAAATTTTTTGAGAAAAAAAAATTTGACATAGAGTTTCGCCTTTACATTCTAAACTGTTTTGCTAATATGTAACTTGCATTACATTTTAATAGGTTGTAGAATCCTACTCTGAAAACTGATCTGATTTTTTGCAACATAAAATCTTGAACAATTACAATTCAGTACATTTCAAATTTTTTCTTTCTATATGTACATATATACATTACAGGTATACGTGTGTGTGTGTGTGTATATATATATATATATATATATATATATATATATATAGCCGCGGTGGTGCAGCGGTAGCTTTGTCGCCTCACAGCAAGAGGTTCTCCTGTTTGATTCTCGGCTGGAGTGCCTTCTGTGTGGAGTCTGCATGTCCTCCCAGCGGTCGAGTTGCATTCGAAAGAGATACTTGAATGGGAGTGCCTTCGTTGAAGGTTGGGCATCGAGCTGGCACCTCGACATAGTAAAACTCTACTCCCAATCATTAGCGGACCGGAGTTCCGCTGTGGCGACCCCTAACCGGGAAAAACCGAAAGAAGAATAAGATATATATATATATATATATATATATATATATATATATATATATATATATATATATATATAGTTTCTAAATGTATAAATGTAATTTACAATTTTTCATTGACATGTTTGCATGTATTGTATATACCATAACTAAGCCCACATTTGGGAGCTTGCTCTTTAATCAACCCTTACATTTAACCGTGTTTATGGTGGAACGGTCTTTTGCAGATATGCTCAGTAAATTACAATTACGATTACACCTTAGTTTTCTCTTATGTTGTCTTCTATAAGCTTTGAAGTGTTATTATCTTTGGCTTTTATTATCAAAGGTTTCATGTTAAGCTTGCATAAGACTTCTGGTACAGCTGAAGAATGTTAAATATTTTGTTGACAGTAAACCTAAACTCGTTATAACAAATATTTTTAAACATTTCAAAATTATATTTTAAAAAGTGACTGGTATATACAGTCAACAGAAAAACAAATCATAATAATATTTCCTTTATTAGTATACAATGTCTTTTTTTAAATAAAATTTCTTTCACTCCAACATCATATAAATTCCTCATTTCCTGCCTTCATTTAACTACAATGCTGAGAATCTTCTGAAAATCCAATCTCATATCTCACTGTGCTGCAGGCTTGATGAACTGCTAGGAGAGAGGCCTGTAAACCCAAACACAGTCCAGGAACTCCTGCAGCTTGGAATCTTAATGGAACATTGTAAAAACTGCAGAAACCTGTCTAACAAATTGACAGTCAGACGTGGGAAGCATATTAAAAGGAAAAGATGTGAAAGATCAAGAAAGAGAGGCTCAAGAGCAGGAATTAAGGCCAGATTGAAAAGAAATCCACACTGGCCTGCACGTTATTCCATGCTGCTGGCAAATGTAAGCAAGATGGGACTATTTAAGGATAGATCTTTCCACAAACATCTAAGGTGAGAAATAGTTGTTTTCTTGTGTTCACTGAAACTTGACTGAACTCCAATATAAATGATAATACAGTATATGTGGAGGGATGTCATTATTTAATGCTGACAGAAATCGGTCTCTGTGTTGCAACTCTCGTGGAGGGGTGTTTGTGTGTATATCAACAACAACTGGTGTACAAACTGTGGAATAATCACCTCTCACTGCTCAGAGTTCTTGTCACTAAAATGCAGACCCTTCTACTTGCCTAGGGAATTCAATGGAGTGAGCATAACAGCTGTTTACATCCCCCTAGTGCTTATACAAACATGGCATTGAACATTCTGCATCTGTCAATAAATTACTTCCAGAATAAGAACCCTGAGATTGCCTATATAATTGCAGGTGATTTCTATGAAGCTGACTTGTAATCTGTGCTACCTCATTACCATCAACATGTGAACTTTGCAACAAGAGGGGAGAACACTCTGGGTAAGGTGTACACAAATGTAAAACTGGCCTACAAAGCAATACCTTATCAACATCCTGGGCAACTCGGACCATCTGGCCAGCATGCTGCTTCCTGCATACACACCACTGCTGAAAAGAGGCACACCTACAACCAAAGAAGTAAGGATATGGCCTGAGAGAGCAGTCTTGGCACTACAGGACTGCTTTGAATGTGCAAACTGCTCAGTGTTTAGAGATGCAGCTGTAAAGTACCACCATATTGACCTGGAGGAGTATACAGAATCTGTAATGGTGAGTATACAGAATCTGTAATGGCCTATATTTCAAAATGTGTTGATGACATAACAGTCAGTCATCAAATATTTCACCATGAGCGCTAACCTGAAACCCTGGCTATCTGGTGAAGTATATGAGCTCCTAAAGGCACAAAATGCTGCATTTAAATCAAAAGACAAGGATGCCGTAAGAGAGGCCAGAACAAATCTAAGTAGAGGAATAAAGGAGGCTAAGAGGACCTATGGACGTAAAATTAAAGGACCCAAGGGACTCCAGATGTCTCTGGCAAGGCTTTTAAGCCATAACTGATTACAGCCCTGCATCCTTCCCATGTGATGACAACACAGAATTTCTGAACAAACTAAACACCTACTTCAGCAGATTTGAAATGGACAACAACACTGTGCCATATAAGCTCCCTGTCGAATAGGGTGAGGAGGTGTTATGTCTAAGAACATCTGATGTTCTGAAGACCTTGAGGCGAGTAAACCCAAGAAAAGCAACTGGTCCTGATAATATTATGGGAAGGGTTCTAAGACACTGTGCTTCCCAGTTGTCCACTACTAACCGATTATTTTCAACACATCCCTGCAACTAGCCGTTGTACCCAGTTGCTTTAAAAATATGACAATTATTCCCTTACCCAAAAAATCCCAACCGACAAGCCTAAACGATTACCGGCCAGTTACTCTTACATAAACAGTAATGAAGTGTTTTGAGCAGTTGATCAAGAACCATATCTCTTCAAGCCTACCTGCAGCACTGGATACATTACAGTTTGCTTATAGATCTAACTACTGCACGTCTAATGCAATAGCTGTAGCACTTCATGTATCCTTGGCACATCTAAAGAGCAAGAATTGCTATGTCAGAATGCTGTTCATTGATTTTAGTTCCGCCTTTAACACTGTCATTCCCCAGAGTCTGATATCGAAGCTGCATCAGCTGGGCATCAACACTCCCCTATGTAACTGGATAGTGGACTTTCTCATCAACAGACCCCAAAAGGTATGTGTGTGAAATAACAGTTGAATCAGTATTGCATTGAACATGAGTGTCCCTTAGGGCTGCGTCCTAAGTCGTCTGCTGTTTACCTTGTTGACGCACA
The DNA here is from genome assembly GCF_019279795.1 of Protopterus annectens. NCBI lineage: Eukaryota > Metazoa > Chordata > Ceratodontiformes > Protopteridae > Protopterus > Protopterus annectens. The sequence continues at coordinate 37,679,003 of NC_056744.1, read as the reverse complement.
AATGAATGGCCAAGCAGGAATCCAACAAAATCATAAAGTTAATGGATGATACCCCTGTCGTAGGTCTCCTCAGAAATGGTGAGGAAACAGTCTACAGGGATAAAGTAGAGCATCTGATATGCTGGTGCGACAGCAACAACCTGGCCTTAAATGTAAGCAAAACCAAAGAATGGTCTTCAGGAGGACTAGGGAGATGCATCAATCTCTGAAAAGTAAGGGGGTGTCAGTGGAAAGAGTCAAAAACACCAAGTTCCTGGGGGGGTGCACATCTCAGATCTACCTGATCGAGTCATATTAGTCGCACGGTGAAGAAGGCACAACAATGTCTGTGCTTCCTATGGAAACTGAGGAAGGCAAACCTGTCTCAGTCCATCCTCAAAGTCTTCTATAGGGGGACCATTGAGAGCAATCCTCTCAAATAACTTTATAGTTTGGTATGGTAACTGCAAAGCATCTGACCGCAAGGCTCTTCTGAGGGTAGTGAGGACATCGGAAAAAGTCATTGGTTCCTCGTTCCCATCCATGGATTATCTGCACGAGACTTGGTGTGTGGGAAGGGCTGGGAAGATAATCAATGACCCCACTCACCCTACCTATGGCAAGTACATCTGCCTTTCCTTGGGCAGGTGGTATTGCAGCTTACACTGTAAAACATCTAGACTGAACAGGAGCTTCTTCCCTGTATCCATAAGGCTGCTGAACTTGAATGCCAGGCATGACAGCAAATACTTCATAGCAAGTGGCATATTGATCTAATTATCAGCTATAGTAATCACTCTGGCAAATTGCTTCAATAACTGGTACAGTTAACCTGATTTCTTCTTGAATGTGCAATAGTCAGGAGTGAGTAACCGCTCCATACATGTGCAGTATGACCATCAGAATATATCGTACTGTAACTGATGAAGTGCAATATTCTAAGCAATCACAATGTGAAGTCTTAGACTTGCAATACCTACTAGTATAATATTGTCTAATGTCTTCCTGTCCAGTTGTGGTAATCTATTGTGTTGTTAATAGGTTCATAGGTTGGTACTGAGCTATCTGCCCGAAGGCATATATTAGCCCAGCCACGTTGTGCGGTATTCACCACCCCTTTAGTAGTTACCTAGACCCTTGTACTAGCAGCTAGTACCCTTGGCCCCTATCTAGTAGTGCTGTTGGTGTGATCCCCGGTGTGAACTTTCTGTTACCCATCCACTCATCAAGGTTCCTCTTGAAGAGTGATAGTGAGGGGCTCTGTCTTGTGTAGATCGGAACCCTGTTCCATAGTAAGGGAAGTCTCTGCGAAGGGAATCTATCCCTCCAGCATGTTCTATTCATTGTTGTGTTGAGGTTTATATCCCTAGAGCATGTAGCTCGAGTAGATTTGGTTTTGCTAAGATGGAGCATGTTCAACAATTCTGGGTTGGACATGGCCCTGTACGTTAGACAGAGATTGCCTCTGAGAAAGCGGTATGCAACAGAGAACAGTCTTAGCTTTTTCAATCGTGCTGCATGGGGCAACTGTTTGAGGCCAGTAATTCTCTTGTTTAGGTACCTCTGTGGTCTCTCCAGCTGCTGGAGATGTCTAGCCAGGTACATTCCAATTGGTGCATTGTACTCCATAATGGGTCTGATGAGGGAAGACTAGGGGGGGCACCATTACATCCTTAGATCTTGATGCGAACCCTTTCATGATCAGATGGGTCACATAGAAGGATTTTCTAACCATTTGGCAACATGGTTATCAAAGGAAAGCTGGCTATCTACTTGGGTCCCTAGATCCCTTATTTCTTCTTCAGATTTCAGGGTATTACCTCCTATGTTGTAGTTTGCGGGTACTCTGTTTTTTCCAAAGGGAATTACTACACATTTTTTTGCATTTAGCTTGAGACCATGGCTTTGGCACCATGCATCAGTCTCATTTAGGCCCTTCTGGAGGATCTCCATGTCGGCCGGAGACTCTATTATAGCACACAGTTTGCAGTCGTCCGCAAACTTAGTCAGCCACAGCCCTTCCGTGCTTGCCTGTACTTCTGAGAAGTATACGCCAAACAGGAGGGGCCCCAGGACAGAGCCCTGAGGCATACCACTCGTTACTGGTATTAATATTTTAATTACTGCTGTATGTCCATTAGTCTTACTCTCATTCAAACTGTGCTCATTGCTATGTCTTGCACTGGGACCAAAGCAACGTAATTTTGTTCAGCTTATACTGCTGTGTATATTTGATCACCAGTAAGTTTTTACTTTGATTTGACTTTTCCTTTAAATGTCACGCCTCCTCCTGAACATAATTTTGCATGTATTGTTCTCACAAATTCCATTTATTTAAATGTAATTTGCTCTCCTTTTTTAAAAGGAACTCTACTCCAGTTCTTTTATCGCCTGTTTAGATTTTGATTTCCATTTTCTAGTAATTGTGTTTTTTGTTTGGTTTTTTTTTTTGGTAGCCAGTTGCATTAAACTTAATACCCTTACTATGTTTAGGCAATTCAGATCCTATATCCCAAATCAAAAGAATCATCTACTTGGTTATAACAATTTGCTCTCCCAACATTTCTAACAAAGTACTATGTAGGGAATTTTTAATCTCTACTAACTAATTACATCCCCCCCCAAAAAAAAAAATTCCCAGTTACCTCTCTTTCCCATCAAACTTCCAGCATGAGCTATCTACTGTAGGAAAAATTCTCTGAAGTCTGCTTGGCATTATACACAAATACTGAAAGTCAAGAATGCATGGAGAGATGTGAGTGACTAAAGTGGCAGCTTTATGCCTCTGTGCCTTACATTAGGTGAGTTTATTCTAAAAGACTGATTTTGTTTCAGCATGAGGAAAGATATATTGTATGCATCAGTAAGGTACAGCCATGGGTATTCTGATGGTGCCTGCTTATGGTTGCTTCTACGTAGCTTTTAAAATACTAGCCATAATTTATTTTTGTTACATATTTGGTGGCTTCTTTTTATAATAATAAAAAGTGGATAGAAGTAAAATTTTGGAACTTGTTGCGACGACCCTCCACCTCTGGGCCAGTAATCAAGGAGCCTCAATCCTCACCACTAGCACCAGTGAGGGACATTAACTGGGAGGATAACAGGTACACACACAGTATCTCCAGATGCAGCTCTCTGCATCAAGCACAGTTTCCATTAAGAGCACACAGTGAACACAGTCAGTCTGGGGGTTGGTTCCTCTCTCTTTCTCCAGATACCCAATAAGACTCCCCACTGTCACAGCTATAGAATTAAGTCCTTAGCCAGGATTCCAAGCCAAGTCCTCCCAACACTGTCTCTGTCCAGGCAGTGCTTCATGTCCCTGCCCAAGTAGCTGACACACAATCCTTGAGATTTGATTTACACACACACACACACAGACACACACACACACACCTGGGAAAGGCTGGCACAGGTTTACTAGCTATGCTCCCCTCTCCTTAGACTATAAGGTAGGTATGACTGCCACCAGACACTCCTGACAGCTACTTTAAGGTTCTTCCAAGAGTACCCAATATACAGAGTGAAAATAATATTAATACAAATGGTAGTTTGATGAAGAGCAGGGGTATTAAGAGTGGCCCACACAGTGTCACCAAATAAATATGCAGCTACTCTCAAAGCTTAAATATCTCTCCAAAGAGCAGCCACAATGAAGGGTTTAAATATATTGAATAATAACCAATAAAAGAACAAGAAAATACTATGTATGTATTCACAGTGACATCAAAGCTCAAAATCATAGGAAATATTTAAAATAACATTGAAGGACATACATAGACAAATACAGAAAAACATTATCTAAACTAACCTTCACTATGTACCTGACTGAATTAAAAGAACTATAATATTCCCTAATAACTTACTTAATAAATTAAGGTAAAAGATGTTGTGAATGGTCCATTTTGTTGTCAGGCCCAAGACAGAATACAGAATGCTCTATCTCACTAAGGGGCTTCTCATAATAATGTCTAAAATATTACTTCTGGCATAGCTTGCAGAGGGACATCACTTCTGGTCATACGACTTCTAGTTCCCATGCAAACCTCCATTGCTGGAAGCCGGCAGGATTTAGCACCTACCTGTAACAATACGCACACAAGGGCTTTTGCTCAGATCTGTAGCAGGTGCTGGAAATTATAAAACAATTTCATACCTCCATGCTTCCAAAGTAGTGATTAGTTCACCTCAAAGACAATAGAGAAAGCTTCTTAGTACAGACTTTGCGTCTATGGCTACATTGAAACCAGTGAGATGGCATCTTTATGGCCTAACCTGTAAAGTGATTTAATTTCAGATATATTGTAAAGTTTGCTGGATTGAGGTTAACCTTCCAGTTTCCTCTGTTAAAACATATACATTTAAACAGTTATAATAGTGCATGTACATTTCTGTTCTCTCCAGTAGGGCACACTGTTGATACATTTCAAACACAAGCACTTTACAAGTACCTTTTCAACACATACATCTGTATAAATCAGTTTGATATACACATGACCTACAGTTCTACTACATTTGTAACATAAGCATCTTGTATAAATCAGTTTGATATTCACAAATTACATATAATTATTTACAAAATTCCAGCTAGGTCTGCTGACAGTACCTCCTATCGTCAGTCATCCTCATTTCATTAAATAAATAAATCCATATATAAAGCATTATTTTTAAGAGTTGTAGGAAATGCAGCTGAAGCTTGTATAGCTGAAGGAAATATCGGAGAAAAACTAAAGACTATCTGAAAGAGATTATCTAAGCAAGCAATAATGCCCAACAGGGTATGTGTTACTGTGTAAATAACACCCCTGGAACAGTGTTATTTTCACAATAACACAACCTGGAGGGCTTTGTTGCGCTTAGAGAATGGGCTATCTGTAAATGTTTTGTTTTACTTACTTTTTTATTACTGTATTATTTTTTTATTTATTTTTGATGTAAAATAGTTCCTCCTAATGTTTCAAAGTTGCTGAGTTGCTGTAGTATATGTGAGTGGTGTTGTAGGAAGCATGTTACATACAAACTATAACATTAAAAAATATCTAAATATTTACTTTTATTTTTTGATCCCTTACTCCTAAAATGTGTGGTTTGTTGCCAGTCACTAATGACATACATTTGACTTTCAGACTTTATTTCCTTCTGAAAATTCATGTCAAATCCTGTTATTTAAGGTGCTCTGTAATTTTATAAGAGCAATATTTGAAATCTGTTCATAATTTTGAGGCTTTGTTCTCCATTTATTTCAGGCTTTATCCAGATTTCTTAAGCTAAGAAGTGGAGAGAGGTATGCAAACCTCTTTACTGCTGCTGTCAGTGCTTGATCGATCTTTCTATCATTCTCTCTCTGTCTCATACACACAAACACCTTTGCTTCAGAAAATGCATGCTAACTCAAATCCTATTATTCAAGCAACTTCTTGATTTTATAACAGCAATATTTAAAATATGTTGCTATTTTTTGAGCCTTAGTTCCCCTTTTATCTAGGGCTTTATCCAGATATCTTAAGCTAAGAGGCTGAGAGTTATGCAAGCTTCTTTAACAATTGCTGCTACTAGTGCTTGATTGCTTTCACTCTCTCAATCACACACATCCCATTTTCATGCGCACAAGCACCCATACACTCACACACACAGAAAGAAACATAAAGACCCACGCATATGCACACAGGCAGGAATATAAACACACAGATGTACGCACACACAGACAGAAACATAAACGTACACTCTTTTCTGTTTCATTTAGTTTTTACACACTCTAAACAGCAAAAACACTGCTGTAAAATAATGGCTCGATCAATCTTGTTCTCACTCGCATGCATACACACTCAACCGAGTTCGCGCACGTACACAAACAAATACACTTTTTTTTTTTTTTTAATTTTCTTGTTTTTATATTTTACACTCACTAAAGTGTTGCTTAATAAGTGTAAACTAATGACGGTTGTTGGGTTACTTTCAGTCCGAGTTCCAAGGCAGCTTAATATACTGCTGTGAAGCATTGGACTAATTTTTAGCAGGCATTACCTGTAGATTAACATCCTGCTAGAGAACATTCATTCTCCAGTCAGGGTGCCGATCTACAGGTCGCCCATTCTCTAAGCTTTATTGTGGTACAGCAAGAATGACTTAACAGTTCCGTTATTAACTAAGGAGCCAAAAGACTTCCTAATAATGTAGCAATACCTGGAGCAGGAAACCTGTAGATGAACTCTTGTTGAAACATTAATATTCACATGACTTGCTTTTTCAGTAGATTTACCTTTGACTTTCACTAATTTTGTTTTTCTTTTCAGGTGAGGGAGCTGTCAAACTGATCTTCAGTCCATGGGTGAACAAGAAGTTAATTTGCTGTCCAGTAGTACTGACTCCATCAGTGATACAGAGGCCTTGCCAGACTTTTTTTCCCAGCAGGTGAAAAGTGCTTTTCAAGGTCTGAACAGTAGCCAGTCAGTAAGTGAAGTTATTGCAGTAGTTAGCTCTGACAGTGGGAACTCTGAACCTGGTTCTCCCTTGCAATCACTAAAGAGTATGCCAGACCGAGGTGACCAGTCTTTCCTAAATCAAGACATTGCCATGGCCAGCAGTGACAGTGATGACGGCATAGTGCCAGTTTTATCCTTGTCAGAGAGGTTGAAGGACAAACTTGGAGCTGACCATAGCATTAAAGTAGGTCAGTCAGTGCAAAAAGGAACAAAGCAGAACAGAGACTGTGATTTACAGGCCCTTTGTGAAAGTAACAGACTTGTATCTGATCAAATAAACCAAACTCAACCACATGAAGCGCTTGTAAGAGAGTCTGTCAGAAAAGCAGTCCCCACACCGTTTTGGGACTTATCAGATTCTGATAACGAAGACAAAGTGTGCCACATTAACAGACCAGGATTTTCTAGTGCCACAATTCGGTTTGATGCTCAGAGTGGATATTTAGGGTCTACAGTGATAACTGCATCATTTCCAAATAAGAAGACAAAGAGGAGTGAGGAGGAAATACTGAAGTCAAAGCAGGAAGCACTGGTGAGGAGGGCAGACAGAGAGAGGTTGAGAGCACAAAAAGAGAATCATAGACGACAACAAGAACAGGAGAAGGAAGCCAAAAGGCTGTTTGCTACTTCACTGAAAGCTCTAAGGCCCGAGGAGTGTATGAAATACATCAGAGTAGCTATTGATCCATGTAGGTACAGTAGTAGTTTGTGGACATTTATAATTTTTTCTAAAGCTAACAAGCATCTACATTGTTCATATAAATTCCAACCAGGTTTTAAAACTGCATATGTTTCATTTAGACCCCTTCCACCAGACTTTAAGTCTGAATATTTTAGTAGAGTTCTCCCAAAAAAGGGGAAAGTAATAAGTTTTGTTGAAGATTTGAATACCAAATGTTTTTTTCATTATTTTTCTTTTGTGCTTAAAATATGTTTAGGAACCTACTGTATGTGGTGCCTTCAGTGCCTGATTTTTTTTCAATCCATCATTTGGTACTCATCATATGATCCTCTTTATCATTGTGTTGGTACCCTGGCAGGCTTATCCTTGACTATGGAAAGGTCCTTGTTTGTTTGATCAGTCAAATGTAGAGGACCTTTGTATGTTGCCATTACATATGGGACATATCCAGCTAAAGATACTGTATGTCCAACTATACAAAGCTTCTGTTTTTTTTTTCCTTTTGTGGTGTACAACTGCCCTTGGCACCAGAGGTCATAATAGTAATAAGAGAGATGTACAGATGTACCAAAACTCATAACTTTCTTGCCATTAGTAAGCTTTTCCAGACCTCTGTCAGCTTTGTATCTTGCAGTAGTTCTGTCAACTTTAGCTCTTGCTGTTTAGGCAGGTAAGTACTCCATTGGGGAGCCTTCATTTTCCTCTACAGAGTTATTTAAAATTGTTGCTTATGTGTAATGGAAGGGCCACTTGTAGTATGGGTGCCAAATTCTGCATAAAGACAACCACTCTAGTTGTGTACCTTATTTGAGGGCTGAATACTATTGGATTGTGTTCTATTTTGTCAGTGTTTTACAATGAAAACCATTAGGAGCAGACAACTCCCTTTGTGTTTTTCTGGAGAACAGATGCCTTTGGGACTCTGGGTGAGCAGCCATGTCGTCATCTTTCCCCAGCAGTTAATCTCCCCTTGAGGTAAGAATGTTAATGAGAGATGCGAGTCATTATACTCATACAATCTGTAGCTGACAACTCCACTGAGATGCATTTGCAGTCCGTGGACCATCAGTCTGCTTATCCAAGGCCCTTTAGTGAGCCCCTTCTGAAGGCTGCCAGGCCCAAGACCTTCTCATGTCTGAAAAAGACCATTCATCCGGTGAAATCACATGGGAAGGGAGAACTGCATATTATTTTATCTGAGGGTGAGGGAGATATCCTCCAAGTTCTTGTGAAAGAAGAAATTGGCAGTATATTTATGGAAGTCAGACCTATGGCTTCAAACCCAAAGACTATACATCTGAACTCTTCCAGAAAGCACACACTGAAGACAAGTATTTGCCACCCTCCTTCTACTCCTCCCCTTTCAGAAGGGGAGTAGGAGAATTGATTTAACTTTGCTTAAGGACTGTTGAAATCCCTTCAGTCTATCCAGTCTTCCTTACCTGCTTCTACTCTTCCATGCTTTTAAAGAAGAGAGATCCTTTCTCTCTTGAATATGATTTATCTGACTCCAATAATAACCAAGTTAATTATTTTTCTTGGATTTATTCCTTATATCGGTTGTAAATCTGAGTCAGAAGACATCCTGTTTTTGGACTCCCGTAATGAGAAAGTGTATTTCAGTGACACCATAGCAAAAATTATTTTTTTCAAATGGAAGTGCGAAGAAAGGTGTGACTCCCAGTAAAGGTACAATGAGCTACTCAGTATAGACTCCATTAACCCTGTTGCTATCCCTTCAGTTTTAGGAGGTTTGGAAGATGCATTTTCAGCTGCTTGTATGTCACCAGACTTTCAACTTCCTGCTCCCAAAAAGCCTGAAATGTTGTTATAGGGTGTCAGATATCCATAAGTACCTTTATAAAAATTTGTTCATCCAGCCTTTACTTCTGATGACCCTGTCCATTATTTCTTTGGATGTAGAGGAAGAAATGAGAATGTTTTGGTCTTCTGTTCCATTCCCTAATAAAGATTGCAGAGCATTTGACAGGTTTGACAAAATAATGTATACTACTTCCAACTTTGATTTCAGGGCCATAAATTTTCCATCTTGTATGTTTAAGTATCTTTTACCTGTGTTATCTAATATGGCATGATTCTTGGCAAACCTTCCAAATTCTGATGAAACTCGTGTAATAAAAATACTTAATTATGCATCTCAGGTGACTACACATACAATTAAATGTGCCTGTGATATTATGAATGCTGTTTCTAGGTCGTCTGCTGCTACTAGGACAGTAATGAGACATGCTTAGATTCGACTTTGAACATTTCCGGAGGATGTTAAAGCTCAAAAGTTAAATGATCCTCTGGATAAGAACCTTTTATTTGCTAATCCCTCTGCTGAAGTTCTCAGAAAGCTTGATGAGAAGTAAACCTATGCTTTGGGTTAATCCAAGTATTCTGATTTCTGATTCCTAAATATCAGAGAGACTACTCTTCCAATCTAGAAACATTTTTTCACCAACTGTTCAAGTCGGGCCAGAAAATAAATCTGCAAAACAAGTTCAGAAAGAAATGGTAAGGTAATATCAAAAAGAAACCTGACTGATCTCAAGGATCCTCCTCCCGAAAGAAAAACTAATCCATGTCGACTATCCTACTTTCCTCTGAAATTCAGGGAATTTTTCCTTATGCCTTCTTGCACTGTAATTAATAACCACAGACTCTTGGGTGCTAAGCATTCTACAGCACATATGCAGACTTCAGTGGACATCCTCTCCCATAAAAACAGGGAATCCACTGCCTGCAAAAGGCTAGCTCCATTTTAGACCTCAAATCTCAGTTACTTTATTGGGAGGATATATGGTATAGAACCAGTCCCTCTACAGCAAATGGGACAAGGCTTTTTCTGGTTCACAGAAAAGAAGGAACATTTTAAACCTGTCCATCTTAAATGTTCCTTTTCTTTCCTCTTAAATATTTCTGGTCACTTTTGTTTTAAAGGATGTTTACATTTACCCATTCACAAAAAAAAAAAAAAAAAGATCCTTTTTAAGGTTCTGTGTCTTGGGACTGTATTATCAGTTTACCTCTTTGCGCTCTGGTCTTTTTCCACCCTGAGTCTTCACCAAAAGTCTTCCTCCAGTGATAGCTCATTGAAGGTTTCAAGGCATACATGTTTTCTCATATCAGAACAGTTGCCTGATTTTTCAGCATCAGACCCTAATAGTCTTAATATACTGTGAATCTTTTCTTCAATCTTGGATTTACTCTGAATCTTAAAAAAGTTAGTCTTTATTCCATCCCATAGATTAATATTCTTGGGATGTTTTCTGGACATCTCACTGATGACAGTTTTTCTTCCTCCAGAACAAAATGCAGGTTTATCATCAGCACTTCATCAGTCTTTTTCTTCAGATATTGTCAACTACGGGAGAATTTCTAAGATTTCTATTGTTCATGGCCTCTTCTATCCTTATCGTACCTCTTACTGGACTACTCATGAAGAGAAATTCAGTGGTATATAAAGTTGGTTTGAATCCAGCAGTTTTCTTCCATTTCTAATCCCAGGTATCAGTTTTATGAAGAAAGAACTTCTGTAATGGGCCAATCAAGTTCTTTGCAACCCAGGAGTCCCCCCCCCCCCCACACACACACACACACACACACTCTCCCCCCACCCCTCTCTCTCTGTCTCTCGGAGACACTGGCACAAACTCAGAAACCTGAAGGAAATTATGCTGATAAAGTCTGTAAAAGCTCTCAATCAACTGCGGTCACCAGGAACCCTTTTAATGGTGACAGGCAATACCACTGTGATGTGGTATATAGCCAAACAAGGCGAAACAAGACCCCCCCCCCCCTTCGTAGATTGGCCATTATTTCTTGAGACATAGCAGTTCAACACAACTTATTTCTTCAGCCAACTTGCATCCCATCATAGCAGAACACAGTAACAGAGACTGAACAAATTTCTGATAGACTTGCATGAGTGGAAGCTACACCAAGAGGTGTTCCTTGAGATAAACCACCGGTGGGAACCATCACAGATAGATCTGTTTGCCTGCAATGTAAACAGACAGTGGAATCTCTTCTACTCCAGGAACACCTTTCATAGCAGTCTAGATGAAGGATGCATTCTTCATCTTTTAGACTGGGATGTTTCTTTATAACCTTCCCCCTTTCCTGTTCTTTCCAAAGTCCTTCAAAAAAATCAGAAAGGATTTAATAAAGATTTTACAGGCGACTCCATTTTGACCCAGATAACAGTGCTTTTATCCCTTCTCATGTGTTTGGCCAGAGGTAGTTTACCAAAAGCTTCCTCACAAAGTGAAATTGCTCACACAGAGCACTCTCTGATCAATCCCAATATTCAAAACCTCAGTCTTAACTGTATGGATGCTAGGCTTTTTATCCCTTTTAGTCACTTTTTTCTTTTCTTTTAGGAAATGCAACAAGTACTGAAAGAGGCAAGAAAATATGTGACTAGAAAATATCATTTATCCAAACAGGAGAGCGATTTTCTTTGGTGTAAAAGCAGAGGACAAGGTCCATCTCAAGTGACTGCACCCCTGGTTCTCCAGTACCTGTATGAATTGCTTGGTTATGGCTTTGAGTTCACTCGAGTAAACTTTGTACCGCTTGGCTATTTCAGCATGTCTATGATTGGATCCCCTCCCCTTTGTCTCAAATCAAATTTTAAAGGAGGATTTTGCACATCATACCACCAAAAAATGTTTGCTCCTTCTTTGTATTTAAATTTTGTTTTTAGAAAAGTTAACTCTACCACTGTTTGAACTTGCAGTTAGCACTTCGCTAAAGTTTTTAACATGGAAGACAGCCTGCTGGTAGTCTTAACACCTGCTAGACTGGTATCTGAATTACAGGCCTTTGTCTAGTCAGCTTTTTTCATCTCTCACAAGGACCTGTGTAGTTTACTTATCTAAAATGCAAAAAACGGTGCAAACACCACTGCTAAAACCATCAATTTAATAAACTTTAGTAAAATAACAACTGCTTAAAATCAGATAAGTGCTTTCACACAGACAGTGCGCTTCATATTTATTTATTTTTATTTATTTATTTTACATTTGTTAACCGGGAAAGTCCGACTGGACACAGATCCATTTTCAGCGGAGGCCCGGGGAGAAAAGCTCCAAGAACATTGCATAGAAGGAAGTTTTACAAACATAAACAGATCTCGACAGTCAATAAACACACAGCAATGTATACCATAATGTGCAGTTTTACAAGTTATTAAGAAAAATAAAGAACCTAGGTCAATAATATTATGCATTAAGACAGCAAAAAAAATTTTAATTTTAAAATGTCATTCAATCCATAAAAACAGACTGAGATATTTAAAATATTTTTCAACCAATCAGATGCTGAGTATTCAGTGAAGCAATGCCCAGGCTCTCAGAGCTGGTTTTAAAGGGACATTAGCATTAAACCTAGAAGATGTACATGCTTGCAGGCATGCTATCCATTTCATTTCTGCTATCTCAGTCTTCCTGATAATATCACCACCTCTAATATTGCCTTCAACATCCTCCAAAACCATAAAGGTGAAAGAGTGCTCCTCATTCTGACTATTGTGTTTATATAAAGCATTGAGTGGATTTTTCCTCCTGATATCACTGATGTGCTGTAACACGTGATCTTTCAAGTGCTTATTGGTTTTATCCGTATAAAATGCCTGACAAGCCTTACAACTAGCCAAATAAACAAGATTACAGGACTTGCAGTCTGAATAAAAATTAAATGTAAAACTCGTAAATGTCTTAGGATGTGCAAAAACGTTATTACAAGACATCAAACTACAAGCTTTGCATGATTTACAGGGAAACGTACCCTTTCTATCAGACATATGCACCTCTCTCTTAAGTGGTCTATAACATAAGTCTCTTCAGAGACAGGTTGTTTATGAAAGTAAAAGAAGGCTTATCGCCTATTACAGCTATGTGGAAATGTGAATATCTCTATTTGGCCGGCAAACAAGGGAGGGGTCATTGTTATTTTGGATACAAGTTTTTATATCAGCAGTATGAATGAGCTTTTGAGTAATAGGTCTACTTTTTAGCTCACTAAAGCAGAGGTTAATAAGCTCATTCATGAAGTACGTGTTTATTTGCATGACCTCTTGATGACTGGTTTGTTAACTAAGGGGCTGCATGATTATCTTTTAGTGGAGCATCCTTTAATTCCTTCCATTCATGGTCTCCCTAAGGTGCACAAGGATTCCCTTAACCCGCAAATGTGACCTATCTTATCTGGGCGGGGGTGGATTACAGAACCCCTGTCAATATTTGAACATCAGTTGAAGGACTTCTTGACAAAGGCTCCTGCGATCTAAGGAATTTCTTCAAACCTTTGGTGAATGTATTGAACATATTTATTGCCTTAACAGAGGTCTTCTTTTAGTAACGATGGCTGTTTGCACGTTATTTACGATTATCCCTAAAGATTTTGATTTGGACTCTGTTAGAGCTTTTTTACATACGAAGAGTGATTATTCTTCTGAATGTATTGAATTGGTTTGTGCTTTGTTAGAACTGATTTTGCATTGCATTGCAGTACTATGTTTTTGTTTTTAATGAAAAGGTTGTTTTTGGCAGAAACAGGATGAGGCCATGGGCACATCGTGTGAACAGTTGTACCAATTTGGTTTTAGCCAATTGGGAAGCTGATGTGGTATTTTCAGATCATGTTTTTAAACATCATCTAATCTATAAGCATTTTGTCAATGATGTTTTTAATCTTTGGGATGGATCTCCTGAACTTCTGCATGATTTTGTTTTATATTTAGAGTGTATTAGCCCCTGTTTTAGGTTTACTGTACAGCATTCTTTTAAGAGCATTGATTTTCTAAGCACAACTTTGACTACTGGAGAGAATGGCTTTTTTTTTAGTCATCTTTATTTAGGAAGGCATGCAGGAAGAATAGTCTTTTGCATTGGACTAACATGCATCCTACTCATGTTTACAATAATGTTGTGAAAGGGCAGTTCTTTAGGATGTCAAGCCTCCATACTGATGAAAATGAATATTTATTGGCCTCTGAGAGATTTTCATGATTTCATCAAGATTGGATACAGCAGCGAAATGTAAGGTATATATCATCAGAGGCATGAGCTTGAAGGTCTACTAGTTGGAATCCTTACCTCAGGAGAGGCATAGGGACTACTTTTAGACAGAGAGCATGTCTTCCTGGCTGTATTGTGTCTTTAACTTACAGTAATAATATTGTCTGTGTCGTTATAGGGAGAAATTGGCCCATTCTTTTATCAGATGATAAAGTGAGAGCAGTAGTAGGCAATAACCCTTCTTTTGCTTTCAGAAACAACTTGTCTCTGAAGAGACAATTATGTTATATACCATTTAAGAGAGAGCTGCACATGTCTGATAGAATGGGTAAGTTTCCCTATAAATCATGCAAAGCTTGTAGACTTTGATGTCTTGTAATAATGTTTTTGTACATCCTAAGACATTTAAGAGTTTTACTTTTAATTTCTTTTCAGACTGCAAGTCCTATAATCTTGTTCATTTGGCTAGTTGTAAGGTTTGTTAGGCATTTTATTTGAGTAAAACCAATAAACACTTGAAAGATCGTGTGTTACAGCACCTCGGTAATATCAGAAGGAAAAATCCACTCAATGCTTTATATAAACACATTAGTCAGAATGTGGGGCACTATTTCACCTTTATGGTTTTAGAGGTTGTTAAAGGCAACATTACAGTTGGTGATATTATCAGTAAGACCAAGATAGCAGAAGTGAAATGGATAGCATGCCTGCAAGCACATATATCTCCTGGGCTTAATGTTAATGTTCATTTAAAACTGGCTCTGAGACCCCAGGCATTGCATCACTGAAAATCCCCCATAAACTGTCCTTCCTCATATAATCTGCCCCTTAGTTTGACCACTACTCCTTACTTTGGCTTTCACTCTGCTCAGCTTTAATCACATATTTCTTTACCTTGCCTATCACTTTCTATCTAACTTACCTTTTCTTGTCCCTTAGCTTAACTCATACAAACTCCCCTCCATCAGCTCTAGTAAGTAACTAATGTATTTATTGAACTAACACTCTATTTACTGTAAGAATATAATTATATCTCTGATTACCTTACCTTTAAATATTTATAACCTGTACAATGTTGTTAATAACAGCAAATATTGTAATTATCTCTGTAATTGCTTTTTTGTGTTGTACCTTTCTATGGAGCTTTTCTCTCAGGGCCTCTGCTGAAAAAGGGGCTATTGCAGCTGTCGGACTACTCCAGTCAACAAATGTAAAATAAATAATAAATAAAATATTCAGCATCTGATTGGTTTAAGCTGCTTTAAATATCTCTGTTTTATGGATCTGATGAAGCTCATTGTCTGTGTGTGTCTTATATATAGTTTACTTATCCACAATGCTTGCTCACTAAGAAAATCGAAGGCCTAAATCATAAAAACTAGCAAGCTGTCGAGACTTGTCCCTCTTCTCTGTCTCATACAGGGTATTGAGAGGTGACCCCAGGGTTGCATATAGAACCTCAACAGACCCTATCCTGGCAGAATTGTTACTCATTCGCAAGTCCACTGGTGGCATAAACACCTACTCAAGGGATCTCAATCTCTTCTGCAACATAAATAGAACATGTTTGTGGCACAGATAAGTATCACAGAGAATTCCACTTTTGCGGAACTGTCTTCCACTCCACATAAGTACTTTTCTTACTGCAAATTCCCCAGTTTAACAGCCTTGCTCCTCCTGGATAGGGGCAGCATGTAAATGTCCCAGTATAACCCAGAGAAGAGCAGAACAAGGATATATGTACTCAAAAAAATATGAGTCCTTAAACCACCATGGGAATGTAAGGCTAGGCTTCTTAAAATTCTCACAGACCAGTAGCCTAGTAAGTACCTATGAACAATCGCACCCTCTCTCAAGTCCCCTCTTATTTCTTTGCCTAACTGGAGAGAGGCATCCTTCTCTCTCTTGCTCTTCTGAGAACTTTACTTGGATGTTTAAGCCTTAGCTGTCTTGTTCTGGGCAAGAAAGTTCTAAGTTATGGCACATCTGTACATTTCTCTTATATTAGCCTGTTGTGTGTGTATGTATGGTATGCAAAGAAGGTGCCTGAAGCTTTGTAAACTGGCTGGGCATATGGTTTTCTTGGCAGAGTACATCCCATATGTAATGGCTATTACAACAGTGATCTGTCTGACCTTCTACTACTATGGCAAGTAAAGTATACAAGTGTGCTGTGCAGTCCTTTAGACCACAAACACATGTGTAGTGGCATCATGGTAGAAGGACCATGTCAGAATCAAGTTGAAGGTAGTTCCTTAATGAGGTCCAGTATCAGTGAGAGAACCCTCCACAGTAGTAAACAGAGCACTAGCCATAGGCTTAATCCTTTCTTTCTTCTCCATTAAGCTGCATGTACTGGAGCTTCAGCTGGAATAAGTGACATAATGTACCTTGCCTGTGCTCCTCAAACTGAACTGACATTAAGATTTCTGTGACTTCATAAATATTGGGAATGTAACAAAATACATTTCTGACTTCAAGGGAAATCCTAATATCAATGTGCAGTAAAACTTATTGGATGAGTAGTCATTACATTAATGAAGTGTCAGTCTTGGGTAAATACAACCAAAATCATAAACTATGATATTTGTTTCTGTATGTTTTCTGGCCCCTGCAGTTGCTGACATCTAGCATATATGCCACCATCTGCAAGTCATTCCCCATCAGTGGAGTGAGAGGCAATTGTGGCATAACTGTCAAGGCAGCTACAAGGAGGTACTGTACCCTAACATAGGGACTTGCAGACACAAGAAGGGGGCCTATAGATACTTCTTCTCTGAGAAAGTGAGTTTCTGCAGGCAATCCTTGAAAGGTTACTGAGTAGATGTGGACTGGCAAAGCCCCATGCACATTCCCAGTTCACACCTGTATGGCATGCTTCTTTCTGTGTATGTTGTAGATACTGCCATTACAGTGGGATGGACTACCTCTTCCTCTCCCCATGCTCACTCCTGTCCTTCATCATCTCTTCCAGCACCTGCATCAGTAGTTGATATGGGATCGTATAAATCTCAAATAGGGCTCTGTCATACTGCATATTGGAGCCAACACACTGACTCCTTTAAAATAATGTGTATTTAGCTGCAGCGAGGTGTAGACATAAACTATTCTTTTTATGTAGTAAGTGTTAGTTGATAATTGGACTAGTCTAGCAACTGTTTTTCAGCCACATCTTGAACTAAACTAAAGTAAAACAACCGAGAATTTATAGTCTGTACTTGTTATTATTCTGCATGCATAGGGCATTGAAATGCTGCAGATTTAACTGGATATTTTTAGTGACTGGTAGTTTGTTGTAGCCAGTTTTCATCTGTGAGTAAGCATATATTTCTTAATGGTTTATTTGTCTTTTGTTTTGTTTTTAATACCTTTTTTCTTTGGTCACTTTTTCCTCTGCAGCCCCCCCCCCCCCATTTGGTTTCATCACTGAGACAAGGAGTAATCGGGGAAAGCCCATTTTGATGGCCATTGGAGAGGTCTGAGGGTTTTTTGTCTGGTACAGTTTTATCTCTGCCACCTCCCACCTGGAGGAGACGAATGGTGGGGCATACAGTTGTCTGATCCATACTGGTCTTACCTCACTTCCACAAGAGAAGTTGCCAGCAAGCAGCACCATCTCCACCTCTCAAGCACAGGAAGTGGCTTCCCTGATCTGCACTGGAGAAATCGACACAATCCCTGAGCACCTGCAGCCATCCCCAAACCCCTTTTGAGGTGAGTGGGCCACGCCCCTTCACTCCTCTCCCTCCCTGCCTGGCTTCTCCATTGTCAGGCCAACTAACTGAATGCCAGTTGCCTTAGTCACAGTAAGGACTATGTCTCGTTGCTTCACAGATCTAGGCTTCTTTGTATTAAGAAGACATCACTACACTGGAATCACTCACTATTTTTGTGGTAGCACTGCTTATTGTGCTATTGATATGTTATAAAACAGTATTAAACTATTAAACTACATAACAGCAAGGACATTGCACAGAGGTGTCTGTAACAATACATTTCCTGAAGTGAATATCTGATGCCTTTTCTAGGGGAGACAAGCTAGTAATCAAGACACTAGTGATAGACAAATTGTGTGATTCCAAGGTTTTGCCTTAATGATTGACATTGTGGTATCTCAAAGAATACTTGCTTCCGGCAAAAACTTTTTTATAGTAATTGTGTTGTTTGTACAAGTCATTTACTTTCAAGGCTTCAGACCTCTTCTAATCAGTTATGGTGTCTTATCACAGAAGGCATGCAGTTAGTCGTGCAGCCTTTTTCAAGATGCTGTTGTCTAATAGTATGGTATTGCTTAGAAGTGGTATGTCTGCACTGCTGAGAACCAAAGCATTAACTCTTTTTCCAAACAATATATTTTGTTAAACTCTTGATTTTTGTGTAATTTATATTGTAAAAAATAGTGTGGCTACCATGTGACAATATATCCAACCCCCCACCTACCCATGCACACGTATGCATACATATTTAGTTGCTTTTTTGGATATTCTCTTTATGTTCTGTCTTTCCAATGGAAAAATATCTTTCTGCAATTTTATTCTTGCTCTCTGCACAAAATCCATATTTTGTTTTATAGTTTATGGTGTTAATTCTTTGACTAAATTTCCAGAAAATAATCAGGCTTGGTTTTATCGTTCTCACTTTGTGCAAGAATTCTTGATCTCATGAATCCTGAGTTAAGACTGATAACTTTTCAGTAACAAAGAGAATTAAAAATAGGAGTGAGACGTGAAAATGCCTTTGCTCACCCTGATGAAATAGCAACCACAAAGTTTCCTCCCGCCTCCATATGGCTGAGTTTCCCTTAACATAAATGATTCATGGTAATTTAAATGTACAAGACGTTCGTGAGTGCCTTTGGTGTAAAGTGGTACAGCATTGCCTACAGCATAGATGACGTGTGTTCATTTAGCAGCTCTGAGGACTATGGTGTGCTTATCCTTGGGAAGGAGGGAGGAGGTAAGGGCCTTGCAATGCTGTCATCCCTCAGTGGATGGGTGGTGATGCAAGAGTTGACTGCTGGGGCGGGCATCCCGTCACTAAGCCATGTCTGAGGTTCCTTTCAATGCAGATGAAAGGAACTGTGATTTTGCTCAGGGAGACATAGTAGCCTGTGACAAGGGTTACATGGGTTGCACTTCCCCTGTCAGTGGAGGCGTCTTGGCCTGCAATATACATCTTCATTGCAGGCATACCTACAAGGACACAAACCATGCGCATGGCTATCTGAATGATGGCTCCTCTATATGGCTTTTGCCCCTTTGCTGAAGATCCAGTATGTGGGAACAAAGGGACTCAAATCTGACTGAGATGGCTAGATGGTCCTCGGGCACAGGGACAAAAGGCATGCATATAGGTGTGTGTGTGTGTATGTGTGTATGTATGTATGTATGCATATATATATATATATATATATATATATATATATATATATATATATATATATATATATATATATATATATATATATATATATATATACACACACACACACATATACACAAATATATGTATAATATGGGGTTTATATAATATACATAGATACATATACACAAATATAGTGTGTGTGTGCACGTGCGTGCATGTAAATATCTGTTTTTTATATATATCACCCGAATACGCCAAACTGTACCAGTTTAATAAAACAGTAATGACCAGATGTTCGAAGAGCGTAAGCTTCCTAAGCTCTAGGTTAAAAAAAACTTTGTGGCAAAGACCGTTCCTTTTTTAGGTCTTCATTGAAAGAAATTGTGATGAGTGCTTTTGTTAATTATCCTACTATTTAGCATATCCTACTTCTCCTTTTTGCGATTGTCCTGGAGGACTACAACGGTATCCCACCAGGTTTGGATTGCCAAGCCCAGGGTTTTCATATTCAAGGTGACTATTTGAGATATATATTGTGTGTCTGTGCACGCACGGACATATACATTGGTCTACTGAATTGAATCAAAGGACCAAAGTGTTGATGTTCTAAATGTCGACCACAAGATGTCAATATGTGACCATTCATGTGCCAAGCCATAACCAAAGTTTATGCAAAATTGAGGTTTAAAAGTGTATTTTGCAGTGGGTAACTCCCCATTCACTTCCCACACCCGTTGCTAGTTATATATACCAACTCTGAGATGGCACAATGCTGGGGAAAATGCATATTCCCCAACCCCTAGAACTGTGCAGTCTCGTACACCTGTTGATCAAATTCTGTAGATCAGACATAGTTTTAATTTAATGCTCAGAAAGGCTTATTTGAGAAATTTGGATTTAAACCCCATATAGTGTTTCGAAGGGGCTCTATGATTAAAAACATGTTAAAAAGCAGTGATAGAAGAGTTCTAAAAAATGGTAAGATAGGCACGAGGAGATGTGGGGTTTTTTTTGTTCGCAGTGCATATATATTAAATTCAGAAAATATTAACATAAACCGTACTATTATTCGGCCAAATTGAATCTTTACTAGTAATTCAGTGGATTTGGTGTATGCTGCCTTATGTTCACAGTTCAAGAGTTTCTATATAGGGAAAACCAAAAGAAAATTAAAGGAAAGAATATAAGAGCATGTCAGGGACATGAGAAACAAAAACGACAATAATGCCCTATATAAACAGTTGGAGGGTTTTCCCCACACACAATTTCAAATTTGTGGTATTAGAGGGGATACAGAAAGACTTAGAGGGTCCATGGGCTGATATGCTAGAATTCAAAGAACTTTGCTGGCAAATAAAACTTAATGCCCAGATGCTCCCTGGTCTTAATTATTGTATTAGTATTGCTAGCCTTTTAAAATTACATTATTTAATTTGACAATTTTAATGTGTGCAGCCTTTTGGGGGATGTCTTTTTAATCATTTGTTAATGTTGATTGGTAGTGCTTAGTCATTTTAACAATTTTATATGCTTTTTAAATATTTGTTGTTTGGTGGATTATATGTCATTCTGAAGAAGTCTTTAGTTATAAGCTGACAAAAGTGTTAAACACAGTTGTTGGGACTTTCTGTGTTGATGATTCTCTTGGAACTAGAAGGAATATGAATCACATTTAAATATACTACCTAGTCTTCTGAAGTTGTTATGTAACCTTATAGATCAGTCAGGCTTGGAGTTCATTTCTCTGGGTCCATCCCACTCACACTAGGATTCTTTTATGACCCCAAGTTTGAGCATGTACTTCTATCTTATCTGCTTGGCTTTATGTTCATAGGTAAGTATAAAGCAGTCAGTCTGCAAACCATTACAAGCATAGCCAAAGCTCCCTATTCAAGTTCCCTCCAGTCTCAAGAAGGGCAAGACAAGATAGAATGAGGGAGAATTTGAGGCTGCACATTCACTTTTATAGGTTTACTTTGAAGGTGGCCAGGGTGCTATCCTTCTTGACATGTAGTGGAAGTTTGTTCAAAAGGTGTTGTATACTTTGCGATATGAATCTATTATGCCATATATCTTGTTTATCTGTTGATGAATGGTTTAGTTCAGTTAACTTGGGCATTTAAGCTACTAGTTGTCCTGTGAATGAATAGCAGGCTATAGGGTTGAATCTTTCATGACTCAAAAGGCTAAACGCAGAGTTCCGTAGAAGGGTCTATAGGAGACTGATCATAGAGCGAAGGCTGCCAGTCTGTCCTCCTAAGATTTTTTTGGCCACTGATCTTTTTAATTATGAATCTCTGAGGTCTACCAAGTAGAGTGATATGCTTAGACAAATACATATCTCGGGTGGTACGAGTAAAGGGGAATTAAAACTTCTTTGGATTTAGTGGAGATACCATTGGAAATTAGCCAGATAGAAGGCTTTCCAAACTACTGTGTAGATGTGATGGCTAAAAGATGAGGAATTATCAAAAAGAGGTCCAAGATTCCGTATGACAGTGACTGATTTGAGGGCTGTGTCACCTCTGTAGTATGGACTTTTTTTTTCCCCAAAATGAGCTATCCTCCATTTTTTTATTCATATTTAATTTGGTATTCTGGTCTGTGATACAGGTTCAAATTTATTTTCTCACAAGATGTGAAGGCTGACAGCCTAACTAGATATAATTTTGTAAATAATTATATGTCATTGTGAATATTATGATCCACAGGCTGCTTTCACAAATGTAAGAAAACTGTGTTATGTGCTGAGCTTCTAAAATGTAACCATAGTGCACCCTGCTGGAAGAAAGCTGATAAGTAAAGAATTTTATGACTGTGATCTTAGGCTAGGAGACGAGATCTCTGCAGCTGGAAATTCTATTGTCCTAAGACAGAGATAATTATTAGGTTTCACATGTAAAGTGTCTTTTATTGCTGTGGCTTCCTGGCAGGTGCAGATCACAAATAAGTGTTAAATTTTGGTCTGGGAATTAAATCTGATGTGACAAGAATGATATAATCTGAAATGACTCTGCAGTAATGTGTATTATCAATTTAAGGTGTATCTCAGAAAGAAAGAGGGGCATTTTGCATTTGTTTCTAAACCTGAACACATCATATCACTAGCACTTTGCTTTGCTCTGTAAGTAAGATATTTAGAACAGTGATTTCTCTTGGAGATAGATAGAAATAACAAGATTAGTCCAATTGTTTTCTATATTTGTCAGGTTGTCCTACAATATTGTTTTAAAATATTTATTTTGACTTCTGAACTTTCTATTATCACTGTGTTGAATCGATGAGTATTGTCTTGTGTTTTTATTATTAAATATTTAAACCTTTTAACTGTGGCTGTTTTGTGTAGAGATAATTTAAGCTCTTAAGAGTACTAGCATGTATTTGGTGATACTATATAAGCCACTCCAATAGCCTTAGCCCTGGGTTACACTTACTGTTTGGATAACAGTAACATTACATAGTAGAATTGGACACCCTTTGGTAGAGGGCCTTTATAGTAGCTGGTAAGAGTAGTTGGTGGTAGTGGATTACTACCTTGTAGCCTGGGCAGAAAGGGGGCATAGCTAGTGGACCTGTGCCAGCCTTCACCAGGAGTGTCTGTGTGTTTGTATATAAACCAGATCTCAAAGTGTGTGTGTGTGTTAGCTACTTGGGCAGGGCCATGAAGCACTGGTTGGACAGAGAGGGTGCTGGAGGTTTTGGCTTGTCTACTTGTCTGAGATCTGAACCCTGTATCTGTGCCAGTGGGGAGTCTTATTTGGGGATCTGGAGAGAAAGGGAGAAACCAGCCCCAGACTGACTGTGATATCTGTGTGCTCTTAAGGGAAATTGTACTTTACTGTGTGTGTACTTGTTATCCTCCCAATGTGGACGCCCCCTCACTGGTGCTAGTGACGAGGATTGAGGCTCCATGATTACTGGGCCAGTGCACAGGCATCACATAAGGCATGGTTTCAAGTCTTCTGCTAGGTTAAACCTGATTATTCCAGGCAACTCTAAAAATGCCTTAAATTCATGAGTACAAATTCTCTTGATACATGGATAATGTTTCAATTACTCTGACATCAGGACATGCTGTAGGGACCTTAACCTCCTCTGCAAACATGCTACAGAAACCTGAGCTTCACTCCATGTTTTGAGAACATGTATGTGGTACAGCTGTTTCGTTTTCTTTTTAGGATTATCTCACCTTGTTGTTTAATTCATTTATTTTCATTTTTACAGTTTCAAAAGGTCCTTGACATTTTGGAAGGAACTTATTTTCAGCAGTGGGCACTAACACAAGTACCCTTTTCCCTGTCTGAATTCTCTGCAGTGAGCACTTTAGTTACTTTTGCTGTTCTCTCTTTTTTTTTTCTTTTTCCATGTGCTTTTTGAGTATGTGCTTTTACTGTAGGATTATGGTTCTTAGCCTGTCCTGCAGGTCTGTTAAATGTTTTCATTTTTTTCATTTGTTACATCTATCAAGCCTCTGAGATGTGTACCATATAGCAGTTCAGATGATGTGGATCCATTTGAGGCTTGGAGTACTTCCCTTACAGCATGGAGAAGATATGGAAATAGTTGGTCTTAATTTCTACAATCCGTGTATCTTTTTGAAAACTCAGATTCTAAAGTTTTATTAAAATTCTCAATTACTTTACCTGTGCTAAGGGTGGTATACAGATTTCCTTATCTGTTTCACTATAAAAAAATGAGAATGCTTATGCATTACTATTTGTCATGGAATTCCTACTCAAGGGAAAAAAACATTACTACATATACAGTGGATATAAAATGTGTGTACCTGTTAAAATGCCAGGTTTTTGTGATGTAAAAAATGAGACCACAATAAATCATTCAAAACTATTCCCACCTTTAATGTGACCTATAAACCTGTACAATCAATTGAAAAACAAAGAAATCTGTTGGGGGAAAAATGATTAAAAAATAAAAAAAAGTACAATAAGCTGGTCGTATAAGTGCGCACACCCTTAAACTAATACTTTGTTGAAGCACATTTTGATTTAATTACAGCATTCAGTCTTCCTGGGTATACACCTGCCATCAATTAAAGAAACTCTGATTAACCACAAATAAAGTTCAGCTGTCCTAGTAGGATTTACCTGACATTTACTCAGTTTCCTGCTACAGCAAAAGCCATGGCTGACAGCTTACAAAGCATCAAAGGGATCTCATTGTTGAAAGGTATAAGTCGGGAGAAGAGTACAAAAATTTCCACAGCATTAGATATACCATGGAACACAGTGAAGACGGTCATCAAAAAGTGGAGAAAATATGGGACAGCAGTGATGTTGCAAAGAACTGGATGTCCCTCCAAAATTGATGAAAAGATGAGACGAAAACTTGTCAGGGAGGCTGCCAAGAGGACCTGCAGCAACACTGAAGGAGGTGCAGGAATTTCTATCAAGTATTGGTTGTGTACTAGATATGACAACAATCTCCCGTATTCTCCTTATGTTTAGACTATGGAGTAGGGTTGCAAGATGGAAGCCTTTTCATACACACAAAAACATATAGGCCTGGCTAAAATTTGCAAAACAATACATCAAATCTCCTAAAAGCATGTGGGAAAATGTGGTATGGACTAATGAGACCAATGCTGAACTTTTGGCCACAATTCCAAAAGGTACGTTTGGCGCAAAAGCAACACTTCGTATCACCAAAATAACACCATCCCTACGGTGAAGCATGATGTTGACAGTATCATGCTTTGGGTTTCTTTTCTTCAGCTGGAACTGGGGATTTAGTCAAGGTGGTGGGAATTATGAAGGGTTCCAAATGTCAGTCACTTTTGGCCCAAAACCTTGAGGCATCTGCTAGAAAGTTGAACATGAAGATGAATTTCAACCAACGGACAATGACCCCGAGCATACATCCAAATCAACAAAAGAATGTCTTCACCAGAAGAAAATTAAAGTTTTGGAATGGCCCAGCCAGACCCCCGACCTAAATCCAATAGAAAATCTGTGAGGTGACCTGAAGGGGGCTGTGCACAAGAGATGCCCTCACAATCTGACAGATTTTGAAGTGTCTTTGCAAGGAAGAGTGGGCAAATATTGCCAAGTCAAGATGTGCCATGCTGATAGACTCCTCCCCAAGAAGACTGAATGTTGCAATTAAATCAAAAGGTGCTTCAACAAAGTATTAGTTTAGGGGTGTGAACACTTATGCAACCAGCTTATTGTACGTTTTTTTTATTTTTTTATATTTTTTCCCCTAACAGATTTTTTTTTGTTTTTCAACTGAATTGTGCAGGTTATAGGTCACATTAAAGGTGGGAAAAGTTTTGAAATGATTTATTGTGGTCTCATTTTTTTATATCACAAAAACCTGGCATTTTAACAGGGGTGTGTACACTTTTTATATCCATTGTTACATGGACTTTACATTTGTATGCATACTGTCTCAAGGAACTTTGTTATATGCCAGTTTTACTAGGATATAGTAATGACATTTTCTCAGTTTTACAAGTCAGCCTACACTGTCCATTGCTATTCTTTCAAATGGTATTTATATTATAGGTGATCTTAACAAAGGGTTCTGAAATCATAGGTTGGGTGTTTTCCTTCGTAATTTTGAGCAAGCTGCACAAAAATGTTCCAGGTCCTTCATAATTTCAAGACAGTAAACTTTCCCTATCTGTTTTTTTTTTTTTTTTTTTTTTTTTTGCGTTCATTCATAAATGACCACCCAAAATTTAATTATGTGCCAATTTCATCACAATTGTTCTAAAATGCCTTAGAGCTAATAATTGGCTCAGTCTTTCTTCTTTGTCGTTGGTTAGCCTGCGGAGTAGGTTGTTTATTATTTCAAAGTATGGGCATAACGTTGGGCTCCTCTTTCCCCCATTTCTATTGATAGTTTCCTTTTCTGTACTTCAGTATTTTTCATACTTTACCCTCTAGATTCTTGCTTCTGTTTCTGCCTGCCTGTTCAAATTCCCATTTCCCTTTGCCTTCAGTATGAGATATGTCTTTCTTAGTTTCTACATGTATTTCCCTTTGTGTATTTTTAATTATGTGACATTCCCTGTCAATATGCACAACAGCCTATTTTATTACTTTTAACTACTGGAGTCATTTTTGACAGACTCTGTATCAGATTTGTCTAACACTTCCACCCAGAGACAAATCTTTTGGTTCTTTTTTTCCTTTTTAGTCCTTCACTTTCTTTACTGGGGAATCTGCATTTTGTCATCATATCCAGTTGACACCCTGGCTGTTATCTTTCACAGTTGTTTGAATTAGATAAAACGTTGGCCAATGATCACATTGTGTGTTAACCTTAGTACCAGAGCTACTGGGTGTAACACTTTGACTAAAAGTCCAAACACAACGTGCGTGAACCACTGTTGGCAATAAAACGTAAAAAGCACTTGAGTAAACCAAAACTCAGATCACGATATTCCAGTGGTACAAACAAACAAACTTTTATTCCATGGAGTGAGCGCTTTCGCCAAAAGGCTTCTTCCGACTCTATTTACAAGGAAAAAATGTTTACATCCATCTTTAAAAACAACACCAATGCTTACTATTGGCTGTGAATCACGTAATGGTCACATGATATCTATGGCTTAAAAATACATACTTCATAAAAACAAAACATCTTACAGAGGTGTATTCGCGGAAAATGCTAACACCCTGATTGCATAAATGCTGATAAAAATACAATGGTTTAACAAAACCCTCCATATATATAATAAAAAGCTTTAAAATTGTCAATTCACGCTAAAATGCATTGCTGTTTAAAACAGTGTGAAACCCTATAATACTTTACGGACCAACACTGCTAGCAAATGTGTTAAGCAAAATGTCAATCAACAAAAGAGAACTCTATCAGCATGAATGATTATTAGTGATAACAATAAATAATAAAAAACACTCTGTGAATGAACACTACAACTATTAAAAATGTGTAGCTCAACAAATCCAAAATCTTTCATAGGCAAACAGGTTAGTCTATGTACATAAAACCTCTCTTGTACGCTCACATAAACTAACAACACACAGCTAATAAAGTTCAGCGACACATATATACAATTACTAAATTACGTGTAAATAGTCATCTCTGTAGTTTCCTACTCTTCAGAAACGGCTTAATGTGCACCTTATCATTGAGACCAGGTGGTCTGTCAGATCTCAATCTGATAATCCATCTGGTCTCGTGTTCTAGTGTCCTATTAACCACGTCCCCTCCTCTAAATCCTTGAAAAATACATTGGATGACACGGAACTGAAAATGATGGTTCTTGCCTGCCTTGATGTTATGCCTTGCTAGTGCATTGACCTCTGTGCCTATTCTAATGTGGTACGTATGTTCTCTTACCCGTTCCTTTAATGAACGATTGGTTTTCCCTATATAATAAGCATTGCATGATGTGCAGGTTGCAATGTATATAATATTCCTACTATCACAATTTGTATTAGTCAAAAAATTATAAACACGTCCTGTAGTGGGGTGCTCAAAGGTCGTTTCTTTATTTATGTAACCACATTGGTTACAGTGACCACAAGGTACAGTATTCCTATTTCCTGTACTTCTACTTTGCATAGGATACCTAGGTCTGCATAAAATATTTTTCAAATTGGGATGATTCTTATAGGCTATACATGGTTCTGAACCAACAACTTCACTGACTTCCCTATTTGATTGCAATATTCCCCAGTGTCTCGTAAGACATTCTTCACTTCAAAACTTGTCTTACTGAAAGTGAGGCTGGCCCTTACTTCAGTTTTAGTTGCAACAACATTATTAGTGGTGACCATCTGTTCCATAAAATACGGTCTAGCACTACTAGTCCTAAGGGATTCTACTGTATGAATCGCCTCCAAAACTTCTTTCTCTTTATAACCCCTTTCAAGAAATCTCTTTCTCATATCCTGTATACCCATATCATAGTATTTTTGGTCTGGATTGAGTCTAGAGACTCTCATGAATTGCCCTTTAAGGACATTATTGAACACATGTTTGGGGTGCATGCTCTGTCTATGTAGCAAATTATTCCTTTGGCACCCCTTCCTGTGTACAGTAGTGTTAAGCATCCCATTGGGCATCCTAAATACTTCTACATCTAAAAAAGATATACTCCTATCTGAAAAATTCATAGTGAATTTCAGGAAGTCAGTCGTAGTGTCTATGTAGGATACAAAATTCTTGAGGGTAATTTCATCCCCCAACCACAAGAAAAAAAGGTCATCAACAAAACGACAATACATACCAACATTCTCAATGAAAAGTGGACTACTGTAGAGATGTACATCTTCCCACCTGGCCATCACCAGGTTGGCGTAGCTATTTGCACAAGAAGTGCCCATAGCTACGCCATCCTTCTGCAAATAGATGATCTCTTGAAACGTAAACACATTGTTGGTTAACACTGTTTCAAGTAACAATGCAATTAAATCAATTTTCCTGTCTGAGAAATCCGTGTGTTCCTTCAAATATTCAGTTGTAAGTCTCACACCTATATCATTGGGAATGACAGTGAAGAGGCTCACTACATCAAGTGTCACCAAAAAATATTGTTGTTCTTTATCCAAAGTACACGTTTGAGAATAGAGATCTAAAAGAAATTGTTTACTGTCTTTCAAAATGTTCTTATTCTCATTGACTATGGGTCTCAGTGTATGCTCCAAATAAATGGACAGAGGTTCAGTGACCCATCCCTGGCCTGCCACAATGGGTCTCAGAGGTGGATCTATAGGACTTTTATGGACTTTGGGAAGCCCCTGTATCACGGGTAAGATGGGATCATTAACTTTGAAATAATCATAGAGTTGTTGTGTTATGTCAAATGACATGACCAGGTCATCTAAAATACTGTAAACGCTGAAAACCATCTCAGCTACAGAGTCTTGTGTTATTTTAGTATAAGTTAGTGTATCATCCAGCATTTGAGTCATTCTACTGGTATAATGGGAGTAGTCCATAATGACTATAGGCCCACCCTTATCAGCGGGTCTAATTATAATAGAGGTATCATCTTTCTTACTTGGCCCAGGGACAGGAATTTACCTGCACGAGTTAATAATGGACAAGATACAGCACGCAGACCCATGAATAAGACAGGCATTGATAACAGTAATGAAATACCAGTACTCAATTTTGAGAAGGTCCAGCATGACATTAACTCAGGAAGTAGATTTGTGTGTGAGACTTACAACTGAATATTTGAAGGAACACACGGATTTCTCAGACAGGAAAATTGATTTAATTGCATTGTTACTTGAAACAGTGTTAACCAACAATGTGTTTACGTTTCAAGAGATCATCTATTTGCAGAAGGATGGCGTAGCTATGGGCACTTCTTGTGCAAATAGCTACGCCAACCTGGTGATGGCCAGGTGGGAAGATGTACATCTCTACAGTAGTCCACTTTTCATTGAGAATGTTGGTATGTATTGTCGTTTGTTGATGACCTTTTTTCTTGTGGTTGGGGATGAAATTACCCTCAAGAATTTTGTATCCTACATAGACACTACGACTGAATTCCTGAAATTCACTATGAATTTTTCAGATAGGAGTATATCTTTTTTAGATGTAGAAGTATTTAGGATGCCCAATGGGATGCTTAACACTACTGTACACAGGAAGGGGTGCCAAAGGAATAATTTGCTACATAGACAGAGCATGCACCCCAAACATGTGTTCAATAATGTCCTTAAAGGGCAATTCATGAGAGTCTCTAGACTCAATCCAGACCAAAAATACTATGATATGGGTATACAGGATATGAGAAAGAGATTTCTTGAAAGGGGTTATAAAGAGAAAGAAGTTTTGGAGGCGATTCATACAGTAGAATCCCTTAGGACTAGTAGTGCTAGACCGTATTTTATGGAACAGATGGTCACCACTAATAATGTTGTTGCAACTAAAACTGAAGTAAGGGCCAGCCTCACTTTCAGTAAGACAAGTTTTGAAGTGAAGAATGTCTTACGTAGACACTGGGGAATATTGCAATCAAATAGGGAAGTCAGTGAAGTTGTTGGTTCAGAACCATGTATAGCCTATAAGAATCATCCCAATTTGAAAAATATTTTATGCAGACCTAGGTATCCTATGCAAAGTAGAAGTACAGGAAATAGGAATACTGTACCTTGTGGTCACTGTAACCAATGTGGTTACATAAATAAAGAAACGACCTTTGAGCACCCCACTACAGGACGTGTTTATAATTTTTTGACTAATACAAATTGTGATAGTAGGAATATTATATACATTGCAACCTGCACATCATGCAATGCTTATTATATAGGGAAAACCAATCGTTCATTAAAGGAACGGGTAAGAGAACATACGCACATTAGAATAGGCACAGAGGTCAATGCACTAGCAAGGCATAACATCAAGGCAGGCAAGAACCATCATTTTCAGTTCCGTGTCATCCAATGTATTTTCAAGGATTTAGAGGAGGGACGTGGTTAATAGGACACTAGAACACGAGACCAGATGGATTATCAGATTGAGATCTGACAGACCACCTGGTCTCAATGATAAGGTGCACATTAAGCCGTTTCTGAAGAGTAGGAAACTACAGAGATGACTATTTACACGTAATTTAGTAATTGTATATATGTGTCGCTGAACTTTATTAGCTGTGTGTTGTTAGTTTATGTGAGCGTACAAGAGAGGTTTTATGTACATAGACTAACCTGTTTGCCTATGAAAGATTTTGGATTTGTTGAGCTACACATTTTTAATAGTTGTAGTGTTCATTCACAGAGTGTTTTTTATTATTTATTGTTATCACTAATAATCATTCATGCTGATAGAGTTCTCTTTTGTTGATTGACATTTTGCTTAACACATTTGCTAGCAGTGTTGGTCCGTAAAGTATTATAGGGTTTCACACTGTTTTAAACAGCAATGCATTTTAGCGTGAATTGACAATTTTAAAGCTTTTTATTATATATATGGAGGGTTTTGTTAAACCATTGTATTTTTATCAGCATTTATGCAATCAGGGTGTTAGCATTTTCCGCGAATACACCTCTGTAAGATGTTTTGTTTTTATGAAGTATGTATTTTTAAGCCATAGATATCATGTGACCATTACGTGATTCACAGCCAATAGTAAGCATTGGTGTTGTTTTTAAAGATGGATGTAAACATTTTTTCCTTGTAAATAGAGTCGGAAGAAGCCTTTTGGCGAGAGCGCTCACTCCATGGAATAAAAGTTTGTTTGTTTGTACCACTGGAATATCGTGATCTGAGTTTTGGTTTACTCAAGTGCTTTTTACGTTTTATTGCCAACAGTGGTTCACGCACGTTGTGTTTGGACTGTTTCTTACTTTTAGCGTGAACCACTTCCTTAATTGCAAACAGCGCTGCATTGGGATTTTGTACTTTGACTAAAAGATTTTATGTATTTGGAATGCACAGACATACTTATTAGTATACTCCCTTTTGTGTCTGCATAAATATTGCTTCAAGTTTCTGTTAGTTTTATACTTACACAAACATATTATAATCTTATTATGTAATTATACTTCTTCAATATAGAAGCTCTTGCATATTTTTCCGCAGTAGTACATTTAAGAAGTTCATTAACAGTACAGTGGTAAAAGGTAGGCTGCACAGATCTAGTTAAGCAATAACCGACGACGTGGTGTGGTATATTGAAGATTTACCCACGGTTGGTGCGGTTTAATCACGAGGGTGAAGCCCGAGTGATTAAACAAAGGCAATCGTGGGTAAATCTTCAATATACCACAACCACAGAGTCTGTTATTGCTATTATACAATGACATTATTTAAGAAAAAAAATACTTACTTTTTTTCTTAAATAATGTCTTTGTATAACGGCAGATTGCTGTTCTTCCACCGGTTGTGGTATACTGAGTCTGCATTTTGATGTACTGTGCATGCGTATGGGACTTGCGTTCCCACGCATACCCAGTACATCAAGGCTTTGAAACGGAAGCAATGGAGAAAAGAAAGTCTCCGTTGCCCCATCTTCTCTCTGTTTTTATTGTAAAAAATGTTTTGGGGCAGTTTATACCAATGGAAAAAAGTCCGGGCAACCGGACCTTTTTCCGTTGGTATATTGTGGGATTTACAATGGGCACACTGGTTGGGATGGCCAATCAGCATGCACGTTTTGGAATATTAATAGGGAGGAATTGTATAATTGTTAATAACTCAGCGTTAGCACATTATGTCGGCAAGTTTTCAGGTAGAGTGTTGATGTTATTATCTATGCATCATTTAGCGACCTGTCCTTTTCAAAATTATTTAAAACCACTCCATTGGTAATTTTTTTATTTGCAGGAAAAGAACCATACTTTTTCAAAAGGCCTATTATTAGTCCATGGTACATGCAAGTTTTGACTTGGGGGCTGCACTTTTCATTCGTCTGTAACAACTAGCTGTTCAGAAGGCTTGGTCACTATGGAATATCCAATGCATTAAGTTGTTGGAGCGTGTTCTTTTATATTTGTTTAAAGCCACGTTTTTTGAGATTAGTACACAAGAGGTTCTAGCCAAAATTTCAAAATATGTATTAAACTGGACTTATTTAGCCTTTTCAGTCGGTTTATAGTGATTAGCCATTTGTGAAATTTATCGATTGTGCTTCAGGTGAAGCCGTCATCCTAGCCAGAATTTATTTTTCATTTTCTGATAGCTATGTGCATCAGAATCCTCAAGATCTCTGTATACGTGTGTAGTGAGTCCTTAGTTAGTGTTAAATAAAATTAAGAATTCAATACACAGGAGGTTCAGATTCAAAAGTTTACTAGTGTACACCAGGAGGCACAAAACGTACAAGTACAGAATTTTGTCTGACATGAAGCAGGAAGCACACAATTTTATATAGGTTTAACATTCAAGCTGTGCCCACCTTACTGACGTGGTATGTCACAGGGCATCTACATCACTTTAGCTTACAGTCCTCTATTCATTAAATCTGCTGATGCTGTATATTTTAAAAAAGTTTTCCTAATGTAACAATACGGCCTTGCTACTCACCTGGTCAGACATAATGTCTCTGTAAAGTTACTTCTTCAAGGTTTCATATCAGTTCGAATGTAATAGCAGATTCAGTCTTTTAATACACATCTTTGTTCTCTGTTACACTTTCTCACACAGCTGCGTGCTATCTCAGTAATACATATACAAGGCCAAATCATCCCAGCAGGAAAGAGCAGAAGATTTCATTATTTCACACATTTAATTTCCTGACCCAGCAGATAATCACTTGTGAAAAGCATAAACATTAAAACTTGCTAAGCTAGCATCTGCCAGGGTCGAAGGTCAGCCTTGCTTCAAGCCACATTGCAGTTTCAAAACTACTTTACATTTAAACATGAATTAATCCTCTCTACTATATGATTAATAGAATAAAATGCATTATATACTACTTTGCTTTTAAACTAGCATTTCTCATATATTCAAATACACATTTTTCTAACAGATGCAAGGGGAATATCTCGACCCACTCAGCTTGGAACCATTTTTCACTAGCTGCATATCTTAAACGTTACAAATAAGCTTCCAAATCCTATTCCATTCCATGTTTTTCAGTTGAGCTGTTCTTTCAGCATTCCCAACAAGATAGATTGTTGCCTTATTATAATGGATGTTGTTAAATGCTGCACAGGTGTTGATCAGTGGCTGCACCGCTTTCTTAAAGAGCTGTAGTGAAGTTGTACATAGCCTCATTTATTGTTTTTATTTTGCAGTTTCAGTACACACATGTTGAGAGGAGTCAATAACCCAGGTCAGTTTAACAGTCAGCAATTACTACTTTAAGGCCTAGCATATCACCCAGGAAGGCTTGTATTCCTTTCTATGGGGATTAACGTGGGCAGAGAATGTGCTTTTAGGTTACTTGAAAACTCTGCTTGTAATAAAACCGCTTAAGCTCGCATTCTCCACTGATGTGCAGTTTGTTGTGCATGCAGTAGCAAAAACCGTCTCTGAAACCAGCTTTTCGATTTTGACTTGGTGTGTTTACAATGATGAATGGATGAACTTAAAATTACCTGTGTTTTTTACAAAAAAAAAAACAACTTTGTTTTAAATGCACCACTAATCTATTTCAACAAATACATCTTAGCAAATACTCTTATAAACTCAAGTCCTCAAAATCCAGTTTGTTTACAACTGTGCACATAGATTCTTGTGGTCTTTTCAGTCAACACCAATTCAGCAGTCCTTCATCACTGATTGTATACTGTTTTTCCCCTAAAGTTGGTCACTGAAATAAATAGTGCTTGCAGACAGCAGCCTTTTTCCTTCAATGTACTTTACCATTCAGGTGGAGCATTTCCATTAGTTTCTCATTTGCAGGACGACTCCTCCTATCTCTTTCCTGACTGCTTTAGTCCTTCATTGGTCCGATCTGACCATAAGCTAATTACCGTAGATATCCACATCCTACCCCCACCCCCCATTAAGGAAACCATGGTAAATAATTTCTCCAAAGCCAACTTCACGCTTCTTAAGACAGAAGTGGTGAACTTCATGACACCCATGCAGATGGACAATACAGTTATGACTACTGAATCCTACACAATTGCAATTTATAAATCACTTACATGAGTGCATGGCTTCCCAAACAGAACCAAGACACTATCCTCCAAAAAAAGGAAGCCAATCTTGTGGTCCCCTGCCATAAACAAACTGTACAACAGAAGGAAGAAACTGTTGCAAAAGAGAGTAAAATCCCACGAGTAGAGGAGCTCCCTGGTCAGCCTCAGTAAGAAGCTGTGATCCCTGATAAAATCCTCCAAAGCTAGCTATGAAAACAAGATCACCACTGATTCTAAAGACAACCACAAAGCATGCTATAGCTATGTCAAGAATCTCAATGGCAGCAATCAGATCTGCTCAGAGTTACAGCACAATGGCACTAAATATACAGACCCAACTGATATTGCCAACATCCTGGCAGATAGATTCAGTGCTAACTTTACCCCCCCCCAACCCCTAAAGAGCTCATCTCTATACGGGAAGAATGCAAAGTTCCTGTAATCACGGCTGCACAGGTAAAAACCACACTCTTCAAAGCCAAGAACACAGCATCCATGGGATCAGACAACATCCCAGGCTGCGTTCTACACGAACTACAGAATGAACTGGCACCCCACCTAAGTACCATGTTCAATCATAGCCTCACCTCAGGCTTTGTGCCTGCTGAATGGTGCACAGCAACGGTTATCCCACTCCACAAGGGGGAGCCACCACAGACCCTGGGAACTACCGCCCCATTAGCCTGACTAGCCTGGTCTGCAAGGCCATGGAACGTATCATCATGGAACTTATAAACAAAGACATTGGTAATCTTCAAATTTTGGACCCCTCCCAGTTCGTGTTTGTAAAAGGCAGATCATGTCTCCTAAACCTGATAGACTTCTTTGAAGCCATCACCAAAGCCGTAGACAAGGGTAAGGTGGTTCACACAGCCTATCTAGATCTTGCCAAGGCTTTCAACACCATCTCCCACTCTGGAATTATAGATAAACTCACTAAACTAGGTATAAATCCCTATGTCACAAGATGGGTTGCCAACTGGCTGACTGACAGAACCCACACTGTGAAAGTAGCAGACTTCAAATCCGACTTCAGATCAGTGACAAGTGGAGTAGCACAGGGTTCAGTCCTGGGTCCTCTCCTGTTTGGTATCTACTTCTCTGAAGTACAGGCTAACACAGATGGTCTTTGGCTAACAAAGTTCGCAGATGACTGCAAACTAGAAGCCATAATCGAAACTCCTAACGATGTGGACATTCTGCAAAAGGGCCTCACTGAGACAGATGCCTGGTGTCAAAGCCATGGCCTCAAGCTCAATGCCAAAAAGTGCATTCTCATCCCTTTTGGTAAAAACTCTGTCCCCATGAACTACAACATAGGCGGTAGTATACTTAACACCGAAAGTGTGATAAAGAGACCTTGGGACACAGGTGGACAGTAGTTTCTTCTTTGATAATCACATCACCACAGTAGTCAGAAATCCTTCTACATGGCACACCTCATCACAAAAGGTTTCTCATCCAGAAAAAAAGAGGTAATTTTTCCCCTCTACTCATCATTAGACCCATTATAGAGTACAACACCCCTTTGGTATGTACCTCACAAGACATCTACAACAACTGGAAAGGCCGCAGAAATACCTCACAAAGAGGATTACCGGCCTCAGGTGCCCTATGCAGACCGTCTCAAAAAAACTCCAGCTTTACTCAGTCACATATCGCCTACTCAGAGGTGATCTCTGCCTAACATACAAAACTATGTCAAACCCAGAGCTGTTGGTCATGCTCCACTTAAAGAAATCCCAATCCCTCCAAGCTACACGCTCTAGGGACCTAAACCTTGTCACCACAATAAACAGAACATGCCGGAGGGATAAATTCCTGTCCCAGAGACTTCCTATACTCTAGAATAAACTACCTATCTATATGAAACAAAGCTCCTCATTAGCACTCTTCAAGAAAAATCTTGATGATTGGATGGGAAATAGGAAATTCACCCCGGGGATCACCTCTGTGGCTCTGCTCGACAGTGGCACAGGAAAATAATTTTCTTGGGTGGCAAAAGCCAGAGTACTTTTTTGGCTGGGCTTGTATAGGCCCCAGGGCAGATAGCTTAGTACCTACCTATGAAACTGCAACTCTCTGGAGAATCCTCTTTTTTTTGCATTTTATGTTCTTTGTATTTAAGAGTTTTTGGAATTAAATTCTACTGCCGAATGTACGTATGGACAGTAATTCACTAAATTATTTTTTTTTTCAGGAATGCAGTCATAGGAAATTAGGATGTTCATCATTCCCATTGCTGCAGTAGCTTAAAAGGCTGTATGGATTGTGTCTTGCCCAAGAGAGCTCCCTCCCAAGCTTCTACCACTTTGACTGCTCAGCCCTTAGCAGGGAGAATCAGCTGTCAGAGTGGAGAATCTTCAGTACTTTCTTGCTGCCTTGTGAAGAAGCAGCACTGAGGCTTCCCAAGAGCAGTAGCTAGCACTTCAGCTCCTATTTCTGGCATATAACATATTTGGTGAACATTTCTGCACAGAATTTATTATCTACTGAAATATTTATATGTAAAAAATAAACAAATGTTTCTTTCTTATTTTATTTTAGTGGTTCTGGTCCTTTTAAGTTACCCGATATTTTTTCAGTATTGAAAGTTTCCTATCAGTGACAGCAATTTTTAGCTTTGGCTATTCTGGGGCTTCTTTTATGGTAATATTTATTGGTTATGTACATGTTTTTATTAAAATTTTTGTGTGTGGAAGGGTTATTTGGGTAAGGAATTATACAGGGAAAGTAGTTCTTGTGTTCATGCTGTGACAACCTACCTGCCATTATTTTCTGTCAGATTAATTTTAAAGGGGTTTCTGACAGGACTATTGTGTACTATTTATGCAATACAGTGTTTTGGGGAACTTTTTATGTGTGTGAAGTGGAAGTGTGCTGCTTATGCAAACTATCTGAGAACTTACCTGCAGATAGATTTGTTTCAGTGTTGCTACAC
This sequence comes from Protopterus annectens, assembly GCF_019279795.1. Classification (NCBI taxonomy): domain Eukaryota; kingdom Metazoa; phylum Chordata; order Ceratodontiformes; family Protopteridae; genus Protopterus; species Protopterus annectens. Next base: position 37,640,988 of record NC_056744.1, on the reverse strand, counting down.
TTGATCTACAAGTACACTTGTTCTGTCACAGCGTGGATACTTGTTCTGTCACAGCATGGTTACTTGCCCTGCTTCTCCTGTTCCGACTTCCATGGTTTGTAGAAAGAAAAAGCAACTTACCAGTGAACTCTTGTCAACTACACAGGTTCATTCTTTGCCACAGCCGATGATGGGTGACACTGTAGTAGCCAGCACTAGTTCCTCAGATCACTGACTTACCTCTCCAGATTCCTCTGGTGTAGTCCTTTTGGCCACCACAAACTGAGGGGTCAACCACATTTTCTTTGCCCATTCCAGCATCCCTTACAAGCATGGGAGAACAATCTTTTTGGGGGAACACACATTTTCTGGCAGATGCTGCACAATGTGGCTGGAGAAAGAGGCCTCTTGATGGGCAGGCATTTTTTCTTCTATCATTTCTGATTCCCTAAAAAAAAATTAAATATTTTGCATTGCACAGCGTTGTATGTATGAGAAAAGATGATTTTCTTACCGAAGACAAAATCTTGTTACAGTCCATCATTCAGTCCTGGTTCACTGAATACAGTGCATGGACATCAGGTCAGTCAAGAGTCCTGGGGAATACATGTTAGATGAGTCAGACATAGAGAATCGGGACTTCATCTCCTTTAGATTTCCAAGACAAAATTGTGTTTATGAGGAAACTTTTTGTCCTCACATCCTCATTTGGAGGAGTTATCTGTTTTTTCAGATTTTGGCTAAGGTGAATGAAGACATATTATGGGGAGCAAATGGCTGTTCCTCCTGAGCTGAGAATATAAGTTTTATCTCATTCTACATTAATTCCTCCTTCATTTCCAGCTGAAAAGGAAGTTGATAATGTTGCCTGCAACAACTTTTATTCTCTTCAGTTCCCAATGAAACAGATGAGCTTAACAGTGTCTCTGACTAATCAACACTTATGTTCTATTCCTAGGTTGACTCTGCAGTTATTACAGCTATGCCAGCAAGGTAACAAGCTTCAGGGATCATTCAATCTTTCCCCTGTAGAGACAAAGGGGAACATTTTGGATGAATTTGGTATATTAACTATTTAACCCGTAATCAGAAGTTTATACTTTATATATATATATATATATATATATATATATATATATATATATATATATATATATATAAAAACAGTTTGAGAAATTTGCCCACCACTCTTCTGCCTAAAGGTAGTGCCTATCTCAATTTCATTGTTTCCAACATGTCTCAAATATCTAAATATGCTTAAAGTAGTGTGTATGATGGAGCATATACTGTGGCTTGCATCTCTGCTTCTACTACTGTTTTGAGGAACTCATAGCTGAATTCCAAATTTCAGATTTTACCGAGAAGATTTTGTAGTTATTATCTGCTTCTCAGAGCCAAACATTTTTCGGTGACGGAGGGAAAATTATACAGGGAATTGCTAAGTTGTTTCACCCCCCCCCCCCCCCCGCTTACAAACCTCTCATATCTTCTTTCATATCTAACAAACAAAGCAATCCCTGCCTTCTCAAGCTAAACAGGAGATCATTATTGATGGCAGGAGGGGATCAATCAGCAATTATGATTTTTTTCTTGTTAACAAACAGTCTACATTTTCAGATTAACTATGCACCCCCTCTCACCTCCTGTCCTGATCTCTGGAATATCTTTCCTAGTAACTGACTCTGTACGTACCTGTTTGCCAATAAATTGAGACAAGACTCTTGGGCATTACAAGTTCAGGAGGAATACCGTTGGCACTGGATACATAATACCTCTTTTCAGAGGAGCTGTCCCCAACCTCTTAACCAATTTTTCTTTGGGTTCTTCAGCATTTGCTCACAGTAGGAGTCCTAGAACCAGTGCATTCTAATCAAAGGGGCACAAGCTGCTATTCTAGTATGTCTCTGGTACATAACAAAGGGTCTTTTTGCACACTAGTTCTAGGCCTTTCTTTCCTAAATCTTTTGGATCTTCTGAAATTCTGCATGTTATACCTTTAGAAGCTGTTACCTCTCATTTCCTTAGGGAAACCTTATGATAACATTGGTCCTAAAAGATGCATACTGTCACATTCCTATAGCCAAAGACTTCAGGACTTCTCTCTCATTTTTTTCTCTGAGTCACACTATCAGTTCTCCATATTACCCTTTGCATTTATTTCTGCTGCAAGTGCAAGACTATTTCCAGTAATTTTCCTTGCAGATTGAAAGATGCTCACCTTATTCCTTTTTATGTAGATGCAATACGTATCTTTGCAGAGTGTTCTCCCAGATGTCAAGAGTCCTTAACATGATTTTTGTCTCTCTTGACTAGTCTGGGATTCCAGATAAATATTCAGAAATCCTCCTTAACCCATATATGATTGTGTTAATAGGATGTTGTATGACATTCTGCTGCAAAAAGTCTTTTCATTGTTTATTTATTTATTGATTGTGTTTGTGACCGGGAAAACCCAGTTCAGCACAGAATCTCCTTTTTAGCCAAGGCCCAGGGAGAAAAGCTCCAAATAATGCATATCAAAGATCATACATAGTGTAATAAAACAGCATTTTTACAAGTATATACAGTACCTAGTGAATAAAGACATTTTGTAAAAGCTTATGAATTGTAAAGAAAAAGTCATTCTGTAGTATTTCAAAAAGCCTGCTTAGTAAGGGAGTCACTGCAGATAGTACAGTAAGGCATGGATACAAATCCTTGTTTTAAGCAAAGAATGATGAGCATAATTCAGTTTTCAGACATAAACGTCAGTGGACCAGTAGCATTATATACGTCAGTAAGTAGTTTCATAATAAAAACACAAAATAGATGCAAGTGTAGGTGGATTGTTATCTGGCAGCCTTCCTTAGCTGCTCATCTCATTCTTGGACTACAGTACAGCCAGTGTGTCTCAGGATTCTGGGGTTTATAGCTTATATGTGTCTTATGATTCCTCTCACCAGCTTGTATATTAGGAAGATTCAGTGGTATTTAAAAAATGTATGGTTCCAATGCTTGCATCTTCTAGATTTTAAGTGTCCTGTTTGGGCTTTATAAAAAAGGAACTGCACTATTGGAGACTATAAAGACTTCCAAATGCATGTTTCCCCTTTTTCTCCTCAAATTTCAACACAATCTGCAACTATGTAGACTAGTCCGATTTTGCTTAGCGGCAGTTTCTATGGTGATATAGGTGCAGGGCGTTTGGGATTTTAAAGACGGACCAAAGCACATAATTTTAAGAGATGTGGACTGTGATCTGCTAGCTCAGTCTTTTAACCTCTTCATCATCTATAGTTCCTAGGACCTATCCACATGATGCGGTACATCTGTTAGCTAGGGGACACTAGATTGTACCGTATAAGGGTGGCTGTGATTGCTTGACTCTTCAGCAATTTTTCAATGTCCCTGTGTCTTGCATTCTGTCAGAGCAAATCATATGGACATGCAAGCTGAACAGGACCAGGACTGACTCTCACAAATGGTAATTGAAGTGAGAATTCTTCTAAGAATTCATCTGGTTTTGGGGAATACCTTTTGATCTGTTCATCTCCTTTCAATTCAGACAGCTTGATAAATGTCTCCTTTTTTTCATTCCCTTGGATAGGAATGCATTCTACCATTTCCATTTATATCCAGGATATTTCTGAAGATTCACAAGGACCCTCTAAGAATATTTGTGGCTCTACATGTTTGTGCAGTTGACCAGGGGCAATTACCAAAAGTTTCTTTGTGGTCTGGATCAGCTCACACAGCACAGGGGGAGTGTGATATCTGCTGTAAAACATCTTCAAATAACTACTCACATTATTCATTTCTGATACCTTTTAGGAATCACTTTTCAGAGGACATGCAGCAGGTACTAAAGGAGGCAGTAAATCCTGCTACTTGAAACTCTTATCTTGGCATGTGGAAGAGATTTTCTGTTTGGTGACTAGTCAGGGCTCTTCAGGAATTATGTGCCAATGATGTTCAAGTATTTGTGAGAGTTACTAGCCTCAGGACTTTTGTACTCCTTAAGCAAGGTACATCTTGTATCCATTTCCGTTTGTCTGTCCACAGATCCTCCATTTTCTTTAATGCTTTACTAAAACACCTTCCCTATCAGCAATTGATAATCCGAGTATAGGCAAAGAGAAAGGGATAGGAGAGTCCCAAGTGAAAGATCGGCTCAGGTAGAGTTTTAGTCAAATCTAGAGCAGAAAATATTGTTAAAGAGGGAATAGATTGTAGTGCATATAAAGTATTGCATGATAACTAAGAATCCATCAGAGGAGGTTAGAAAAGATCGGGAAGAGAGAGTGGAAATGCAGTTTACAAGGGAACAATGGGAGGACATATGTATGGCCCCCAAATATGGAACAACGTCTAGAAGGTTTTAGATTTTTTATTCAAAGTGTTTGCATAGGTATTTTTGTACCCTGAATGAACTTCAAAGAATTTTTTTCTTGAATGGATAGCAAATGTTGGTAGCGTAAGAAAAAGAAAGCGATAACATCCTTTTTGGGAGGGTAATGAGCAGGCAGAATTTAAAAGAAAATTCCTTATAGAGTACTCTCAGAATTACTGGGGAGAGCAAATTGCTGTAATTAAAGAAATGGTTCCTTTGAGCTGGTACACAGGATCTGAATTGCCTAAAATTATTAAGGCCTTATTAAGTTTAATTCTGTTGATTGTCAGAAATACAATTATTAGAACATGGAAATGAAAACCTATGAACCAACTGTATTTGAAGTATTGAATATTGTAAAAGAGATAAAAAAACTGAAGAGGGATCTTTTGAAAGGGGAATTACATAGAAATGGCATTTGTGGGAACGATACATGCAGAATAATGTTCAAGAGGAGGAGTGAGGTTTAAAGGCAGGCAAGAATTGAGTGATTTTTGTAATAATGGGCTGAAAATGGTTGTTTATAGAGAAAGAAAATGTATAATGTGTGTAAATGGAAAAGTGTTAAAATGGGTCATTTCCTTTTTAATTAGTGTTTGTGTGTCTTATGTCTTGATTTAATAAAGGTGTTTAAATGTTTTTACTGAAATGGTTTCTGAAAGGAGAGTTATACCCGCGACAACTGCACAAACATGTTTCTCTTTACTGAGATCTTATCTTTTTGCTGGGAATTTAACTACATTTCCATTTGAACTTGTAGGTTTAAGGTTCAGTATATGGAAAACTGTTCTGCTTATTGCTCTGACATCTACAAGATGTGTATCTGAATTGCAAACCTTCACCATGGGTGAACCCCATCTGGCCTTCCTTATGGACAGCATGCTATGAAGAGCAAATCCCTCATTCAATGCCAAGGTTGTTTCGGAGTTTACTTTGAATCAGGCTATTAATCTCCCAGTATTCTATCCTGACCCTCGGAACCAGAGAGAAAGGATTCTACATACTCTGAATATGCTTAGTCAAGATAGCAAACCCAGGTCCTTTATAAAGCTTATCAGCTATTTATTACTTATGATGGGACTAAGAAAAGACAATATATGTCAAACCAGACTATTTTCAGGTGGTTGTCCTTGGCTTTTACCTTTTGCTATATCTACTGTGCTAAACCACTTTCAGTCAGTATCAAGGCATAATCTATTACAGCCTTGTCTCGTTTGATGACATACTGGAAAGGAATGGACTCTAGAAACAGTCTAGAGGAAGTTTTATGCTGTCCTCTGTACACATATTACAAGGCATTACAAACTATATTCCTTCTGTAGATCAAATACAGGCTTTCCTAGGATTATTCTCCAGGGGCCCATTGATCCTTTTCCTTCCTCCTACCAAGTTGGATAGGCTTTGGTAATCTACCTGCATATCCTTTTAGGCTGCTGCAGCAGTAGGAATGATTAACGTTGTACAGTTCTGTAAGTTGCACTTACTCATAATAGTAAATATTCAAAATTCCTCACTGCTCCAGTAGCCATACACACCCTCCATCCCCCGAATAAGTCTTAGGTCTGTGGCATTTTTCTGTTTAAACTGGATGGGTACACTACATTTTAACTATTAGGGACAAAAGTCCTAAAGGATTTTGTACTCTGACTGCTGATTTTTGAGTAGAAGTGTGAGAGGGATCCAGTTGTATCTTGGGCATGACAAACCCATATGGTCTATACATAGTGATGTTGTTTCAATAAGCATTCAGGCAACACACACACACATGCACTGCCAGCAGCATTTTCTTCATTAGCTGCAAGCTTTCATATGACATTAAGCCGTTCTTTCTGTGTCACTTGAATGGTGAGATATTCAGAAAAATATGAAGATGATTGCAGTATGTGTATAGATATTACAGTTGAAGAGAAGAGCAGTGTGGTGAATTAAATAGCAACCCCGCCACTGCTTTAGTATGAGAGGTACACTGAAGGCATGAATTATCTGGGCAACTAGTTAACACAGCCCATAAGCTTGAAAAAAACATTGGTGCCGAGACCATGTGTACATGTTTTTTCTATGAGAAATTGGCACTAAATTGAAAGGTTCTTTGAGAAATCATCACCCGATTTGTCAGACTGCAACACAAACAACCTAACACAGTGAAAGCAACCCCTTACTTAGAAAGTATTGGAACAGCTTGACATAAGCATGTCCATTCAGAGGGAAATCTCCCCACCCCAGACTTGCATATTCAAACTTTTACAGTCACCCACAATATTTGGTGAAGAGAGGAACATTTTTGCAGCACACTACAGTTTTGTGTACACACTTGTTTGGCTGTAATAAGAATAAGGAAGTGAATTTTGAGCTGTTACATGCCAACTAAAGACAGTGTTGAATGGCAGTACATCACAGCTGTACTGTGGTAGTCTCTGCACATAGTATGATGAGTATTCCCCAAAGTAAGCTATACTACTATGTAACGAATGATACAGAGTAACATTTGTATTGCATATTTTATATCGTCACATTTCTAACTTGCATTGTATGTTGTGATTTCTGGTCCCTCAAGGCTGCAAGCTGCAATTGAGAGTTTGGTGCTTTTGCTATATAGTAGTTATGCATTCAAGCCCGTTTTCTTAGGTAAAAGTGACAGAATATAGCACCTGTCCAAAAAACATGATGGTTTAATAAATGAGAGGATGTACTGTAGAATATGAAGAGTGCAGTGTGATTGAACTGTCTGAACGTGATTTGGAAAAAATACCCGTGTTCATGCCATGTGGAGTAGCACAGTGCAGGATTGTGGAAGATGATGGTGTAATGTCTGGGAAACTTATTAGAAACTACATAGCTAGAGGACTGGATTCCAGAGACATTCAAATTGTCTGACCAAGTGTACAAAACATCAGTAAGACTGCTTTTTGTACTACTTTGTTCACTTGTAGTAGCCATATAGAGAAAGGCAAGTTCGACTTGACAAAGTATGCAAAAGTGTAAGGGAAATGAAAGGGACTGTGGTATAAAGAAATACTTTATCATGTATAAAATAGAGAAGGGGAAGAAACTTTATATAATTCAAAGTTGGAACATTGCCAAGTGATAAATGTGTGTGATGGAGAAAGAAATGTAGAGGTGTGTTATATGAGGACATGGATGCCAGCTAGAATGAGAATGGTTCATATGTAACCTGAAGAAGTACTGCTTCACAAATAGGGTGCTGGGATCTTGGACTGCTTTGTTAGAGGGTGCATTCAAGTGTGGGTCAACAGAAGGCGCAGGACTGTCTGGGGCAGAAGTAAGAAAGAAAGGATTCTGTTGGAAGAGCTACAACATTTGGATGAACTCTGTAAATAGGCTTAACACTTGTTCCTCTTTACTTGGAATAGTTCCTATTTTGCTAGTCATGTCTTGCAAAAAAAGAAAATATTTTTGTCCTGAAATTTCAGGACACTTGTCATTTTTAAGTTTTTAATAGTCACATTAAAAATGTATATTTTGCATCTGAAGCACCTTAGTATTATAAGAAACAACTGAAATAACTCAAATTCTGCAAGAATTAAGCTTTTATGCTGGCAAAAAGTGAATTCTGATCCTTTGCACTGGTTGTGGGTATGGTTTCTCTTGCAGACTCTTCCATTTCCATAAAAATATCCCATAACATTTGAAAAGGTGGCAGCTTTATTTGAAAGCCACTTCTTATTCTTTCAGCAGATTTATATAGCATTGATTGCAAGAAACTTTGTTATAAAGTATGCTATCCAGTTAAATGAAATGATGGAAGGGAGTACACTGTTGTCACACCTACTGGCTTGCCACAAGTAATCTTTCCTTTAATTTTTTTTTTTTCTGTGTTTTTTTTTTTTCTTTCATTAGCCATCGTAGGGATGGAAGCCATCCTGAGGGTTCATCATCCAAGCAGCCATGGAGATGTGATCTTGATGGCACCTGGCAATGAGTGCATATATCGTGGACTTTAACTTCCTCCCCTGGATAGAGGGTAAACTCTTGTCACTGCAATGCGTACACTATATTCCTTTTCTCTTTGAGAGTACACTTTTTTTATGTATCTGCAGTGAAGCTTACCACAGCCTCAGCTTAAAGTCCAAAATGCCTGTCCCAGGGGACATCCCTTGTGTTATCCTCATCCAAGGGATCATGGCATTCAGCAGTTCTAGTTTTCCACCACCTCCTTCCCAAGAATAGGTGTGCCCATCCTCCCCATTCCATCTTTAACAGATGCCTGAACCAGTAATTGAGCACGGGTTACCTAGATTGTAGTTGGTCCTTTTTCCATCCATGCTAATAAAGCTTGTTCTTAAATATTTGTATAGATTGTTTAGAACATGCATCTGTAAGGATAACGACAGCACACACAAGAATGTGTTTGGAGTAATTTGAACATTCTGAAGCCCATTGTAGGAGGAAGGAAATATTTGTTAAACTGTGGCTTACAGTTTTGAGACATTTTAGCTTAGTTTTCCACAGTCATTAAGAAAACTAACCTGTCTTTCTTACTGTTTAGCTCTGAACCCTGTTTTACATAGAAGGTCTGAAGTTTGAAACCTAACTACCATTTGCATGAATTTTTCAAAGCTGTAGCTTGTGCCCTGTATGTTTTAGTGTTCTGACGGATCTTACTTATCTTACCCTTTGTTGAACAGGTTAATCCCACTAGGATAGTAGCCTCTTTTCGGGGGAGACTCAAGGTGGTATTTATGCTACTATAGGAATTTTGGCCAGGGCACTGGGGAACTTTTCCTCTACTCTTTTCGATAGAAGGTATCTTTTACATCCACCTGAGCTATCACCAGCTCAAGCAGATGGGGCTTTGGTTTAACATCTCATCCAAAAAAACAGCACAGTCATGAGGGCAGTGCCCCCTAATGGCAACACGGTGTCAGCAATCAATCTACCTGGTGTTGGAAAAGAACCCACAGCCTTCTGTGTCAATAGTGAGTGCCCTACCTGTTGTGCCACTGACACTGCAAATGTCAATGGTATTTTTTTTTTCATTTTATTCTTACCTGAGATAATGAGCTATTGCTGAGACATTAAAATGAATTCTACCTGCTTATACTGGTGGTAACGCAGGTGGACAATTAAGGTTATCAAAATGGGTAAGGAAAATTAATCAAAAGCTTAATTGTAGCTGGAAAAAAATCAAAACAAGAGCATCTCCCTAGTGTCCTGTTAAGTTTCCCTGTTTGTGTAAATACTCTCTTGGGACTTGATAATAGGCACCAGGCCTAATGGAGCTGGGACTTGATAATAGGCACCAGGCCTAATGGAGCTGACCTGGCCAACAGAAGTAAGTTAAATAAATGTTATGAAAACATACAGGAACTGTACTACTCGAAGTTTGGTGTTTGTGCATGTGGTGGCATTTGGAGATCCAGAAGTGCAAATGATGTAATCCCTACATCGTTAGTCAGAAGGATCCTCTGCAGCTTTGATATATCATCATTGCAAGCCTCAGCAAGTTGCATTCATAAAAGCTGACCAGTATGAGAGACTGCTGTAGTTGTCCTTTCCTTGAAAAATGAAAATTAATATGTTTATTGTGTGCTTACAGGTACTGTATTTAAATCATTTAGTTAAAACACTTATGCTGTGTCAAATAATAGCTTAAAGTATCTCAGTGTTTTCATACTCAAGTATAATGATATTTATGTCTAATTTGTGATTGTTTTATTGTCATGATTGTGATCTTTGCCAATGGACTCCATTGTGTTACTATTGTATAAACAACCTCTTTGTTGCTTGGGCACAAGATTCACTTTATAATGCTATGTTTTGATTTATTGTGCATTTCTTAACCTGTACCATATACTGAAACACTGCACTTTTTAAAATCTTTGTTTGGATATTTTCAAAGAAATATCAACACAGGATGCTTGGAAGAGGAGGTGCAACATGTTGTTTATCTGCTTACTGTGTTATCTGGTTTCCACTACTTGATGCATGGCCATCAGGACTGGTACTGCCTGATTAGATGTTCTTCGTGTTTCACTGTTGCAGTCATTACATTTGGGTTTTCTGCCTGCAGGTAACCCTCAGCCGGCCTGAATATCAAAGTATTGGGTCATGCGTCTGATGCTGTCTCTTCTTCCATGATGTCAGGGGTATAAAGCATGCAGCTGACGCCATTACATCAGTCTTTCTTGCCGCGCAGTGCCCGAAGCAGAAGCAGTTTGCAAGTGACGGTTATCTGACTCCTGAAATTTCCATTTTCGAGTTTCAGAACCGAAGTCTTCAAAAAAGCTAAGTACCCCGTTGGGGATCCTTTTTCTTGCTCTAAACCGATGTCAGTAAAAGTTAACAATTGTATTACCTGTGGAAAGCAAATACCTCATAAAGATTTTCATTCGTACTGCATTCCTTGCTTAGGCCCAGACCACGATGTCCCTCGCTGTCGGTTTTGTTCCTTATTCAATCCTCGAACTATTCGTCGTCGATTCATTTTTGCATCAAACTATTTCGGCACTCTGTTTAATTATCCAGACATGGCTTTGGTAAGCCATCCGACTACTGACATTCTGAAAACGTAAAGATAAAGACAGAGACAGACCGCATAGGTCCAAAGCTGCCGACGAAGCTTCCGTTAAGCTAGTCGCCAATTCGCCGGTACTCAGTGAGGCACTTTCGCAGCCCCTGATACCCGCTACTTCAGATTTGCAGGCCTCTACTGAGACCCATTCGGAGTCCGGTATGCTGCGAGATGCTTCTTCGACTATGGAACCTGGAGATGTCTCTACCTTAGATGGGTCCGGAGCCGCTGTGCAGGCACCGGCTTCTAAGGGTGTATTCAGGCCTACTGACTTGCATTTCAAACTGACGCCATCTTCTTCTTCAAGGCCTAAAACTCGACCCATGCCTAGAAAACCGACGTCCAAACTGCATGGTCAGGACAATATGCTTAAAAAACAAATGATAAGAATGGTTGAAGACCTTATTACTTTAATTAGGGGAAGCCAGCCTTCACCCTCTAAAAGACCTAGAACTGATTTTTCTTCTGATCAGGATTCTGAAATTTCTGTTTCTTCTGACTACCAGTATTTGCCATTATCTACCTATGAGGATTCTGATGCAGAGGACTCCATATCCCCTCTGCTCCCCTCCTTAAGATTTTTCTTTTGGTGAAACCTTGCACTCTCTTAGGGAGCATTTCTGCTGGGAAAGCCAGGATTACTCTGACTCCAAAAAGAGGCTTAGAGAATAGTTACTCCTACATTAACACAGGCCTTTAGCTATCCCTCCTGTCCTGGACATTGTAGATGATGCCTTCTTGGAATCTAGCCTGACCCCAGACACTTTACTCCCGGCTCCCAGGAAACCTGACCAGTATTACAGAGTACCTGACTCTCACAAGTTCCTCTTTAAGAATCCTACTGCGGACCCAGATACTATTTCACAGGGACCTAAAGGCATTAAGGCTACTACTGCCAAAAACCCTATCCCCTCTGATAGAGATTCCAGGGCCTTGGACAGATGGGGTAAGAAGGTATATACTTCTGCTACTCTGGCCATTAGGACCTTAAACTGCCAGTTTCATATGTTAAAGTATCAGCAGCATATTCTTGGACTACTTAAACAGAAAATTATGTTAATTCTTGACTGTGCTGAAAATAAAGAATTACGGGATTTAATGCATGTTGCTGAACAAGTTGGTAAACATACTTTGCAATGTGGTTTTGATTCTTTAGAGGCATCTTGCAGGGCTGCTGTCACTGGGTCTGTTCTTAGAAGGCATGCTTGGCTTAATGAGCAAAATTTGCCAGATCATGTTAAAGCTAAATTACTGGATGCTCCATTAAACCAAGACCGCCTGTTTGGCAGCAAAGCAGAAGAAATGCTTAAAAAGATGGAGGAAAAAGCTAAATCTATGCAAACTGTAAAAGATTTCCTGCAAGTACAGCCTCCCAGATTTAGTAGGAATTGGCCTTCTAAGAATTGGTCCTTTCCTGTCTCTTCCAGGCCTTCTCAGTCCAAACCCAGGAACAGCAGACTACCTAGGCTACAGTCACAAGGTACTCACAGGCCTAAGCAGTGGGGGGCTCCCACTTCCAAAGCTGGAAGTAGTAATACACCCCCCCCCCCCCCATGGAAAACTGTCACAATGACTTGACCTTAAACCTTCCAAGCCCTGCTCAACTGCCTGCTCCCTTGGGGAAAGATTGCCCTGCATGCAAAAAACTGGGAACTCATTACCCAGGACAAATGGGTTTTAAATATAGTTTCCCAAGGATACAGAGTCCACTTCCACACCTTACCAACCCCAAACGGTTGGCCAGACCTACCCCCAAACCAGTGGGCAGAGGCTCAACTGTAGGTTTTCTCTCTTCTAAGTATCAGGGCTATTCAACCTGTCCCAGCAGAAGAAAGGGACAAGGTTTCTACTAAAGACTTTTCCTGGTACCCAGAAAGGACAGCTCCTGGTGTCCTATCCTGGATCTCTCTCTATTCTAAACACCTTTTTGGTAATCCCAAAATTCAAAATGCTAACTCTTAATCAGGTACTTCCTATGCTAGGCAAAGATGCCTGGTTGGCAACCTTGGACTTAAAGGAAGCTTACCTGCACATTCCAATAAGGGAATCTTGTAGGAAATACCTATGCTTCAGAGCAGGCTACATGCAATCAGTTCTCTGCACTTCCCTTTGGCTTATCTACTGTGTCCAGGATATTCACGAAGTGCCTAGCTCCAGTCATTGCATTTTGCAGACAAAAAAATATTCAAATATACCCATACCTGGACGATTGTCTAATTCAGGCAGAAAGCCAGGACATGCTACTAAATCATCTGGCATTTGTAAAGAAACTGCTAACCTCACTGGGGTACACCATAAATGAAAAGAAATCTCATCTAGTACCCTGCCAACAAATTGTATTCCTGGGAGCAAGCTTTAACACAACTTCCCAGATGGCTTGCCTCATGCCAAAGAAACAAGTTTATTTGATAGCTGGGTCTTTGTGGCCAGTAGTTTGAAGTAGGCTATCTGTAAGGAAAATCCTGAAAGCTCTGGGGTTCATGGCCTCTTGCATCCTACTAATTCCATATGCAAGACTGCATATGTAATGTCAACATTCTCGGGACCTGGAATCAATGATTCCTATCGTTCCTTGTATAAAGACAGAGTTCTTTTGGTGGGCAGAGGCCTGCTACCACAGCAAGGGACTGCCATTCACTCTACCCCCTGCCGCCCAAACCCTAACAACAAACGCATCAGACTATGCATGGGGGGCTCACTTGGCAGGGCAGTGCATTCAGGGCAAATGATACCCAAGTCAAATGCACCTGCATATCAATCAAAAAGAAATGTTAGCTGTACAGAATTCTATGACAGCCTTCAAGGACCACATTCTTCCCGGACAATTATTGGTAAAGGTAAAACCACTAAAGACAGACAACACCACTGTTATGTGGTACATAAACAAGCAGGGGTGAACCCAGTCCATACCCTCTCTGCAGACTAGCCATGGCTATTTGAAACACAGCCTTGAGCTACCAAGTGCACCTACAAGCTCAATTCCTGCCAGGCAAGCTAAATTCACAAGCAGAAATATCATGGACCCACACGAGTGGAAACTGGAACCAAAGATATTCAACATTTTGAGAAACAAATGGGGGAACCCAGAGATAGACCTGTTTGCCTCCCCTCAGAATTACCAGTTGGACAAATTCTGCACAAGGACTCCCCACAGACAAGCTTGGAAGGTGGATGCCCTGTCCTTCACCTGGGAAAGCCTCTCAGTTTACGCATTTCCCATAATACCTCTCCTCTCAAAAGTTCTGCTAAAGATCAAACAGGGCAAACCAAGGACAATACTGATTACACCAGACTGGCCATGCCAGCACTGGTACCCTCTCTTGCGCAGTATGTCACTGCTAGAGCCATGGCACCTGCCTCAGATCCCTTCCCTACTGTCCCAGCAGGAGGGCCAGATTCTGCACCCCCAGCTTCAAACCCTAAACCTTGCAGCCTGGCTAATTACCTGAGCTCTCCAGTAGCACCTCTCAGTAAGCAGGTGCTGGATGTCATTCTGGAGGCAAGGAGGCCTAGTACTAGAAAATCCTATGCTGAAAAGTAGAAAAGATACTGTTCCTGGAGCCAGACTCGGGGGATGGTCACAACAGTGCCCAGCTTACCGCATATTCTTTAATACTTAACAGATATGCGGTAAGCTGGGCACTGTTGTGACCATCAGTGCCCAGCAGTGCCCAGCTTACTGCATATTCTTCAATACTTAACAGATATGCTCCACAAGGGCCTTTCCTTCTCATCAATTAAAATTCATGCCTCAGCCATTTCAGCACATTATAATACTGAGCCACCCCTCTTCTCTCCCCCTCTGCTGAAACAATTCCTCAGAGGCCAAAAATTTAAGACCACCCAGGAGAGCCCCTTCTCCAGCCTGGGACCTTAACTTTATTTTGGAAAAGCTCACTCTACCTCCTTTTGAGCCAGCTGCAACTGCAGAGTTGAAATTCCATTCTTGGAAAACAGCCTTCCTTCTAGTCATCACTTCAGCAAGAAGAGTGTCTGAATTATAGACCCTCATGGCAGTGGAGCACTTTCTTCCATGCAGACAGGGTGTCCCTCAGGAACAATCCTTCCTTTATGCCCAAGGTAGTATCCAGTGTGGCCCTTAATCAGACCATTCATTTGCCAACCTTCTTTCCTTATCCACAGAACAAAGGAGAATGAATACTGCACTCTTTGGACGTGCACAGACAACTTAGATTTTATTTGGACAGGACTAAACCTCTCAAAAAACTGAGCAGCTGCTAGTTGCGTTTACTGCAGGGGCAGAGGGGAAGACCATTTCAAAGCAAACCATTTCTAAGTGGAAAGGCCATTGCATTCATTTCTGCTATAAGCACCATATAAAACCTACCCCACATGGGATAAGATCATATTCCACCAGGGATGCATCTACTTCTACAGCCTTTCTCAGAGGTGTCCCTACCAGAGGCATCCTAGAAGCTGCTACCTGGAGCTCTGTACATACCTTCATCAAGCATTACCACTTGCCAATTTTTTCTAAATCCAGAGCTAGTTTTGCCACTGCAGTGTTGCAGGGCTTAATAGCTGGTCCTAATACTCTCTAACTGCCTCCTCCCTTCCTTAGCTTTGGGAATCTACCCAAATGTAATGACTGCAACAGTGAAACACGAAGAACATAGTACAGTTGTGTACACTTGCCATAAATGTCGATGTTCGAGTGTATTCACTGTTGCAGTCCTGGTTACCCTCCCTCCAGCCCCCTGACTTCTCTTGGCTATACCTTTCTTCGTGTTTAGTGTATTTCAGCTTTCTGGTGTATTTGCTTTTTGTTGGAGGTGTAACCTTTATAGATATATATATATATATATATATATATATATATATATATATATATATGCTTCCCATTATGGGGGCACCTGGCATCTGGGGCAAGAAAAACTGATTGTAATGGTGTCTGCTGCATGCCTCATACCACTGATGACCTGATGTCATGGAAGAAGAGACCGTATCCAACGCAGGACCCAAGACTTTGATATTCAGGCCAGCTGAAGGCTACCTGCAGGCAGATAATCCAAATGTAATGACTGCGACAGTGAATACACTCGAACATCTACATTTATGGTAAGTGTACACAGCTGTACTTTCTGATTAGCCAATGAATTCTCCAAGTTTCTAAACCCTACATGTAGACCTGTTCATAATTGCTGCCTTGCTGAAAATCTGATTTTTCCTCTCCAGTGAATGGTTAGGTTGTTGAGTCTGAACCAGCTTTATTTATTTGTTTGTTTTATTTATTTTATTATGTTGTACCTATAGGTAAAGTGATTACCAGATATAAGTTTCATTTAGTAAGGAAATATGGACTGATTTAGTAGTCTACCAAGTTGGTGTTTTAGAGTCCTTTGGCTTTCAATCTTGCAGATTGTGAAGTGCACCAGGTCTAGTTGGTCCTTTGAAGTCTGTCTTCAGTGCTTCCAAAAACAAATGTCCATGTGTCCAGTGTGTATGCTAAATGCATTATATGCATCACTTGGACGCACCAAGTTAATCGGGATTCAATAGGGTTGCCATTGGTTGGTACAGGAAGGCCCTAGAAAATAACCTTATGTGAGATGAGGGAGCACTTAAAGAAGCTGGAATCTTCCTGTTATTTAATCTGTGCCATCACTAGGAAATAAGAACATATGGAAGAGAAGCAGCACAACTGTGTGAATGAATGAGTGGGAAGGTGTGCCACCCTTCAGCATCTGCCAGCATCCTGCAGCACACCCCATATGGTACATTTTAAGGCTTGCATACATTCTTCCTTCCTTCCTCTACCTGTATCATCTGCATTATGGTGGCTCTGAAGCTGGTCCAAGGTCCACTCCAGGGAATGGATGTAGACATGTGCTGCCCTGTATCTGTACAGTTCATAGGAAATTACTAGGCTAATGGCCCTAGGGACCTTACAAGCCTAGCCACATTCTACCCTTATTTCCATCATCATCACCTATTAGCCCTGTCCAAGAGGGACACTCGTAGAACTCCCAGGGTGAATTTACAGTTACTCATCCAATCGTCCAGATTTCATTTGAAGAGGGCCAATGAGGTGCTCTGTTTGACATGAAGTGGGAATCTGTTCCAAAGGTGTGGTAACCTCTGGGAGACTAGTCTGTCCCTCCAGCAGGTTCTGTTAATGTCATGTACCAGGTTAAGGTCTTTAGAGCGAGTAACCTGTATACTGTTTCACTTAGAGATACAGCATTTCCAATAAAGCAGGGTCAGAGATTGCATTTTATGCAAGGCAGAGAATAGCCCCTGAGTAGTCTGTATGAAACAGAATAAAGTGACAGTGATTACAAACAATCCACATAGGACAGATGCGATGCCGAAGACCTTGAATTTTCCTTGTGAGGGACATTTGTGGTCTCTCCAATTGCTGCAGGTGCTAGGAAAGGTACATACCAAAAGGGGAGTTGAAGTCCGTTATTGGCCTGATGAGAGAAGAATACAGGGAGGTTATAACTTTATCTGACTTTTCTTCACAGGCAACTTTGATTTGTAAGTCTCCAGCAAGAGTTGGCCTAGGCAGTGGCTTTCTCATCTCTAGCACCTATTAGATGCTACAATGTATTTAATTTTGTAGCCATTTTGCATCCATCATACAGTGTCTGGTGTCACTCCATTGTGTCTCACATAGACGAGTGCTGGCTCATTTGTCATTTTTCTCAAGCCAGGGTTTGCCAGGGCTAGTGTGAAGTTTTTTAATTGATTTTTGTGTTTTTACTTCCCCAAGTTCTACATCCCCAGACTGCACTGACAAGTAAACTGCTATTGTCCCTCCCATCCTCTGTCTCCTGATAAGTTAGCCCTTGCTGTACCAGTGTCAAATTGGATGGCAGTGGCCCTCCTGGCTTATTTTGGATGCTTCCTCATGCAAATTCAGGCTCACCCTAGTATCATTCTGCTGCTATCTAGTTGTAGATGACATATTACATCAGCCATTCACCACAGCAGTTCATCATCTTGTGGTGGCTCCACAGTGGCTATCCACTACCATTATGCAGTGACAGAGCAGATGCTGATACACACACTTTGTTTTCCCTTCATGAAGAGAGTCTGCCTTGAACCCCCCCCCCACCAGAAATATTCTATGCTCAGCAAAGTAACCAAGTGTTCCTAAAGCTTGCTGTGATGGAGATGGCCCTGAACCAGAAAATTACCACATTATTATCTTTTAATTTCCAAACTGGTAATAGTAAATAGAATGAAGAATACACCAGGATTACAAAACTATAATAAGATTGTATAACATATGTTTTCTAAGTTTTGAGTGGATGATGACTCATTTAAACATACTCTGTTTCAGTTTTATGTACTACATTCTGTTGTCTGTGTGATGGTCAGAGCTACCTCATAGCCTTGATTTGTAAAGTCTACTAAAGATGCTCATGAAAAAAAAATTGTTTTAGTATGTCTTTCCTAGTCTGAAAAAATGTGCATTTTTCCACTGGTACAATGATTTCATTTGCATCGTAACCTTAGTCCCAGTGTCATATGTTGTGAATTTGATCATATATCAGCTCCACTGTTGAGAACAAGCTGCAGGAGAAGCTGTGTGACTCTTTGAATGACAACCCCAATGTATATGGTTACCTATGTACCTACAGCCCATACTTGTAATGTTTTCCCTATAGAAGTGGTGGTCCTTGTCACCACACTGTACTAGATTAGTAGCGCACAGTTTCTAGTTATTAGGAAGATACCGCAGTATACTGACCTGGAATTGATTGAGCTTGGTTTTCCTGATTGTTTTCTTGGAAGCCGGCTTCGTTCGGTTTTCTGGCTCTTCCTGCATCGTTCGCCCTCTTGACACTTGGGCTGACTCCACTCCCCTACCTTACCCCACCCCTATTCCCACCCACCCCAACATCATTTCCTTTATAGCTAAACTTGCTTTGCTCCTCCTTCACAGTAGCCAATAGACATCCCCACTCCCTCTACTCATACCCCGCATCACCATTAACTGTAACTCCCACTCACCTCCCCTTCTGAGCCTTACCTACTATTAACTCTTTCAGTTACTCACTTAATAAAACTCTTTCAATCAATCCTGATTTCTTCTAACCTTAAATTTCTTTACCCTTTAATTCTTTCTGACCTGAAACTAAATCATGGCTATACCTCTCAAAACTCTATTTCTCTCCCTTCTTTTTCTAATTCTTTTCTTAGCTCTAACCACTTATCATAGTCCTCACCTGCTTACCACCCTATCTCCCACACACACACTTATCCCACTACCCACTATACAAATAACTAGTCCACCCCAATTGCCCCCTCTCTGTTTAACCATTCCACTATATCATTTCACATGTTCAAAATATTCTACATACCGAATGCCCAACCTCTCATCAAAACAAAATATCAAATGTCCTTCTTTTCTCATGTTGCAGTATTAACATGCGAGATACTCCGCCTGAGGTGACCCGAACATCCAGCTCATATACAAAAGCTTAGCATTGGCTGCTGCCTGGTGAGTGGGACGTCACACACAGGGACCATAAACTGTGTGACATAAATGTGACATCTGCAGGCACAGACCTCAGAACGTCTCAGCCACCAGTCGAATGTCATCTCGCCCATTCTGTTACTCCTGAAAAGGTAAGTACCCCATTGGTGAATTATTTTTCTCTTTTCTCTGCTAGCTTAGGTTTTGGAAAGTTTTCCTAGTTTAGGAAAAACTCCTTTCAGAAATGGTGTATGATATTAATAGGAAAAATTAGAGAGACCTTTACAATGAAAAATGGAACAGAAAAATCAAAAGGTACCCAAAGTTATTTTGAGGACTAAACTGAACCAAGTTGATGAGAAAAATTCTGGGATAAGGTTTGTCCAGGTTCCACCTGGTAACACTTCCTAGCTCAGTATAAAATCTGAAGTTAAGCATTTCCCTTCTTCTTCTTTCCTATGGCAGTAGAGTGAACTGAAGTTTAATATCACAATCCTTTTTAGTACCAGCATACTACTGTCAGTCTTCTGTTTTTAACTCATTAAAGTGTAGTGTAACTTCCAGGTGTTCCTGTAGTTGCATCCTATGGATGTCAAAATATTACCTTTTTATATTTACATTAGTAATTCCAAAACTTTGCTGCATACAAGTCAAGATTTCATCTTAAAGGTTACACAATGGATAGTACAACTGCACTAATACATGGCCTCTGTCTACTGCAGGTAAAGAGCTATTAATTTTTGTTCATATAAATTTTTATTTATTTATATCTCACAAATTTCTTATTTTTCTTAACAACCAAGTGGGTACAGGCAGAATTAATTAGCATCATATAAAAGCTCTCAGCTGGATGAACAAAATGCTGCTGACAGTATGTTTAGAACTTGAGTAGTTGCTGAGATAGTGTAAGTTGTTACAAACTTCATAGTTATTGTGTTTACTGTTTCTTATAAAATATGTTTACTGTTTCTTATAAAATTAATTTTAAGACCTAGTACTTAAAGAATACTACCACTATAAAACAGTTTGTGCTGAAGAGTTTGCTATTTACACTTCTTTAGTAACCCCTGGTGTTCCAAAGACATTAACATTTGTTTGAAACGGGCAAAGCTTAAGCTCCATACATTGGAAGTTACAGTGCAAACTTCCAAAGTACCACTGGAGGAAATGAATTAAGAAGCATGTCTTTGTGTTTGCTGTAGAAAGCTACTTTCTAACTTGAGTTCTTGTTTTGACATTTGTTGCTGTTGATGTTTTCTGTTTTGAGGAGGTGGATTATGAAATCAAGAAATGTTATGTTTGTTTCTTTCCTTCCCCCCTTGCCAACCATCTTTATTAGTGCTTTTGCAGGGTGAAGGTGGTGGACAGTTGCTCAGTGCCTTGCAATCTATGGGCTTCAGCTATGTAATTGAGAGTCAGCTTACTCCTCGCAGCATTACATGGAATAGGAGAACTGTGTTTACCGAGGTAAGTTGTGTAGATTGTGTGTGTCTGTGTAAAAGTGATAGAATGTGGAAAGTAATATATTTACATTTTCTTAATGACAGAAGAATAAAGTCTAACTACTCTTCCCTTTAAGTCCATTTAAATTTTACCTCCCATCAATCCATCCTTTCCCATGTATTTGGGGATTCCTTCCCCACCACCCGTTTTTGTAGTCCATTCCACTGGGTCCATAGCCTTCTGCATGTAGCACTTTTTGATCCTGTGGATAGATTATACTTGCAGCTTCCTTCCTCCTATTCTGTCCTTCCTGTTACTTGATATCCTCTTGTGTCTCTAACATAAACTTGTGCACCCATGTCACATCTTTCCTGACTTTTAAACTCTGGAGTGCATCTCATACACTCTTCTGCTGGATTTCTTCTGGAGTCCTTCCAAGATCCTTCTGTTCTATTACTTGTGTAGCTTCTAGAAGTGCACACAGTACTCAAGGTATAGCCTGGTCTGCAACTTTTTGCTTCTTCAGTCTACCTACCTGAGGGTATATCCTGGCACCCCCCCCCCCCCAATCACGGTCTTCTAACTCTGCTTGGTGTGCATAACATTTAGCAACATAGAGTCAATGCTGAGTTGATATAATGATAAATATAGGCTATTTGCAAAACGTATGGGAAAGAACATAGGACAGGAAGATGAAAGGTAATTGTATACGCTGTGATAAGGTTGTACAAGGAGGTAAAGTTCTAGAGAGGTGTAGACAGAAGATATTGCAGGTAAAGGGATAGTATCAGGGTAGGCTGAAAAGTAGTAGAGAGGATATGAGACCAAAGACATAGGATTGGCTAGAGTTTGAAATCAAGGCAGGATTTGTGGAGAGAGAGTTTTGTCAAAAACATGGCATGTCTACATCTAGTGGGTTTAACTGTATTGGCCTGACTGTACACATAAAGACTTAAAAAGTAAAAAGCTATGGGCATTCAGAAGCAATGTAGCTGAAACAATTATATGCCCTTAAAGGATCATTTTCCTATATCCCATAGGCCTCCTATACAGAAGGCTCAAGTTAATGCACAGTGAAGACTTTAGCTTTGATGGGTTTTTATTGTTGCATGTCATACCACATTTGAAACGTGTTAAGTTTTTTTTTTAGAAAGGGTTGCATGAAGTTTTGAAATTTGAGAATTGACCTATGGTATGTAACTCCTGAGGCAATAATTCCCAGATAGTGACTAAGAAGTGACTTGGATGTCAGACCTCTGTTTTTCTAGATGCCCAGTTTATTGCTAGGAAGTATTATTGGATGAACATAAAGATCTGCCAGTTTTATGCAAAGGCAGGTGAGCAGAGAGTGAGGGGTATTTGCAGTTAAATAGGAGTTTGTGAATGAAAATTATGTATATGAAGGTTAATTTATTTTGTAAAAGACATGTACCTCAGTCTGTTGAAAATTACATTGGTATGGACCATTCAATGGATTTTTGGCACATTTAGTTATTTTGTAATGTGTAGTGTCGAGTTAAGTTTTGAACTATGATTTTGTTCAGGTTACCCATAGCTGTTATTCCGGGTCCTACTTCTATTGTCGAAAGTACGGTTCATCGAACCACACTTTATCGAACCCACTTTAGCGAAGGTGCAATTTGTCGAAAATGCACTTTCGCTAAAGAAAAAAAACATGCAGTTTGCCTGTACTGTTAGCTGTACATTAGCGTATACTGTTGATGTACAACTAAGGGAAACTCCTGTTGAGATTGCGGTACAGTGGGAATATTCCCTTTTCCCCACTGTAGTGCGATCTCTGAGTGAGAATATTAAAGTAGACTGGGTGTGGGGGGCGCAGGGGGCTTGCCCCCCTGCATATTGGTGTTTACTGTGTTTTTTTTTTTATGTTTAGTTTTATTTACATTTTTCCGTGAAAGTGCATTTTCGACAAAATGTACTTTCGCAGACATCAGTTTGCAGAAGTATGCTGTGATTAACCATACTTTCGATGAATAAACATAGATCTGTTATTCCACATAGTATTTTTTGCAGTAGCAGCAAATTAGCTAGTTTTTTTTTTTTTTTTTTTTTTTTTTTTAAGATGCAGATATGCAGATGTTCTTCGTGTTTCACTGTTGCAGTCATCACATTTGGGTTATCTGCTTGCAGGTATCCCTCAGTCGGCCTGATTATCAAAGTCTGTGGGTCCTGCGTTGGTTGCTGATGCGGTGCCCGAAGCAGAAGCAGTTCACAAGTGCTGGTCGGCCGACTCCTGAAATTTTCGTTCTTGAGTTTCAGATCCGAAGTCTTCAACTAAGCTAAGTACCCTGTTGGGGATCCTTTTTCTTGCTCTAAACTGATGTCAGTAAAAGTTAACAACTGTATTTCTTGTGGAAAGCAAATACCTCATAAAGATTTTCATTCGTACTGCATTCCTTGCTTAGGCCCAGACCACGACGTACCTCGCTGTTGGTTTTGTGCCTTATTCAAACCTCGAACTATTCGTCGTCGGTTCATTTTCACATCTAAATATTTTGGTATTCTATTCAATTATCCAGAAATGGCTTTGATAAGCCACCTGAATACCGGCATTCCAAAAAAACGCAAAGATAAAGACAGAGACAGACCACATAGGTCCAAAGCTGCCTTCGACAATTCTCCTAAGCTAGTCACCAGTTTGCCTGTACTCAGTGATGCACTTTCACAGCCCCTGATACCCACTACTTCAGATTCGCGGGCCTCTACTGAGACCCATTCGGAGTCCGGTATGCCCCAAGACGCTTCTGTGACTGTGGAACCTGCAGATGTCTCTACCTTGGATGGGTCCGGAGCTGCTGTGCAGGCACCGGCTTCTGAGGGTGTATTCAGGCCTACTGACTTGCATATTAAACTAACACCATCTTTTTTTTCAAGGCCTAAAACTCTATCTATGCCTAGAAAACCGAAGCCCAGACTGCATTGTCAGGCTCCTATGCCTAAAAAACAAATAAGAATGGCTGAAGATCTTATTACTGTAATCAGGGGAAGCCACCCTTCTCCCTCTAAGAGACCTAGGACTGATTTTCCTTCCGATTCTTCTGATCAGGATTCTGAAATTTCTGTTTTCTTTGATGACCAGGAGTTGCCCTTATCTACCTGTGAGGATTCTGATGCAGAGGACTCCATTCCCTCTGCTTCCCCTCCAGAGGATTTCTCTTTTGGTGAAACCTTGCATACTCTTAGGGAGAATTTCCGCTGGGAAAGCCAGGATTACTCTGACTCCAAAAAGAGGCTTAGGGAATTCTTACTCTTACCTCAGCACAGGACTTTAGCTGTCCGTCCTGTACTGGACATTGTAGATGGTGCCTTCTCGGAATCTAGCCTGGCTCCTGACACCTTATCTCCGGCTCCCAGAAAACCTGACCGGTATTGCAGGGTACCTGGCTCTCACAAGTTCCTCTTTAAGAATCCTTCTGCGGATCCTGAGACCATTTCACAGGGACCCAAAGGCATTAAGGCTACTACTGCCAAAAACCCTACCCCCTCTGATAGAGATTCCAGGGCCCTGGATAGATGGGGTAAGAAGGTATACACTTCTGCAACTTTGACCATTAGGGCCTTAAACTGCCAGTTTCATATGTTAAAGTATCAGCAGCATATTATTGGCTTGCTTAAACAGAAAATCATGTTGATTCATGACTGTGCTGAAAATAAAGAATTACAGGATTTAATGCATTCTGCTGAACAAGCTGGAAAACATA
Source organism: Protopterus annectens (assembly GCF_019279795.1). Taxonomy (NCBI): domain Eukaryota; kingdom Metazoa; phylum Chordata; order Ceratodontiformes; family Protopteridae; genus Protopterus; species Protopterus annectens. Next base: position 37,616,494 of record NC_056744.1, on the reverse strand, counting down.
CTTTGCAATGTGGTTTTGATTCATTAGAGGCATCTTGCAGGGCTGCTGTCTCTGCGTCTGTACTTAGAAGGCATGCTTGGCTTAAGGAGCAAAATTTGCCAGATCATGTTAAAGCTAAATTACTGGATGCTCCCTTAAACCAAGACCGCCTGTTTGGCAACAAAGCAGAAGTAGTAAGGAGGAAAAAGCTAAATCTATGCAAACTGTTAAAAAATTCCTGCAAGTACAGCCTCCCATTTTTAGCAGGCATTGGCCTTCTAAGAATTGGTCTTTTCTTGCCTCTTCCTGGCCTTCTGAGTCCAAACCCAGAACCAGCAGAACACCCAGGCTTCAGTCCCAAGGTACTCACAGGCCTAAGAAGTGGGGGGGGCTCCCACTTCCAAAGCTGGGAGTATTAAGACACCCCCTATGGTAAACTGTCACAACAACTTAATTTAAACCTTCTAAGCCCTGCTCAACTGACTGTTCCTTTAGGGGGAAAGATTGCCCTGCATGCAAAAAACTGGGAGCTCATTACCCCAGACAAATGGGTTTTAAGTATAGTTTCCCAAGGATACAGATTCCACTTCCACTACTTACCAACCCCAAACGGTTGGCCAGACCTACCCCCAAATCAGTGGGCAGAGGCTCAAAAGCAAGTTCTCTCTCTTCTAAGCATCAGGGCTATTCAGCCTGTCCCAGAAGAAGAATGGAGGCAAGGTTTCTACTCAAGACTTTTTCAGGTGCCCAGAAAAGACAATTCCTGGTGTCCTATACTGGACCTGTCTATCCTAAACACTTTTTTCGTAATCCCAAAATTCAAAATGCTAATTCTTTATCAGCTGCTTTTCATGCTAGGCAAAAATGCCTGGTTGGCAACACTGAATTTAAAGGAAACTTACCTGCACATCCCAATAAGGGAATCTTGCAGAAGATACCTATGCTTCAGAGCAGGCTACATGCACTATCAGTTCCCTGCACTGCCCTTTGGCTTATCTACTGTGCCCAGGGTATTCGCAAAGTGCCTAGCTCCAGTCATTGCATTCTGCAGGCAAAGAAATATTCAAATATACCCATACCTGGGCGATTGTCTAATTCAGGCAGAAAGCCAGGACATACTATTAAATCATCTGGCATTTGTAAAGAAATTACTAACTTCTCTGGGGTACACCATAAATGAAAAGAAATCACATCTAGTACCATACCCTGCCAACAAATTGTATTCCTGGGAGCAAGCTTGAATACAACTTCCCAGATGGCCTACCTCACGCCAGAGAAACAAGTTAATTTGAAAGCCTACTTCAAACTACTGGCCACAAAGACCCTGCTATCTTCAAGGAAAATACAACAAGCCCTGGGGTTCATGGCCTCTTGCATTCTACTAATTCCATATGCAAGACTGCATATGAAGAAACTACAATGGTATCTAAAAAGCCTATGGTGTCAACATTCTCAGGTCCTAGAATCAATGATTCCTATCATACCTTGTCTAAAGATAGTTTCTTTGGTGGGCAGAGGCCTGCCACCAAAACAAGGGACTGCCATTCGCTCTACCCCCTGCCACCCAAACCCTAACATCAGATGCACGGGGGGGGGGGGGCTCACTTGGCAGGGCAGTGCATTCAGAGCAAAATGGAACCTGAGTCAAATGCACCTGCATATCAATCAAAAATAAAAATGTTAGCTGTACAGAATGCTGTGATAGCCTTCAAGGACCACATTCTTCCAAGACAATTATTGGTAAAGACGGACAACACCACGGTTATGTGGTACATAAACAAGCAGGGGGGAACCTGTTCATACCCTCTCTGCAGACTAGCCATGGCTCTGTGGAACACAGCCTTGAGCTACCAAGTGCACCTACATGCTCAATTCCTGCCAGTCAAGCTAATTACACTGGCAGACAAACTAAGCAGAAATCTCATGGACCCACACGAGTGGAAATTGGAACCAAAGCTATATGTTGAGAAACAAATGGGGGAGCCCAGCGATAGACCTGTATGCCTCCCCTCAGAACTACCAATTGGACAAATTCTGCACAAGGACTTCCCACAGACAAGCTTGGAAAGTGGATGCCCTGTCCTTCACCTGGAAAAACCTATCAGTTTATGCCTTTCCCCTCTGCCTCTCCTCTCCAAAGTGCTACTAAAGATCAAACCGGACAAACCAAGGACGATACTGATTGCACCAGACTGGCGACGCCAACAATGATACCCGCTCTTGCTCAGTGTATCACTGCTGGAACCATGGCACCTGCCTCAGACCCCTGCCCTGCTGTCCCAGCAGGAGGGCCAGATTCTGCAACCACAGCTTCAAACCCTGAACCTTGCAGCCTGGCTAATTTCCTGATCTCTCCATTACCATCCCTCAGTAAGCAAGTGATGTATGTCATTCTGAAGGCAAGGAGGCTTAGTACTAGAAATTCCTATGCTGAAAAATGAAAAAGATTCTGTTCCTGGAGCCAAACTCATGGGATGGGCACAACAGTACCCAATTTACTGCATATTCTTCAATACTTGACTGAGATGCTTCACAAGGGCCTTTCCTTTTCTTCTATCAAAATTCATGCCTCGGCCATTTCAGCACATTATAATACTGAGCCCCCTCTTTTCTCTCATCCACTGCTGAAGCAATTCAAAAACTTAAGACCACCCAGGAGAGCCCCTACTCCAGCCTGGGACCTTATATTTGTATTGGAAAAGCTCACTCTATCTCCCTTTGAGCCAGCTGCAAATGTACAGTTGAAATTCCTTTCTTGGAAAACAGCCTTCCTTCTAGCCATCACTTCAACAAGAAGGATGTCTTTATTACAGTCCCTCATGGCAGTGGAGCCTTTCATCATCTTTCATGCGGACAGGGTGTCCCTCAGGACCAATCCTTTCTTTATGCCCAAGGTGGTATCCAGTGTGGCCCTTAATCAGTCCATTTATTTGCCAACCTTCTTTTCTAATCCTTAGAACAAAGAGGAACGAATACTGCACTCCTTGGATGTGCACAGACAACTTAAATTTGACTTGGACAAGACTAAGCCTCTCAGGAAATCTGAAGAGCTGCTGGCTGCATTTGCTGCAGGGGCAGAAGGGGAAGGCCATTTCAAAGCAAATCATTTCTAAGTGGATAGGCCATTGCATTCATTTCTGCTATGAGCACCATGGAAAACCTACCCCACAGGGGATAAGACCTCATTCCACCAGGGCTGCATCTTACCTCTACAGCGTTTCTCAGAGGTGTCCCTACCAGAGACATCCTGGAAACTGCTACCTGGCGTTGTGTGCATACCTTCACCAAGCATTACCACTTGCCAATTTTTGTCTAAATCCAGAGCTGGCTTTGCCGCTGCAGTCTTGCAGGGCCTTATAAGTGGTCTTAATGCTATCTAATTGCCTCCTCCCATCCTTAGCTTTGGGAATCTACCCAAATGTGATAACTGCAACAGTGAAACACGAAGAACATAGTACAGTTGTGTACACTTACCATAAATGTAGATGTTCGAGTATATTCACTGTTACAGTCCTGGTTACCTTCCCTCCAGCCCCCTGACTTCTATTGACTATACCCCTATTCTTGTTTACTATCCTTAAAGCTTTCTTGTGTATTTGCTTTTTGTTGGAGGTGTAACCTTGTATATAATTGCTTCCCATTTATGGGGGCACCTGACATCTGGGGCAAGAAAAACTGATGCAATGGCGTTGACTGCATGCTTTATACCCCTGACTACCTGATGTCATGAAACATGAGACCGCAACCGATGCAGGACCCAAGACTTTGACAATCAGGCCAACTGAGGGCTACCTGCAAGCAGATAACCCAAATGTGATGACTGCAACAGTGAATGCACTTGAACATCTATATTTATGGTAAGTGTACATAACTGTACTTTCTTTACACAAGAATGGCCCCCTAGCTTTTGTGCATATGTAGTATTATGCATTTCACATGCTCGGAGATGGTTAGTTTGTTGTTGATAATTAGTACCCTTGTATTTATAATGTTCAACTGCTTGGCTATTGCAGTTGTTTTTTGTGATGGAAGCAGGGGATGCTGATATGTCTTTTTGTCCAAAAGCCGTCAGTTTTATTTTCTTCTCATTTACTCCTAGTTTTGATACATTGAACCATGTTATCAGTGAATTGATGGCCTGTTGCACCTATAAGTTAATGTGGGATAGTTAGAGGCACTACAGAAAATGGCAGAGCTGTCAGTGTATTGAAGTAGTTTTAAACCATTTGTATGAAGATGCTTGTCATCTGTATAGATAGTGTCTTAGAACCATTAGTTTTTAATTTTTGCTACCTTGAGCTCCTATTTGGATTTTCGGGGCTGTATCAGCATTCCAGGACATGGTTTGAATTCTGTTGGGTAGGTGATGTCTGAGCCAGTGAATAACAGTAGATGTGCATCCTATGATATTAGTTGTAAGAGAATGTTATAGTTGACTACAAAATACTATGAAAAAGGGCAGCAGCATGATTTTCATTACTGAATTGTGTGGCAGTGTAGTTAGTTCAGTTTGGGTGGTTTGAGTACTAAGGCCAGGACAAACACCATGGCGGCTTGTATATGGCTTACTCTGCATGGCAGGGTGATTCATGAGTTGAGTATGTACTACTCACTATAATATTTTGGATAGAGATAAGCACATATCTTTCAGGTTTCGGTTAATCGCCTACTTTGAGACGAGCTTTGAGGTTGCACAGTATAAAATGTTTATTTATGCATACTTTTTATGCAAAAAGATATGCAAATAGATATTTAGGTTTAGCTAGGTTTTTATGATTCTTAGTACAATGGTCATATGGCTAAGTTTTTGTTTAAATTGGTTGTTACTGCATTTATTCTTGATGCCTGAATAATGACTTGTAAATAATAACATCTGCGGTGGTGCAGTAGCATTGTTGCCTCACAGCAAGAGGTTCTCCCGTTCGATTCTCGGCTGGAGTGCAGGGAGTGCCTTCTGTGTGGAGTCTGCATGTCCTCCCCGTGGTTGGGTGGGCGTTCCTTCGTTGAAGGTTGAACGTCGAGCTGGCACCTCGGCGTTTGTCAAAATCTACTGGCAATCATTAGCGGACAGGAGTTTCGCTGTGGTGACCCCTAACTGGGAGAAGCCGAAAGACACTATTCTGTCTGAAAGCATGTGTTTGTGTTAAATTTCAGTTTAATAAAAAATATAAATTTTACAATGTTTACAGTTTAATTAACATTCATGCAGTTTTGTGGTGCCGCACAGTTAATTGCTAGTTGAGCTTGTATCCCTTCCAAGTTGATGGGACATCACCTTTTAAGTCAAGCTGCTATTAATAATAATGGTTAGGAAGTATGTAATACCTCTTAAGATTAGCCATAGAAATCATGGTGAAAGTCCATCCATTGAAGGAGGTCCATGTGTTTTTATCTTCCAACAAAGTATTTTTAATCTCCTGTGCTTTTAAGTGGTTTAAATGAAAATAATAGGGTTGGGCTCTCTGGTGAGGGGGACTGAGTAGCTATAATTTGATGTGTATTTGTCAATAATTACATTAAATGGTTGGCAAAAGTGTTAAATTATTGGTCATTTGGGAGTACCAGTTGTTTAACTCATTGCCTCCTAAAAAAGTATGGCCATCAGGAAAGCGTAGTTTCTTTGTATCCTGTAAGAGAATACTTGTCCTTATTTAAGATTTTCCTATACTTCTAAGGAGAGAATATTTGTCAGTATTTTCAAAGCCTAATTTCTGAACTCCTGGTAAAGATACATATTTAAAGCTAAGGATTCAAGGTGGCATCTACAAGCTGGCATGATTTGTTAAGCATACATACCGAAATGGTCAGCATGGGATATAAATAGCTGAAGTTATTAAGGAGTGTACAACAATGTATGTAATGATTATATTAAGAATGCAGAAAAGGAGTGCAGTGTTCTCATGTTGTGGGGGATGTATGCAAGCTATGGGCATTAGTAAAAAAATTATCTTAAAACATGATGGATAATGTTAAGACCTTCAGTTATATAAATGTTTTATTTTTTAGTAAAAAAAAGCTTTGAAAGTTAGCAATATTTTTCATAGCTGCAATATTTTTCATAGCTGCATTATTGTTATAAAAGCTTTGTGGCCTACAGGTGAATAAATCAAGCCAACCTATCCGAAATATTAAGGTACATACAGTTGCCGCTGATGACACACATGGGTAATTCATTTACCCAATATTTCAAAACAATATTATATACATAATTTGCATTGATTCTGCAGTATCACAAAATACCAGTATGCTATACCCTTGTAGTACGTCATTGTAAAGCTGAAGAACAGGTGAACGATTCAACCACTGTTATCTTAATCTTTTATGCTTTCAGAGATATGACCTTTGTTTGGTTTTAGCATTAGTCATTTTCAGCAAATAAATACCAAAATACCATTTTCTTTCATAACTCTGTAATGTAAAATTGGCATCTATAGAGGCCTTTGATACTAACACCAGTGTGTTGTCAATTTTCTACTGAAGAGTTTTCATAGTTTGCATTTTTTTTGGAACTTTCATAGTGTATCTTCAGTAGAGGATTTTGGAGAAATGTTCTCAGGAAGCAGGAGACCTGAGGAAGTAAGGAGATTACTAATTAGCCTAGTGAGGCTGATAATCAAATGAATTAAAGGTGCTTTGTAAGGCCAAAGGATTTTGTTTGTGGTTTCGACTCTGCAAATGGGTATAGCAGGTTTGTTTAGCTAGGCATATTTGTTTCTAAACTCTATGTATTCAAGTTGGTTCTGTAAATTATTTCTGAACATGTAGGATTTCCATACATAGTAATTATTTCTGAACATGTAGGATTTCCATACATAGTATTTAGTACTCTTTATATTTCTAAGGGAGCAGTCTTGCCAGAGTAGTGACTTTTGCTTTTCTTTTCAGACTAGTGTTGCTGGAGCAAAATCTGTCAATTCTAGTAAGATGGTTTTGTTGAGTAAATTTAATACACATTTCTCAGTTAATGGAAGTTCTTGTTGTATCCTTTATGACAGAAGTCTGTTCCAGTTCCTGGAGCATAGAATTGTCAGAACAGTTGTGCAGATACCAAAGTCAGGAAACAAGCAGTCATTATAGAGGCTTCTATTAATGATGCATTATCTTGCAATGTTTTAGCTAGTATGTGTCTGATAACTTTGCCTTTGAGAAATCTGATAGAGAAAGACATAGCCTGGAAATGAAGCTTTGAAGCAGAACATTTTGAAATGCTAGAAGCACTAGTGTTAAATACAATGATCTGAATAACTTAGTTGCAGAAAGCTTCCTAGCCGATTGTTATAGGAGCCGTGATCCAATATTATTTGCAGAACAGCCAAAAAACACAAAAACGGTTACTGGAAAATGTTTCAGAAAAAATATTAGCATTTAATCCAAAATTTAATTCAAGGTTTATCACTTCAGTCTTTCGGTTAATAGAGTTCTTCAGAAACCATTATAAAATCAAGTATCACTAATACCGGTCATTTAAATGTTTAATAAATTAGTTAATTGATCAGCTGACCATTTGGAGTTAGGATCCTACAAGAGAATGGACCATTCCCTGTGGGTAAAGAGTATTTGGTGATGCAAAGGAAAAATATGCTCAAGCAAAAAAGGACTTGTTAGCAGCATTGCATTATTCTGAGAAATTCTTTAAATGTATCTGTGATAAACAAGTCTATATGGAGACAGGCTTTCTGACCATGCTTTGCAAGGGTTTGTGGTCTATGCACAAAGTGCAACATTAAGCAATACGCCTATAATTTTCTTAAAAATAAAGTATAAATTGAATGTAAATACAAACCTAGCAAGGAACTGCACTTAGCGTATATGTTTATCTGAGAAGCATTAAGAATTGTTAGAATAATAACAGGAGAGTTTTTTAAGCTAATTCCCTAGTTATTAATGGCAGAAGAAAATGTAAAATAAGTCCATATCTGTATTCATACAGACTTAGAAATGCAGTTGCTGAAGGAGATAGTATTGAGAGGTTGGTTGGCCTGAGCAAAAGTTATTAGTAAGGGGAAAAAAATCACCCATATTTTTCTTTTAGGAAAGAAGTAATTTGTGTTTGGGACTTCATGTTAAAGCAGGAAACATAATTGTTCCCAAAACATTCTATTGAGGAAAATAAATGCTTAAGAAAATGTACAAATCACATCCTGGAATAGCAATGTACAAAGAGCAAGAAGAAGAAATGTGTTGGCCATGAATGTTGTCTAGCATAAAACAAGTAATGTGGATATGTGCCATTTGCAGTTCAGAGAAAAATGATTGCATACACATTTAAAAAAAAACATGGAGTCATGTAAGCACGGGTTTGTTTCAGTTTAAGGAAGTTGTGTATCTTGTATGTGTAGATAGTTATTCTGAGTACCTAGAAATAATAAAACTGACTAATATACTTGTAGGTGTTATTAGGGCGCTAAAGCCTATATTTAAGATATGGGGATAACTCCTGTTATCCTAACACCGATTTACAAATGTCAAGAAATGAAATCTATGCACAAGAGAGATTTTAAAAATAACATCTAGTTCATGCCATTTATAAATAGTGGACAGGTGGCTAGAACTATACAAACAGTGGAATAATTTATTTGAAAAAGCTGTAACAATCTCTATGAGAACTGTTATTATGCTAAAAATTGCAGAAGACTAATTAGTTGAGTTAAAATACAAAAGCCATGAAAAGTTCACAGCTTGAAGATGAATTAGTTAGAGCAGTCAATCCCATGTCTTATTCATGTAAAAGACAGAAAGCTGTGTAGAAGGAATTTTAGATACTTATATAAGTACCTCCAGTTTAAAGGACAAAGAACAGCTAGCATTGCCACAACCAGTAATGTTGAAAAAAAAAATTAGAATTTTAGACATTCAAGATTGTGATAGCCAGGAATCCCAGAAAAACATGGGGGGGATGTGGGGTGTCTTTGCAATTTTTTTTAATAGTTCTCAAATTGTGCGTTTCTGTTTGGATTTTTAGATTTTTTTAGTTTATGTTGATTTCAATGAATATAGATAAACCATTTAAATCAGACGTAGCACAGTGGGAATCAAATATGGTTAACCATAGAGCCTATACTATCCATCCTCAACTCTTTTTTCCTATTTTGCACATAGGGTCAGGTGGCATGAAAATGGTTTTAAGTGCTTGCAAGACATTTTCTTTTAGAAACAAAAGAGGGCCAACATCACAAAATTTCTCCTCTCTAAATGTAGTCTTAGTGAAGTTCCAGTGGATTTCATAAACTAACACAAAAATAGGATTTCTGGTAAAGAGGTACTATTAATGAAGTTAGTGAAAATTTACAAAACTAAATAAAACATGTTCACATGGGATATTAATATGGATGGGTGTGAGTCAACACAGATGTTGTAGATATGCTTCAGGCTACTTTGAGGTCATAACGGAAACTGATTTCTAGAAATAGTAGTAATATATAGTTGATGTCTTCCTGCAGCTAATTATGTAAACTCCCTCACCCTGTATTTTATACCCCCTTTTTTGTAGTTAATATGTTACTGAAATAATCTGAGGCAATTCTTCATGATCATCTAAATTGTTTTTAACTTTATAAGGTATGTCATGGGCTTTTTACATCAGTCAGTACTTTTTTGTTCAGCAAATGCAATTTTTGAGTCTGAATTATCCATATTCAACTCTCAAACTGTCCACATGTTCATCCTTTTTCCCTTTTCATCACAGTGGTCTTCCACATCAGTACTTTTCTTTCTGGACTTCCAGTCTTCCTTTTGGGACAATTTTTGGAACTCTGTGGGGTTTTGTTGAGTAACATTAGTACATTGACAGTATGTTGAATATATTTGAGCATTTCCCAGTTAATTGAAGCCATTTCTTATTTAATCTGTTTCATTCTGCCAGACTGATGTGACCTGTGTAATAATAAGTATGGGAATACAGGAGACTCACCCTTGTAATAGAGTATCCATGTGTTCCAAAACGGGGAGGAGGGGCTTGGCTTTTCCAGTACACAGACTTTTAGCCCAGCTCACTCTGCCCTTTCGCAGAAATAGGCTGTCTAAGAAATAGAGGCCAAATTAAACATCCTGTAGATATGGGGACTCTAAAGGTTCCAAAACAAGTCCAACAAATTCTGAAAAAGTCCAATGTTTCCAGATTTTCTTCTGTCATATTTCAAAAATATAAGTATTACATTGAAAACTCACATTGTTATTGGTTTTATTCCAGTTCATCTCCATCTCCCAAATCCTGTCTCTGCTTCATTTCCAATGTACTTTAAATTCTTCTAGTCCACTCCCGTCATTCCTCTTCCTTTGTTCCAACATTTTCCCTTGAAACATTGGATAAGGTTTCACAGATACATTCTCTCTGTCATCTTTATTACCAGAAGAACAAGAAGCAGAATCTCACACCTGCATCTCGACATTCGCAACATTCCCTGAATGATGGAATAAATTTGCTCTTCTTCTGCCTGGTGTACAGTGAGTAATCATGATCCACAAGCACTCTGCTGTCTCCCACTTTGTAGTACTTTGTCTTTCTGCCACAGTTTTATCAGAATCATCTCCTTCTGCTGGTAGGATTGCATCTTTACTATTAAAGGTCTAGGTTGCTTTCTCATAGCCAGGTTTGGAGCATACACAGAATGTTCCCTAACAACTCCTGCTGTGGAATACCAGTCCAGTTGCTTATTTGTGCATTCATAAAGTTAATGGAGTCTGTTCCTTCCAGCTTCTCTGGTTTAGCTGAAAATCTCAAGTTCTCCTTACGTGCTCTGTCCTCTTAATTCTATTTTTAAACTCTCTTCCTGAGCAGTCTCTTATTCATCCAGCCTTTTCTTCATTTCATCTTCTGAGTTTTGCAGCTTTATCACCTCATCTGAATATTTGTTTAAAGCTTCTGCCAATTTTGCCAGCCTTTTGTTGTTTGCGTTGATATACTCCATTTTTTTGTTCATTTTAACCAGATCTGTGTGCAGTTGATCTTCCTCTAGATTACTGGAATTTGTCTGGAGATTACATTGCTTTTTGTTGAACAGTTGCAGAACTTTTCCCAGTCAATGTTTCTTCACTTTTTGTAGCTGATTTTTTTCCAGGTCCTCTATTTCTTTTTTCTGGCATCCAGGTAGTACACATTTACCCATAAACACAAGTCTTCTGGCCTTCTCTGCTGAGTTTCTGTTTTCACACTGGAAGATCTAGAATTAAGCTGTTACTCAATTGCAGCCATACTAGAAGTTCTTGATGTTTTGGAACCTTATCTAAATTCCATTACAGAAGAATCCCCCCAAAATTCTCTGTGTTCTCTTCATTTAATCATCTTTTAAAATGTATTGTAACAAAGAAAATAATTCCTTCTACTTTCAAGCAGTGTGTGCAACAAATGATGATGCAGAAGTAGTTATGCATACTATTATTGACAGAAAGGGTTTCTCTAGTCTGGCTGGGGTATGCGGCTAGCAGATTGTAGTTAACTTGTTTGCCTTCCCACCTCCATAGTTGATTTACCCCATGCTGCTGATCTAGCCAAAGTTTACTGTACATTCAGGCAACTTGTTTTTTAATTGTGCACTCTAGCTTCTGCAGCATTCTGGTACTTCCATAAGGTGATGGGTGGTAACTGCAAAGTATAATTGAGGACATAATTCCAGTATGGGAGATGCTTTAGGACAGTAAGATGGTCTTTCTAAAGTTGTGGTTATCCTGGTCAGTTCAAAACATTTGGAAGTGGTAATTTACACCCTATTTAGGAAGGAGAGTTGAGAAGAACTGGGGACACAATAAAAGCATCATATATTTCAGAGGATTCCCTAAAGACATAAGGGTAGTGTCATTCTTAATAAAAGATGGGCATAAACAGTGAAGCACAGTTTTAATGTGGGACAACTGCTTAGAGGCAATATCTAGAAGCATTTTCCATAATGACAGAAGCTGACATTTGGAAAATGCCCTTCCTGATAAAACCAGTTATAAACAATAGTGTAAGAGTTTGCCATGACTTGTTCAAGTTGGCATCTCCTTGATCGCTGTTCACTTGCTCTTTGTATTTATCTGTAAAGACTGAAGGTATGTTTAGACTTCTCCAAAGTCAGTAGCTAACGGAGGAAGGCTAATCTATTACTTAACATGCTTTAATAACAATGGCTGTATTTTTCAAACTGGCTTGACCAGTGAGTCAGACTGAGTCTGGGTGTGAGGAAATATGACTCCTAAGCATATTGGCTACTACTTTTTAAGATAATGTAGTAGATCCAGGTAGAAGTTGGAAATGTACTGGATAGATATCATTGGTCAGGCACAAAAGGACAGTTAAAGAAATGTGATGGACTTTGTGGACCAGTTGGATCTTCTACCATCAGAGTTTGTACTTATTGTGAGAATATCATGTTTGAACTTGTATTGTTGTCACCTTTCCTTGGTGGTGTGCTGTGTACTGTCTCTTGTAATTGCATATTTATAGTAATTATGAACTAGTTCTCCACCATTCTTTTTGTTTTGGTCTGCACAGGTGGAGGATGGAACCTGGAAGCAAGAGTCTCACACACTCTTACAGATTCCTGTTGAGAACTTTGTTCCTATGGTGCACAGCTATAAACAGGTATGTTTTCTGGTCTTGCAGATAGATCTAATTTTTTATGTCTTGTGTGATTACTGCTGCCATGCCTATGCAGTAAAGTGAGATTAACAAGTCATAAGTGGTATCAAAGGTAATTTCATTCTGACTAAAAAGACTCCTGGACGTAACCTGAACTTGGATCTGTCTCATCTTGAGTGACAAGCATTGAAAGGTAAGTAGTCATTAAAAAAATAGTGTGTGTGTGTCTATATATAGATACAGATATATGTATATTTAGATACAGATATATGTATATCTGTATACAGATAGATATATATAGATATATGTTTGAGCATTGTGGACCAACTACAGAAAACTGCTTCTGGTAATGAACAGTGCAGTGTAATAGGTTCATAGGTGTGTTCTAGGCTAATGGCCCTGGAGCCTTTACAAGCCTAGCCCATAGGATTACCCTGGCATCGTGCCACCCGACCTTCGTTCCCAGTGCATCTGTCGAGTAGAGCCACTGGAGTGATCCTCGGGTTGAATTTTCTATTTCCCATCCACTCATCAAGATTTCTCTTGAAGAGGGCCATTGAGGTGCTCTGTTTGACATGTATGGGAAGTGTATTCCATAGCATGGGCAGTCTCTGTGTTATGAACATGTCCCACCAGCACATTCTGTTGATTGTAGTAATGAGGTTGAGGTCTCTGGAGCGTGTAGCGCAGAGGGATTGGGATTTCTTTAGATGTAGCATTTCTAACAGAGCTGGGTCAAACGTGGATTTGTAAGTCAAGCAGAGATCGCCTCTAAGTAGGCAATATGAGACAGAGAATAGTTGGAGTTTTTTGAGTCTGTCCATATAGGACAAGTGTTTAAGGCCTAGGATCATCTTTGTGAGGTACTTTTGCGGCCTCTGCAGTTGTTACAGGTGTCTAGTGAGGTACATGCCAAATGGGGCCATTGTACTTGATGACTGGCCTAATGAGGGAAGAGTAGAGGAGACAATGACCTCTTTCTTCCTGGATGCAAAACCCTTAGTAATGAGATGTGCCACATAGAAAGATGTTCTGATCACAGTGGCAATGTGGTGGTCAAAAGAGAGGTTGCTGTCAACCTGTGTTCCCAGATTTCTCATAATGCCTTCTGTGTTCAGTGGACTTCCATTGATGTGGTAATTCATGGGAACTGGGTTTTTCCCAAAGGGGATGATGACACATTTTTAGGCTTGAGCTTAAGGCCATGGTTCTGACACCAGTCGTTGGTCACAGGGAGACCTTTCTGCAGGATGTCAACATCACTTGGGGAGTTAACTCCCAACTTGCAATTGTCTGCGACCTTTGTCAGAGTCCCTTCGTGTTGGCCTGGACTTCAGAGAAGTAGGTACCAAACAGGAGAGGACCCAGGACTGAACCCTGTGGGACTCCAATTGTGACTGGTCAGCAGTCAGCTACTTCCACACTATGGGTTCTATCTGTGAGCTAGTTTGCAACCCACCTGGTGATATAGGGGTTGATGCCTAGCTTAGTGAGTTTTTCAATGATTCCTGAGTGGGGAATGGTATCAAAGGCATTGGCCAGATAAAGGTAGGCTGTATGAACCACCTTACCTTTATCCACAGCTCTGGTGACTAACTCATAGAAGTCGACCAAGTTGAGCAGGCATGCTCTACCCTTTACAAAACCAAACTGTGTGGGATCCAGAGTTTGGAGATTCCCTATATCCTTGTTTATTAGGTCCGTGATGATGCATTCCATAGCTTTGCATATCAGACTTGTCAGGCTAATGGGGTGATAGTTCCCAGGGTCTCTAGTCGCTCTTCCTTTGTGGAGAGGGATGGCTGTAGCAGTGCACCATTCGTTAGGGACAAAGCCTGAGGTGAGGCTGTGATTGAACAGGGCACACAGGTGAGGTGCCAGTTCACTCTGTAGTTCATGTGGAACACAGCCAAGGGATATTGTCAGGTCCCATAGAAGCTCTAGTCTTGGCCTTGGACAGTGCTGTTTTAACCTGTGCAGCAGTAATACTGGGTGTCTAGCAATCTACTGGTATCGTGATTGGTCCTTTGGGGGGGTGGGGAGTAAAGTTGACACTGAATCTGTCAGCCAGTATATTGGCAATATCTGTTGGCTTGGTATAGGAGGTGCCATTGTGCAGTAGCTCAGGTTAAATCTGGGTATTGCCGTGGAGATTCTTTACATAACTATAGAAGGCCTTGTTGTTGTCTTTACTATCTGCTACAATTCTGTTTTCATAGCTAGCTTTAGAGGATTTGATGAGGGATCTCAGCTTTTTGTTGAGGCTGATAAGGGAGTTTTTCCAGTCTTGGGACTTCACCTTATTCTGCATCAGTTTCCTCCCCCTCCTGTTGTAGAGTTTGTTTATGGCAGGGGACCACCAGCTTGGCTTCCTTTTTTTGGAGAAGAGCATCTTGGTTCTATTGGGTATGGCGAGATCCATGCATTTGTGTACATGTTCGTACAGTGCATCGGTGTATGATT